>NW_027531143.1:8368141-8368442 GCF_008692635.1 Crocuta crocuta | reverse complement strand
TCTCTCTCTCTCTCTCTCTCTCTCTCTCTCTCTCCCCCCCCCTCTCCCCCCATCCCTCCCTCACTCTCACTCTCTCGAAATAAATAAACATTAAAAAAATTAAATAAAAATTAAAGAACACCCATTTATTATCTCCCATATTTTGCAGATTGGAAGTCTGGGCATGGCATACCTGGTTGTTGGCTGGGCTGTGTTCTCACCTAGAGCTTAGATCTTCTTCCAAGCTCATTCAGGTTGTAGTTAGAATTCATTTCCTGTGGCTATAGGATTAAGGTCCCTGGGTTTTTTTTTTTTTTTTGGC
>NW_027531143.1:8341242-8368098 GCF_008692635.1 Crocuta crocuta | reverse complement strand
GCTGTTGACTAGGAGTTGCTCTTAGTTCTTAGAGGTGGCTCTGCAGACATCCCTCCATAGGCAGTTCCCAACATGACTGTTTGCTTTTTTTTCTAGACTAGTAGGACAACATCTCTCTGACTTCTTCCATCTCTGACCTTTAAAACCTTTTCAGGACTCACCAGATTAGATCAGGCTCACCCAAGATGAACTCAAGCCAACTGATTAGAGACTCAGCTACATCTGCAAAATATCTTTAACTGTGCTATAAAATGTGCCTAATCATAGGAGTGATATCTCATCACATTTATAGGTTCTTTTAACACCCAAAGGGAGAGATTTGCACATGATATATACATCAGGCAGTGGCAGTCTTGGGTATTGTAGAATTCTTCCTCCATACTTCCCAATGTGGTAGATTATCAGAATCTTTCCCAGTTGGTTTGAAATGTGTATATATGTGTATAGTGACTTGGTTTGGAGTGTGTCTCCATGTCTGTGTGCTTTTGTAATCTCATTGTAATTAAAATGCATTTGTTGACTGTCTAAAGATTTCTCCACAAATAACTTCTTGCAATTAGATCTAGAAATTGGAAGGACGAAGTGGTTCCCAGAATTTATTAGTTTATATATATGCTTCGGAAAACAAAATTTAGGATCTTTAGAAACCAAATCTAAGTTTACATTGCTGCAATTTGTAGCCTCTCCCTCCTACCCCCATTCCTCCAGAATGTCTGGGTTCACATTTTTGTTCATACAAATAAAGTGAACATAATCTGTTTTTTTAATGTTTATTTATTTATTTCGAGAGAAAGAAAGAGAAAGAGACCAGGAGAGTGAGGGAGACAGAGAATCCCAAGCAGGCTCCACAATGTGGAGCTCAAACCCATGAGCCGTGAGATCATGACCTGAGCCAAAACCAGGAGTTGGACGCTTAACCAACTGAGCCGCCCAGAGGCCCTGAACGTAATCTGTTCGTAAGAGTATTATAGATGCTCACAATCTTTTCTAATATTTATTTTCATCTGAATGCATAGAATATATATTTAAATTATCTTGTTAGTGACAAGTTTTATAGGAAAGAAGAACACAAACTGCACAGTAAAGTTCTCTAGGTTCAAATCTCAGCTCTGCTGCTCTAAGACCTTGGGCAAGTTCACAGCCATGTTTCTGCTTCCTCATCTCTAAAACAGAAATAATTCTTGTACTGGTTTTATTGGATTATGAGGGTTAGATTATTAAATATGAGTTCTTAAGAGTGTGTCTGGCACATAGAAAGACTATATAAATGTTTGCTTTTATCATTGCTAAATAAATTCCTCCTAAGAGTTTTGTCCTAAAATTATAGCAGAGGATTCCAATGTGTTTTTATTTAGGAATTTTTAAGACTCGGTCATTTAGTTTGTTAAGCCTCTCTTTGATTTTTTTTTTTTTTTTTTAGTAGTTCTGGTTTGTTTTAGTAATTTAATTAGCGCATGTGGGACAGTTAAGGAGTAAACCACTGAACAAACCTCAGGCATCCAAAAAGTTGAAGGGTGGTAATTAATAGGCAGGCTGTCATTGGTGAACATTCCTTATATGGTTTATACATTCTATTCATAATATTTAGCATTTTAGTTATACTGCAACTTGGCATCCTAAGACACTAATATACAGAAATGTCACCCATCTCTGAAATGAAGAGATCATAGAATCTGGAGTCATCTTGGATAGGATCTTGTAATACCAAGTGAATGTACAAAATTGGAAAACAGAAGGCATGAGCTTCATTTCTGATGTGGGCTGTGCTCTGTGAGGAGACTTTGGGAAAATCATAATCACACAGTGCAGTGAATAGGAACACGAACAGATGCATGGCCTCATAAGGCTTGACTCAACAAATCAGTCAACTTCCTTCAGCCTCAGTTTACTCATATGTAAAATGAGTAGTAAAATGCCTACCCTTACTGCCTTTTCAAGTTATTGTGAGCATCACAACAAATACTTCATTTTATTATCAGTATATGTTCATAAGGTATATCTGCCCTACTGGCTTGTAGCTTCTCAGGAATAGGGACTGTGGTTTGGTGTTTAAATATATGTAGCCTGGTTTAAAAAAAAAAAAAGTTGGCATTTACTAAATGTTTGCTGAACTGAAAGGTTGATTAACTGAGAAGAGATGTATGAAAGCATGATAGAGACATTAACTATTGTTATAAAATCAGCCAAATGTACACTAGTCCAAGTGGCCACAGGATCAAAGATGTGCTGATTGACAAGGAACATTAAAGTGACACAAATGAATGAAATGTACCCTTTTGAGTGTGACCAGGGACAACACAGTGTAACTTCGATATAGCAACAAGTTTCAGGCCAGCTGTGCCTTGGCATGATAGAGGCATCACATCAGCTTCTTGAGTGGCTTCCTCAGCATTATCTAGGACTAGCAACAAAGCTATGCTGCTGTTCTTTGGCTCTTAAGAGCTAGACAAGAGTGTGAATAGGATGACAGTGTAATTTTAAAGCTCTGATAATATGATGAGTACTTGGAACGTTGAAATGAGCACTGAAAACCTAGTGGTGATAGTGTTGATAGCACAGCTCTTAGCACAGGGCAGATCTGTGGGGAACAGAGACATGTTGGCCACAGACAAGCCAATGCCCGTGTCCTCATTTGTAGTCATAACATCTGCCACCCCACTGAGCAGAGCAGCGAAAGGAAACCAGCTTGGCAAACAGATTGGTATAGACCCTTAATGGGACTGCAGCACAAAACTGTTCCTCAGGCCTTGTGAGCACATTCGCCACATGCAAACAGAAGATATGAAACATTCAAAATGGTCATTTGTTGAAAATAGGCAACAAAGGCAACTTTGGATAGGGCCAACTGGAAAATAAAGAATAAAGAATATTGAACTAATGACAGTGCTTTTGCAAGCTACTGTGAATATTAGTTCCCAATAAAAATGTGTAAGGTTTTATATTTGTTTTAGTATTTTGTGTTTGGGGGAAATTTTGCAAGAAGAAAAAAAGTTGGAACCAAATGGTATATTTTTATCTTTTATTTCTTTTTGAAAGATAGCCAGAATCCAAGCCAAGCACTGAGTTATTTTATGGCAAAACAATAACATCAGCAGCTACTTGTTTTGACCATAATATGCCAGGCACTATATATTAGCTTATTTGTTATGTAATTCCTGTTAGAGAGAAAGCACGGTACAATTTGCATATTAGAAAACCAAGGCTCAGGAAGTATAATTCATCCAAGTCACATAACTAATAAGTGGTCGAGCCTGAGTTAAAATCCCTAGTTCTTTGCATTCACCGTGAAAACCCAAAAGGAGTGAAATGAGAAGACAGGATGATTATGTAAACATGAAGGACACATGAGGGAACAGAAATGAGGGCCATGCAAGAAGGTAAGAAGAGTAGAACAGAAAGTGTAAGAAAAGGGACCAGGCATTGAGAAAGAGTGGGAGTTGGGAGTTCTTTAGATTGAGTCCTTTAGAGTGGTCATGTCTTCAGGAACTATAATCACTTTGTATCATCTTGGCTGATGCCCCTTTGAGTNTTTTAACACAGAGATTAGACAAAAAATCTACCACAGAGCCTGACAGCTTCCAGGAGCTGGAAGGAAATCAAACTGGAATGATTTAAAATTTAAATATGTCTTCAGTGTATGTGCTGTAACTTTATTGGCTTTGCAGAAAAGACTGTCATTTTAATGCACTAGAAACCAGATGGAATCTGTCACAAGGATGAAACATAAGAAATCTGTCCAAATGTAAGAAAAAAAACAGCAGCTTTCTTTTGTGGGTCAGTTTCATAGGACAAGTATTTGTCACTGGGTCCACATAAGCTGATATTCACCAAAATAATAAAAGTCCGGAGTGAGTGGGTGGCTCAGGTTAAGCGTCTGACTTCAGCTCAGGCCATGATCTTGCGGTTCGTGGGTTTGGGCCCCGCATGGGACTCTGTGCTGACAGCTAGCTCAGAGCCCGGAGCCTGCTTTCAGATTCTGTATCTCCCTCTCTCTCTGACCCTCCCTTGCTCATGCTGTCTCTCTCTCTCTCAGAAATGAATAAAAATATTTAAAAAAATTTTTAAAATAATAAAAGTTCTATCTAATGTTTATTCAGCAATTACAAAGTGCCAAGTGCTTTACATGTACTTAATCATCAGGAGGAGCCTAGGATATTGGTACTATTATGACCAATCACCCATTTTAAAGATGAGAAAACTGAGGCTCAAAAGTTAAACAAGCTGTCACTGACTAATAAGTAGCCAAGCTGGGATTTGAATCCCAGGCCCTTGGTCATAACACTACACTATGGAGTGCCAGTGATTTGTGTCACCCCATGATGACATTAGTACTCCAGGACCAAAAAAGAGAGAGAGAGAAGGAAAGGGAGGTAGAGAGGGCAGTAAGATCAAAAGGAAAAGATAATGACTTCAAAACTAGTACCAGCTTTCAGGAAGACATGTGGGTTGGATGGTTGGAAGCAGCAGAAGTGGTCTAAACCCATTGTGGTCAGAAAAGGAATCTGTAGGGGCGCCTGGGTGGCTCAGTTGGTTAAGCGTCTGACTTCAGCTCAGGTCATGATCTCACGGTTTGTGGGTTCAAGCCCCGTGTCGGGCTCTGTGCTGACAGCTCAGAGCCTGGAGCCTGTTTCAGATTCTGTGTCTCCCTCTCAGTCTGCCCCTCCCCTGCTCATGCTCTCTCTCTGACCCTCCCCTGCTCATGCTGCTTCTGTCTCTCTCAGAAATAAATAAAACATTAAAAAGGAAAAGAAAAGAAAAGGAATCTAGCAAAGGGGAGGAGGAGCAGAGATGGGGCAAGAAGAAATGGGAGTACAAAGTAAAGGAATGAAACGAAGTGCATGCAGAGTGAAAAGGGGAGGAAGAAAGATCATGTAAATCTTTGAAGTATGAAAATACTGTAGTTCAGTTTTAAATTAATTAAGGTTGTTTCTCTGATTTACCCTTTTATTTCCAATTTCATGGGCTAAAATGACCTATTCAACTCAACCTTTAGAATTAATACTGTTTGTCTGACGGTTTTTCTGCACCCTGAGTAATGCTAAGTTCCACCCTGCAAGGTTAGTGTCTCAGTAAAAGGTGGGTGTGCTATTTAGTTTGGGGTTTTTATCCCCTTGAAAGTTAATTAAGTCAACATTAACCATGGCTGTGTAACCACAGAATGGGCAGTTTCTTTGAAGGCTCATGGTTTGGATCTTTTCCTGCAAAAATTCCCACTTCTATAGCTATATTTAGTGTGCTAACTACCTGAATAACTGGCTTGCTCTGGGTCCCTGTGTCACGGCAATACTGGGCCTTGTTTGCCTCTGAGTTTGCTTGGTAGAAACACTGTGCCAAGAGTTTGCAGTTCTCAGTGGACAGCCTCTCTCGTTTCTTCTCCAGAAGTTTCCCTGGAGTTAGCGTTGTCAATTTGATGCCATATAGTTCTATGATTCTCAGAACTATTTACTTGATATTTAATTAGTTTTTAAACCTGTTCATACCCTTAACTCTGAAAGTAATATGGGGTCATCAATGTTTGTATCCTGATGACTTTGTGTATATAGATGTGACTGAATAAGGAGGAAAAAAAAGAAAAAGGTCTGGCCTTGCACAAAAGCCAGTTTTTTCATGCTGGTGCAGCTGTTTTAACTTTTAAGAAACCACAAGCATTTTATCCTCTAAAACTTTAATTTGAAAGACATGGGATTTTAAAGAAATACAGTGTTTCTGAAACTAGTATATATTAGCCTCCCTACTTCTGTTCTTTTTAAACTCTTAAGAATTGAATAAAGTTCCTGAGGTGATATTACATATACAAAATACATGTTATTGCTGTGTTCCTAGTAATCTTTGAAATGTTAAGTTATAGTAGAAGCAATAGCATGAGACAGGAGATAACAATAGCTGCATTCTCATGATCTCTCTCCAAGCTCAGTGAATTTTCCATAGACCCAGAGGCAGATGCCAGAAGGAAACAGTTGTGTGTTTTCTTGGATTCACTGTAGCCCAGCAAGCCCTGGTAATTGTTATTCCGCATTTTTTACACTACAGCAATGAGTCCCCTTCCTGTTACATAGAAAAACCTATTCTCCTGTTAAATGAGAACACTAGATGTGTTTATTACAACATTAAGACCATTTTGTCCATGGAAATAATTTTTTATTGTTCTGAATCACTCTGGTTTGTGGAATTTTTACATGAGTTCCAGCACAAGGATGAGATGATATATTTATTTTAATTTGTATCCTCTTTTTTTCTTGACTGCATGAACGTCATGCTTGTTGTCAGAGTATTGCCATATTTTTATTACTTAAGAAGTTACTCTGCTGTAGTTGTGTCTCCTAAACTCTTCACTGACAATTCACTCTGTGTCCTGGGCATGCTGTATTTTGGCAGAACTACCTGCTTCTCTCCATGTCATGGGATCTCTTGTTTTTCTGTTAGTCCCATTCATGTTTTCTCAATGTATATCTTTACCATCTCAAAAGTTATACATATCTTCAGAAATACTTAAATTGTTTTGTTAAGGGGTACCTGGGGTGGCTCAGTTGGTTAAGCATCTGACTCTTGATTTCAGCTCAAGCCATCATCTCACCGTTCATGGATTCGAGACCCAGGTCAGGCTCTGTGCCAACAGCAGGGAGCCTGTTTGGGATTCTCTGTCTCCCTCTCTCTCTGCCCCTCCCCAGTTCATGCTCTCTCTCTGTCTCTCTCAAAATGAATAAATAAACATTTTTAAAAAATTGTTGAGCAGCTGGAAGGACTTGTATTAAACTGTGAACTTCAAAGGGCATTTGTTATACCTTAATTTTTTTTCTTGCATTAAAATAAACCTCACTAAGAAGTATTCCCTAACTCAGCCCAGAATATCTCTGTGCTTTAAACTATACCCCGGAATCATAGAAAGCCCCTGAAATTCATTTTCAAGTATTCTTTTATTTGATTGCAATTATTCTATTTGTTAATCACCTCTAGGGACCTAGGTTAAATTTAACAAGCAGTTCAGATTTACAGAGTAGCCTTAGATGTTCTGACATTTTAGAAAATATTTGAATGGAAAATAATGACTATCTTGTGGGCTGAGATTTCAAGTTACTGGTTATTGTCATTGATATTTCTTCCCTATATTACTCTGTGTGTATGCAATTCTGACTGACTGACTGACTGACTGACTGACTGACTTAAGGTTTAAAATTAAATCTTGTACTTTCTGGCAAGAATTGGAGGATTGGGTGTTCTGCCCTCTACCTTTTGTGACTCACATGTCCTAACTAGTCAGCCTCCAACAGAAAAAGGCCATATTACTGACTTGAGCATAGACTAGACAAACTAGACAATTTCTGATAGATAATTTCTTCTCTTACAAATGGTCATGGATGGTCCAAATTATACTACCTATATTCATATATTCACCAGGCTTTCTTTGTGTGCATGTGTGCACATGGGAGCATGATTCAGTGCTCAGAAGTTTTAGGTGATTGGTTTTCTTGTCAGAAAATGGTAGGATATTAATCTGAATCACTTTATTTTCAACAGGTTGACATGATGAAAGAAGCGTTAGAAAAACTTCAGCTCAATCTAGTAGAGATGAAAGATGAAAACGCAACCTTAGATGGTGGAGATGTCTTATTCACAGGTATCCTCGTCCTTACTTTCTCCTCTCCAAAACTATTTCTGATACCTGGCTTGTATTCACTTGTTTAACTCTAGGTTTTTTTAATTACCAAAGTAAAAATGCAAAATGCAGGGAAGCTGGAAAATATAGGAAAGCACAAAAGAGAAGCAAACAAAAATGACCTTTCATTCAAAGATAATCATTTCAATACTTGGGTGTATGTCCTTTTAGGACCTTTATAGGCATTAGTATTTCCTTATTTTTTACAAAAATGTTATCAGGGTGTACCTATCACTTTGTAGTTTGCATCTACTACATTCTACGGGGTAAGTTTCTGGGCTCATTGTTTTGCATTGTGATACCATATCTGGTTTGTATTTAAAAGATTCTTAATTCAAGATGTGTCATTTACAAATAATTTTCTTCCTAGACAGCAAGATAAATTTAAGTAATTTTCAATGTAAATTGATTTGGCTTCAGTGCCAGATGAATAATAGCAGAACTCATCCAAGTATAAACAGCTAATACTATTATTGATCTAACTAGAATCAGATTTTATAGTGGGCATAATATTGCTGCTAAAGAAACAGTAACTGTAGCATTTAATCTTTCCAACTCTTTTATGATCGTATGCTTATTTTGCAAAAGTCATGTGCAAAAATCTGGATCCCCAGGTTAAGTCTAGTTATACTGATAATTTGTAATTTATAGTGAGAGTTTACTTTCCCCTGAACATCAGAGAATGAATACCTGTTTCACAGATGGAGCCCTCCCATCAAGGACTGGTTCCCAGGGATTTGGGAAGGTAGCCCAGGTGCCTTACTGAAAGCATGAAGTTTCTCAGAAGTCTAAGATTTTAGCTGATGTGATTTTATATTGAATTCCTTGTATATAGGCAAAATATAGCCATCTTCATTTTAATACAAAAATAATATTTTGTGTTACTTACATTTTGATATAATTAATATTCTTGGAGAAAAAGAGGTTTTTATCCTCTTTGCTCAGTGTCACATACCTGTAGGTGGGGCCACTGTGTTGCTGACCTCCAAGAGGCGCCTTTCTTATCACAGGCTTAGGAATAGAACCCCCTGGAGTTGTGTCCTGCACAACCTGTGCTACCACTGCCATAGGCAATGGCCCTGCCTGTGGGGCGTGGTATGCACACCCACTGACCCATAAGAATACCGAACCAGGGGTCAAGGGGGCCTACGCCACATTCTCAGCTCTGGCCATGCCCAAGCAGACTCAGGCATTCTTTCGAATCTGCCTAGTAAGTTCCCCTTAGAATATTCTTTGTGTCTCCCATTGATGGCACTTCATTCTTTTTGGCAGCACAGAACAACAGCCTGTTTCTCTTAGAAAATAGGCTTTTGTGAAAAGCTAGATGTGTAAATCACACTTCTTACAATAAAACTCTTCTTTACCGGAACATAGCTGTATAATAAATACCTTGTAAGCAGGTACTGATAATATTTGAAACGTGGTTTAAAACAAGCTGTGTTCACAGCCATTTAGTTATCTTAGCCAGCTGAGCTGAACAGATTCCCTGAAATTTTCTCCGTGTATCAGCACAGCGTATTCCCAGAACCTCTTCCTCTGCTCAGAGGTCTTTCCATGGCATTTCAACCTTCCTGTTTGTGCCCCAGCTTCTAATTAAATACTTAAGCATCGAGCTTGCCTTTGTCACCATCTGAAAGCATTTTTTTGGTAATATTCAATCCTTAATATCTTGAAAGTTATTTTACTCAAAACTGAGATCCTGTTGGGATATTAGATCTCTGTCTGCTTGGCATCTCTGATGCCACCTGACGTCTGGTCCTGCCTTCTGTTTCCTACTGCTCAATTTTTTTTTCCTTTTTTAAAATTGTGCCAAAATATATATAGCATGAATTTGGCATTTCAACCATTTTTTTAAAGTTTATTTATTTTGAGAGCATGAGCAGGGGAGGAACAGAGAGACAAGGAGGAGGAGGAGGAGGAGGAGGAGAGGGAGAAAGAATCCCAAACAGGCTCCACACTGCCAGCTCCCCACCTCATGAACCATGAGATCGTGACCTGAGCTGAAACCAAGAGTAGGGCACTTAACTAACTGACTGCAGCACTCAGGTGCCCCTTCCATCACCACTCTTTGGATTCAGCAGAGTCAGGTAACCCTTTCCACATTTTCTGGGTCCTCTTTCTTCTGTAACTCAGAGCTTCAGGGTGCCTGGGGGACACTTGATTTGTGTTCAGGTCATGATCCCAGGGTTGTGGGATCAAGCCCTGTGTCAGTCTCCATGCTGGCATGCAGCCTGTTAGGCATTCCCTTTCTCTCTCTCTCTCTGTCTCTCTTCCCTCCCTCCTCTCAGCCTGAGGTAACCACTGCCCTGCATTTTGTATGGATCACTGCCTTGTCTTTCTTTGAGTTTTACCTCAATATACGTATTCCTAAATTATATGCTATTTAGTTTTGCTTGTTTTATAGGTTTATGTGATTAGAGTCCTACTATAGAAACTATTCTGTGATTTGTCTCTTTTTGATCCAACTTGGTGTATGTAGCTAGTGTTTCATCTTCACTGCTATATGGTATTCCATGGAAAAACCACACCGCAATGAATTTATTCATTTTACTTATGATGTCTATTTGAGTGTTTTCCAGTTTTTGTCTCTTTTCTTCAATGCTGCTGTATACATTCTTGTGTGTGTCTCCCAGGAATGTGTATAAGAGTTTCTCTAAAGTAAACAATTAGAAATGGAGTTTCAGGTGATAAACTTTTTACTCCAGGGAAATGTATATCATTTTCTTCTTGAATCTGTTGATGTGATTAATTACACTAATTGATTTTCTGGCATTTGGTCAGTCTTGCATCCCTGGGGTGAAATCAAACTCCATTGTGATATATTCTCTTTTTCTACAGTGTTGGATTTCGTTTGTTAATTTTTTTTTCAAGACTTTTGTTTCTGTGACCTGTAAGTTTTCTTGCTTGCTGTCCTTGTCTGGCTTTGGTAAAAGAGTTCTCTTAACCTCATAACATGTATTGGGAATATTTCCTGTTTCCATTCCCTAGAATCAGTACTATTTGAATGGCTCATTCCTTGAACTTTGATAGAATTTACCTGTAAATAGGCCCTGTCCTTTCTCTGTGGGGAGTTTTTAAACTGATTTAGTTCCTTTAATGACTGCATGACTATTGAGGTTTTCTGAGTCAGTTTTCAAGAGTTCTGTTGTCTCATAATTTATTTTTATCTAAGTTTTCAAAATATTGGGTATAAACTTATTCATATCTTCCTAATATCCATCTTAAGCTTCATAGCACTATAGCTATGTCCCTTTTTCATTCATAATGTTTATTTGTGCCTTCTTTCTTTTCTTTTGTGTCTGGGGTCTGTTGATTGCATTAATCTTTTCAAAGAACCGATTTTGGGTTTTGTATATTTCTCTTGTATATTTCTTTTCCTCTTCCTGTTTCTTTAATTCTTTCCTTCAAATTTCCTTATTTTTATTTTGTTCTTTGTTTCTTCTATTTCAAACTGGAACTTTGTCTCTTTAATTTTGAAACTTTTCTCATCATAATGCAAGCAGTTGAAGCTATGTAACTTTCAAGTACTGCTTTAGCTGAAGCCTCCCTGATTTGATATATTTGTTATTAAATTTTAAATGTTTTCTGATTGCCATTATGATTTATTATTTGACCCATTCATATTCTTTAAAAAAACATATCAGTCATTATTGCAAGTTGCTGGGACACCTAACTCATCACCCTGATAGTTAATAAGAGAAAGAAAGATTCAGGCATGCAGCTATATTTCCTTTATGAATTCTGTTTTCAGTAGACCAAGTACTTGGTTAAGAAAGTTTTTCTTTTTAGAATTCTAGCCAGTAAATGTAGATTGCTAATAAAATAATGATCTGGGTAATGATCATCACAGGATGTTAAAACCTTTATATGAAAGCTTGATGGGGGACTTTATAATGGAGGAATCAGGCTGACATTTATTATAGGCAAAGAATTTTTCATGGGCCTTTCCAAATATCACTGGAACACACAGATCATTCTAGTGTCACTAAAACGTGGCAGTCAGTCATGTGCCTCATGATGTGGTGCAAGAGTGCAGCCCCACCTCAGAAGTAGTCCTGTCCAAAAAAAATCTTTTGAACAATAATCTAATTAAGCATCTACATGAAACTCTCAGTTTAATGAAAATACAAAGGATAAAGGAACAATTTCATGTTAGATGATACACAGGGAAGCAACCAGTCAAATCCAGTTGTAGGATCATCAGCAGGACAAATGACCTGGCTTCTTCTATAAAAGAATGAAGTGAGAGGGTGAGTTGATACAGAAAAAAGACGACATAAGAAACATAACAACAACAATTTTTTTTTAATATTTCAGTTCTAGAAGTTCAGCTGTTTTCATCAGAAAGGCTATTTAAGGGATATAGTCAACCATACTGCTAGAAACAGAAGTCAAACTTACTTTTTAAAGAAACAGGAAGTTTGCTTTTCTTTGTACTTTGCTCCTTTAGTCTTTTAAAATAGAAATTGTATGGAAGCCCCATTATAAATTTGTTTAAATTTGCTTAATCCATTAAATGTTTTTCCTAAAACTTGTGTGTAAATCTAATTTATAAATCTGTTTTTATCTTAAAATAATTAAGAAATTTGGCTTTTTAAATTTCAGCTGACTTTTTTAATAAAGTGAGTAATAATACTTTTTCAAATAAAAGATCTTTCCCTTAGTTTTTATTTGTATGTAATGAGTTTTCTCAAGGAACAACACAAACATACCATTACAAAAAGAAACCCAAAAAAATGTGTCAGTGTACCACCAAGGAATCCTCCGTCTGCCAACAGAATAAGCCATTAACTTATCATAACATCATTTGACCTACATCATTTACCTATTTTATAAGAGCATCATGAGGATTAAAGTTGTAACATTATGAAGTCTATCAAGCAATTATTTCTATGTGCTTTTCTCTTCTTTATCCTAATGCTCTGGATCAAAATGTATACTGATTTCAATTTGAATATTTTTTCACATATCATATAGAATTCTTTTTCAAAGTATTAAGGGAGATTTAAAAACCCCACAATTATATATTGCCTAATGCTACCTGCTATAATTATTTGCTTGCCTCTAAGTAGGAGACCATTTGCATTTAGGGTTTTGCCTTATGAGAAGAAAATTTATGGAATTTCAGAAAAGCCAAATAAGTAGAAAGTTCCATTCTTCTAAACTTTAGTGCTTTTTAGATAGGCATTTTGATTTGAAACAAAAGGTAAGGGTTTTAAGGACATTTCTTAGAAGTCAGACCTGAAGACCAGTCAGCCCTAAGCTCACTTTACTGTTTCTTCACCCTTTACATCATCATTATAAGAAAAGGAATCTGACTTCATCACAAATGCCTAGAATTATTAACTTAGTGGGGGGAGGGGGAAGGAAGCATTACTAACTTGCCATTGCTATTAATTTTTTATTACACATTAATGTGTTTAATTCTATTATTTCCTAAGTAAAAATTTTATTCTTTTATTGTGGTAAAATATACATAACATAAAATTTGCCATTTAGCTATTTTTAAACGGACAGTTCAGAGACATTAAGTACATTCACATTGTTTTACAACTATCACCACCATCCATCTCCAGCACTTTTTCACCTTCCCAGACTGGAACTTCATACCCATTAAACACTGACTTCCTAGTTCCTTCTCCCCTCAGCCTCTGGCAGCCACTGTTCTACTTTCCACGTCTGTAAATTTGAAAAAGTTTTTCTAAGGACAATATGGGTTTGCAAGGATAATTTGTTCCAGAAACATGCTTGTATATCAGAGGGAATTTCAAGAACCATTGGCTCCATTATGATGAAGTGGCATTCAGCGTCTCGTACTACTCATATTGCAAGACATCACTCATTTATCAACTTTAAGTTTATTAGAAATGCTTGCTCATCTTGCAGAGCACTCACAGAACAAGTTTCTTGCAATCCAGGGCTTTACTGTAGTTTGAAATCAGATTTGTGTAAAGAGAGCAGGGGATCAGAGTACAAGCAGAGCTGCCTTCCGTTATAGTGAAGAACTGTGTGGTGCTTTAAGGTCATTATTTACAGATAAAGAAATAGTGTGCCATCACTGGGGCCACATAACTCACTGTGTTCCATGACATTTATTATAGGCAGAGAATTTTTTGTGGGCCTTTCCAAAAGGACAAATCAACGAGGTGCTGAAATCTTGGCTGATACTTTTAAGGTAGGTAAAGGATAATTTATGCCCAGCATACAGTAATTATTTAATAACTATTCATAGACACATTGAATCAATATGTCATGAATAATGGTATCTATATGCCACCAGCTTTGCAAAATAATTCCTAATATTTGTACGTTTGCTAGAAGTTTTAAGAGCTATCAGATTCAAATTTCTCAATAAATAGGCTGCATTGGGCTACCGCAGCCACGAAAGACAGTTATCATGGACTTCTGTTTTCTCCCAGTGTATAATCATGCAACCACCTGGCAGATTACCTGGCACGGTAAATGACTTTTAAAAAAAGTACGGGGACCCAGCTGACTCTAACGTGAAGTATGTAGGTTTTTCAGATTGAAATCAAAGATCACTTGTACTTGGGTACTTACTATGTGCTGGAAACTGTGCTAGATATTGCACATACATCCTCTCACGGACCCTTTACTCTATTGATTATTAATAGATTGGCTCACCAGACGACTAAGAAGGGATATAAACTCCAAAAAGCTCTTCTCACCTTGAGGATTTGAGATTCTAGTTTGCACAGGATTTTCAGACATATCCTTCCAGAGTAGCCCACTCCATGGGTCAACCAGCAAAGCTAGCTGTTGACAGAGTCACACATGAGTGAAGGCTCTGCACTTTCTTCTTAAAAGTAGTCTTTATTTAACTGGCTATACCAAAACCTACAGGTCCCAGTTCTTCTTCCAGATATTCAGGGTCCCTGGCATCCTCTTTAGAAATAGGCATATTTGGGGGAGGTTTACATTGGTTGTAGAATTACTCTGCAATGCCAAACTGCTTGTTTCTATTATATGCATAGGACTATGCGGTCTCCACAGTCCCGGTGGCTGATGCTTTGCACTTGAAGAGTTTCTGCAGCATGGCTGGGCCTAACCTAATCGCAATTGGATCCAGCGAGCCTGCGCAGAAGGCCCTAAAGGTAGAAACAAAACTATGCTCCTTCTAAGTGCAGCAGGTAGTGCCTGCCACATGGTTTTTCTAATTCTACTGGGTGGGCAGCGAGCAGGAGTGGGGGGAATAGACTAGGCTGGTACTTAAGCTTTCTCAGATCTACACTGTCATGACCTCAGATTCGTTGAGAACCAGGAACACCTAAGTGTTGGAAGAACTCTTCACTGGTGAAGCATTCTTACTCACCCACCAGGTTTCCTAGAAAGGTCATGATTCAGAATAAGAAATACCAAAACTCATCACAGTTATTGCCTCCTGGAAAAAAGGAAAGCATGCCGCCAGTAGTGCTTTTCTTAGATAAGGTAGTTGGTACACAAGAGGTTGTTCTATTATTCTTATCCTTTTGTATGTCTGAAATATTTGATAGTAATCTTTTAGCAAGGCATGATTCAGAAGTGCATAAAAACCTTAACTTCTTGGGGCGCCTGAGTGGCTTGGTTAAGTGTCCGACTTTCGCTTAGGTCATGATCTCGCGGTTCGTGGGTTCGAGCCCCGCGTCGGGCTCTGTGCTGACTGCCAGCTCAGAGCCTGGAGCCTGTTTCAGAGTCTGTATCTCCCTCTCTCTCTGACCCTCCCCTGTTCACGCTGTCTCTCTCTATCCTAGAAATAAATAAAAATATTTAAAAAAAAAACAAAAAACCTTAACTTCTTTGTTTGTATTTAGAATACTTAAATTTTAGGACAGGAATTTGTTTTATTTCACAGGTGAGAATAGGAGAGCACAGAAAAATTATGATTTGCGTAAATCACACAGCTAGGTCAAGAGCGGAAGTCATTTATAATGAAGAAAACCTTCCATTGCTACAGTGCTTTATAGTCCAAAGACCCATTCCTTCTCTGTAACTAACAGCCCTGTGAGATCATCTGGACACTCTTTCAGGGCAAAGACCATGTCTGTCTTGCTCACTCTTGTTCTCCTTCATGCTTGGCCCATGGTAGGTTCTTAATAAATGTCAGGTGAATGGATGAATAAATAAGTGAGAGAGGCGATAGTATCTCCATTTTGCCGATGAGAACTAGATCAAATAACTCACACCAGGCCACGAGGCTGGCACTAAATGGTGGGCTGGAATTACCACCCCTTCCTCATGATTTATTGAAGGACTAAAGATAGAAACTCCTCTCAGAGGCAAAGAGAGGAAGCCTGTGTCCCAAGGTGCACAGTTAACTTTTTTGCCCTTTTAGGTCTTTACTTGTCTACCTCAGTGCTAGACTTGGTGCAGTTTGTCTCAGAAGAAATCATTGCCTGCCATTTACTGAGTTTTCCCCCTGCATTTTCTGCAGCTTCTTCAGCCAGCTCTGCTGGCCTTTCCATCTTCCTTTCCTCATACCATATCTTTGATTGTATTTCTAAGACTTTTAACAATTATTTCTGAACAGCCTGCCTCAGAATTTGAATTTGGTGGCTTTTTCTGTGCTCCCTCTAGAGAATGTCTTTTGTTCTGCTTCATCTGGAAGGCTATGTCAACTTCACACATATAAAAAGAGTGGTGTCTTGAAAGAAAGTATTTGATGGATGATATCACTTAAAGGATCTGGAAGATTATTTTTCTCCTCAGGGTCTAAATGTGGTGTTTATCCATGGCAGCTGGGTTGGCCAGCACTTATCTAAAATTGAGTATAAGGGAGGGAGAGGGCTAAAACTGGCCTATACTGTATTCTTGTGTTAATTAGCAGAAGAAACCTCTTATGGGTAGACAAATTTCAAAAAGTAGCCCCAACTGCCATTCTGGATAGACTAGATCCCTAACTCAAGTAGCTTGCTCCCTAACTCAGATAGGTCCATAACTCAAATAGTCTGGAAGAGCTAACATCTGACAAATTAAGAAATAATACAATTGTGGTTAACTAACAAAACATTATATGAAGTAATCCTGACTGCTATTCACAGGACAGGATGGAGCTCCTTTAGGCCTAGATATTGGGAGAGAATTTCACAGACAAAAAATGGGGCTAAATGTGGGTCTTAAAGGATTTGGCAGGGCAAGATTCAGTGAAACAGTATTCCAGGTGGGGACACAGGATAAGCAAAGACTGAGCCAGATACATACAAACTAGTCCACCCAGTGAAGAGTTTTCCTGTGAGCTCCTGAAGATACAGCTGGATGGAGCAGATGGAGTCTGAAGAGGTAGGGACTTAAAAGTGAGGAGGAAGAAGATGAGTTTATCTCCAATGAAGCATGACTTCTGAACATGGGCTTCTGAACAGAAGGGCTTGTATTGCTTTAGAGATGTTAAACCATTATTCCTTTTGGGGAAAAAATGAAGGGGGAAGGCCCTGCAATCCGAAAAGAGGACCACTGATAACCTGGAAAAAGAAAGCCAACCCCCAAGTCCCACTGTATGCCTTAGTAACTTATTGCCTTTTCTCTGTTCATCTTTCCCTTCCCATTGTCATGTCAAGACCTCTAAGGTCACATCTTTTAAGGGCATCCTGTGTGGACTTTATAGGCCTCCTTCCTGTAGAGTTTGAGTTAGTGTTAATAATGATGTTCACTCTATACTTGAAACCTTCTGTGTCAGAAGCTATAAATAATCCTCACTAGAAAGGTATTCACTCTTTGGAGATCATATTTTCCATCAGCAAATGTGCTTCCTAAACCATGTGTCTGTAGAGTTGGCAATTGCCTACCTGCCATGTTTATAGCATCAAAAAGATTCTCTTATTTGTAGTAAAGCAGACAAACAAACCAAGAATAGTGAGATCTCCATTCAGGCATGTTCTCAGGTTGGAAGTAGGTGGGTTAGTGAAATTCAAATTTAGTGAACCAAACTGTTTATTTATTTGAGAACAGTTTTGGCTTCTGTATTAGAAAAGTCAATAAAATTGGTATTGCTCTAAGTCCTACTAGTAATTTGGAGATATTAATACTGATATAGATAGGCAGAAAAACAAATGGATAGAAACAGATCATTTGCACATAGTGAACGCTTATTATTTTTTCCATTTCACAGGTGAAGATATGGAGATTTGATGAAATAAAACATTTTGAATACAATCTCATGGCTCTGGAATCAGATTTCCTGGGCCTTAATTTTCCTCTCCCCAGTTGCCCACTCTACTCCATACAATGTTCTTTTTTAATTGGAAAAATTTTCCCAATTATTTTGCCATAAAAGTGTTCTGGCTGGGCTTCCTCTTTCTCCTTCTGTCTCTCCATCTACCAACTACTTTTTCCCATTGTTTTGCTGTGATGTCCAGGATCTGACCCATCAGGAAAGATGTGTATTTGGCCCCAGATGTCTGTTTTTCCCTTGCAAATCTTGATGTTTCTGTAGAGAAGCCTGTGGCCATTTGGGCATCTCTTTGAAGGGCATAGCACTTAAACAGAGGTGAATCGTGCCTTCCTGTACCACACACTGAGAGCTTGAATACTTCCCACACCTGTCACTGCTTGCTGAATACTTGCCTCCTTCAGAGCCAGAAAACTATTTCTTATATATTCATGCAAAGCTGAGAGCCCAAGGGTTTCTGGTTAGTCTTATTGCATTTGAAACACTTTGTAATGGGTTGCAATCGATTCTTGGTTAATGAAGTGGGATCTTATGGAGATAGTCATCATATCTGTCTAGGTTGTAGTAGATTTAACAGTGAGTGCATTGTATATTTAAATGAAATCATCAATCTAGGAAGACTTTAGCAACTCTCTGCTAAAAAGCCAGAACACATTTAATACAGGGCACATTTAATACACATTTAACACAGAGTATATTTAATGAAGGGAAGGAAAAAAGGACATATTATTACTGCATTTTCCTGTGAAAATGGTACTGGAAGTTAGGTTGATTTGAACAAATACTTAAAGACATTTGACATCAAGTTTTACCCTTGAAATACAAAGTTCATCTTTAGAGCAATCTGTCCATTCTGTAGTTTTTTCCCCACACTTTCCATCATTCTGCTCATGCCTCTGGGCAATTATACCTTCATCCTGCCCTTCTCACCAAAAAATACATATTCTATTATTTCATTCGTTTAAAGTTAAAAGACAAAACTTTAAGGGGTAAAGGAGTTGTTATCCAGGGGACTATTTTCTATGTTTAATTTTTAAAGTTACAAAATTATGTGTATAATGTATTATTGGATGTGGGCTGAAATTAATTTACATAAAATAATTTTCCAAAAGCTGGGTCTAACGTTAAACCCTTGCTTTACCTGCTACATGAGTCCTATCTTCCTGCAGACTAGCTTGTTTTTTATTTTATTGATGAAGAAAAACAAACTTTTACCCCTTGAGCACATCTCCCCATTTTCCCTCTCCCCCAAGCCCTTATACACCTTAAATATATACAAGTTTTGTCAATTATACCTCAATAAAGTTGGGAAGGCAAAGACATGACAAGTAGATTTGTGCCGCATCTCATCCATTTTTTTTTCTAGATCCGTTCCAAAATTGACTTCCTTTCCAGGAACCTGGATTAATTCTATGTTCTCTGCCATAAGAGGACAGACTGTAATTCCTGCTCTCTGGAGGGACTCACAGTATTGATTTTTAACTCCATCTCGTTGGTGGCATTCAGTCCTCCAGGCAGTTAAGGGGGAAAAAAGAAAGAAAGGAAAGACAAAGGGAAGGAGGCAGAGAAGGAGGGAGGATGACATTTAGCTGAAACTTTCCCAAAACTAATGAGATGAGGAAGCTCAAAGCTGGAGGCCCCGTGGTACTGACAGGTTGGGGGCCTGTGCCATCTGCTGGCCAGGCAGCAAGAGAGGCATTCTCACCTTCCTATCCCCTGGGGGAAACCATCTAGTTTCTCCTTTTGGCATCTGCAATTTTGTTTATTGGTCTTTTTTTAATTAAAATTCTGTTCTTTTGTATCATAATGATTTATTATTTTTAAATGCTTTTGATAGAAGTACTAAAAGGATGTGGTGAGAAAAGAATTGTGAGATCACCACTCTTTTTTGTCTTTGTCATATAAACGGAGCTGAAATATAGTAAATGGAATTCCAGTAGACTTGTAATTTTAAATTAAGATGCTCATAATGTGTCTTGATGGAAATGTCTTTTGGTTTCTTATCTACTTCCTGAAATAACTAACTGCATTTGTAAGATTTCTTGAATGAGGACATGGGCTGCTTCACAGTGAACTTAAATTGCACAGCACGAAGCATGTTTTTTCTTTTGAATGACTAACTGTATAACAGAGGTCATTCAAACAGTATTTCCTCTCATTTTGACTCAGCGTCAGCATTGATTTTATGTCCAAAAATGTCCATGTTATTTTATAGATGGTCACATAAAGAATGAAGATGGAAAAGCCCTTAATATGTCTGGATTTTGTATGTTTTTTATTGCCAGGAATTTCCTTTGATGACAACTGGAACAACAAATAGCAAAAACCAAAAGACAGAATGAGACCTAACTAGTATCAACAGGGTGATTGAAATGGAAAAATAAAGACTTTGCATTTCTAGTTGTTGTTGTCACAGGGAGTTATGGTGTGTAGCCACAAGATTTCCCACTTTGGGTCTCTGCTGTGAAATACATGCTGACAGTCCCATTGTAGGTTTAATTTAGTCTTATTATTTGGTTGTCTGTTCTAGTTGTAGTCACCAGATCCACAAAACAATGATTTAAAAAAAAAAAATCTACCATGCCTGAATTAAGAAATTAACAGAAAACCAAATAGGCTCTGAGTTTGTAACAACTGTTTATGCTTTTTTCCTGGCAGCAGTTGCCTTTCTGACAATATTCCCAGAGCTGTATGCCAGCAAGGCTGGGGTGGCCAAAATAAAATACTTTGGCACGATCAGGCCGTAAATAATCTGAAGCTGTGAGACCAAAACAGCCATGCTGCTCTTCAGCACTAGTTCCAAGGCAGGAAGAACGCAAAATTGGCCAAGTAGGAGAAAGGGAATAATAATAAGGTTTTATTCTCTTGAGGTTTCAAGAAAATTTCATAGGAAGAAATTACATTTAAAGTACTATTTATTCTGTCCATTATATAATGGAACATCAAAAAATACTCAACAGACTTGATGGGATGTTGTAGGGGGAATTCAAGCATCTGTTGGGTGGCCGAACAAATGTCCTTTGAATGGGCCTTTGAATCCAAGACTCTTGCTTACAAAAGAAAAGAACTAAGTGACTTTAAATGAGAAGTTTTTAAGGAGAGGTATGGTTTAACACCACCTGTGGAACTTTCTTTTTTTTTAATTTTTTTTAATGTTTTATTTATTTTTGAGAGAGAGAGATAGACAGCATGAGCTGGGGAGGGTCAGAGAGAGGAGACACAGAATCTGAAGACAGGCTCCAGGCTCTAAGTTAGCTGTCAGCACAGAGCCCAACGCGGGGCTCGAACCCACGAACTGTGAGATCATGACCTGAACGGAAGTCAGACATTCAACTGACTGAGCCACCCAGGTGCCCCAGAACTTTCTGATGATGCACTGCCCTCGACCTATCCCAGAAAACTCTAACATCCTGGGTCTGGGTTCAAGCCTGGGAATCTGCATTTCTTTTTTAATTTTTTTTTAATGTTTATTTATTTTTGAGAAACAGAGAGAAAGAGTATGAGCAGAGAGGAGCAGAGAGAGAGGGAGACACAGAATCGGAACCAGGCTCCAGGCTCTGAGCTGTCAGCACAGAGACCGACACAGGGCTCAAACTCACAAACTGCGAGATCATGACCTGAGCCAAAGTCAGCTGCTCAACTGACTAGCCACCCAGGTGCCTCTGGGCATTTGCGTTTTTGAAAAAGCTCCACAGGTGATTCTGGAGCACAGATGAAGTTGAGAGCCACTGCCCTCAAAGATTTCTGCAGCTTCCAAAAGCACCTAATTTAATATCCATAGTAACACACACCTGAAGAATCCAGCCACTCTGCATTATAGGTACAAAAGTATGCATTCCACATAGCAATAAAAGTAGAGAAAGTGTCATGATTAAAGCCATCAAAAGCTAGAAACGTCTTACCTTCTTGCTGCCTAGAGTTCAACATTGCAGAACTTAAAATAATAACACCTAACTGGGTAATAGCTTGAATGCCAATATTTAATCCATTTGGTATGCTGAAATTCCTTATTAAAATATTCTGAGTGACCAAAAAATCACTGTCATCATTCTCTGAGGACAGGATATTTGCATTTGACTCACGTTTCCATACCCCCTCCCCCAACACACACACACACACACACACACAGAAAAATCTAACAGGACCTGATCTCAAGGTGTGAAGATTTGTGCCAGAGAGACAAGAAGGTTAAACTTTACACCATTATTGATATTACAGAAGAACTTGCCTTTAAAAATAATAGTATGTTGGGGCGCCTTGGTGGCTCAGTTGGTTGAGCATCCAACTTCAGCTCAGGTCATAATCTCATGGTTTGTGAGTTCAAGCCCCACACTAGGGTCTGTCAGCCTGGAGCCTGCTTTGGATCCTCTGTCGCCCCCTCTCTCTGCCCCACCCCCACTGACACTCTCTCCCTCTCAAAGACTAAATAAGCATTAAAATAAATAAATAAATAACCATATGTTGATTCTTGCAAAGACACATAGTTGTCCAAAGGACCAAAATGGCTACAAGAGAACTTAGCAGATAACTTAGAATCTCAATCCATGGGTTTTCTTTCTGGCTCTGCCACCATCCCCATGGGTGACCCCTGTCTCCTGTCCTCAGTCTCACTCTAAGCAAAGTTGGATCAGCCTCACTAGAGAATGAGAGGTTCATTCCTTTCCATTGGAAATTTCAGGATGGGCAGTTAAGGTGAAGGACTGTCTTGAACATGTGGATGCACAAACATCTGGCAAAAAGTAGCAACCACTTAATTTTAAAGCACCGAAAGCAGGGATAGTTCCAAAATGGGTTGACTGTAGACTGTGATCACCGTGACATTGTTCTTTTGATGGCTATGGGTGATTGAAGACTTGTGCTTAGCTGAATATCTTCATGCCTGTTTGAGGACAGAAAACCGCAGAAAACTCCAACCCAATTCCATGTTTCTTTGAGGAGGCATCAATGGCATACAGCTGTCAAATTGGATATCTAACAACAACATCATTTTCTAATTTATACTTAAAAATCTAACAGGAAAAGAAGGTGAAGCTCCCAAAAGCCTTTGTTACCATCCCTTTTGCAGAAAGACTTTTTAAAAGGCAATTGAAGGGGCACCTGGGTGTCTTAGTCGGTTAAGCGTCCGACTTTCGCTTAGGTCATGATCTCGCAATTCATGGGTTCGGGCCCCGCGTCGGGCTCTGTGCTGACTGCCAGCTCAGAGCCTGGAGCCTGTTTCAGTCTGTGACTCCCTCTCTCTCTGACCCTCCCCTGCTCACGCTGTCTCTCTTTCTCTCTCTCCTAGAAATAAATAAAACATTAAAAAATAAATAAATAAAAATAAAAGGCAATTGAAAAAATGAAACGGGCAATTGCAAAGAGTCACAGCTGAGCTTGAAGCTTGAGCTTCCTATTACTCTTTACTGAGCAGCAACTATATGAAAGATACTGCCTCTAGCACAGGGTACACTGAGATGAGTGAGAAACAGTCTCTGCCCTCAAGACCCCTCGAGCTTAATTGAAGAAACAGGATAGGACATGAAGATATACATACTGTCACAGTTTAACATAAGATAAATCACAATAGGCACAGAGTCCTCACAGATAGGATAGGATTATGAGGAGGGAGTGATCACAGAAGGCGGGAGTCAAAGTCTGAGAAGACCAGAATGAACAGCAAGCCTGTCATAGGAAGGAGTGATTATTACAAATAGGACAACTTGGGAAGTATCTATTTTACAATCCATAGACAATGGCTGGAGCAAGGACTGGGTGCAGGGAAAGAAAGTTAAGTTTCCAGACATAAGTTGGGGCTGATCCAGAGGTCAAAGAATGTGGGATTTCTTATCCGCAGGCTGTGAGGAGGCACTCAGAGTTTTTAAGCAGAGGTGTAAAAGCTGAAGCTGGCGTTTCAGAAAAATCCATCTGGCAGTATGCCTGTAACAATTCAACAGGAATAAAGATTAGGAGTAATAAAATTAGTTCAGTGCCATCACACAGTCCAGAAATAAAGAAGAGGAGGGTCTGGACGAGGAAGTAGCCATGAAAATAGAAAGGGCCGTGCAGAAGCTGAGTTCCATTTAGAAAAGTGATAGAACACTGTGACTGAGGGATGTGAGGGGCATGGGAGAAAAAAGGACCAGATCAGCACTTTGACAGATATTTATAGAATCCTTTTCTGTACCAGGCATTGTACTAGGTCCTAGGGAACAATGATGAACAAAATGACTTCAGAAATGACTCCCAGATGGGGTGACTTTGGTGGAATTTTGGGAAAAGAGTTCCAGTCCTCCCTGTCACCATGAACTCAGTCCTCCCCATCCACACAGAAATAAACCATAGAAAATCAGTGGGCAGAAGTATGTTGCTGGATTTCACTGACCTAGATTCACATTTTGGGAACTGAGCTATACTCGGACATATTCAACTGACAGGGGCTAGGGTAGACATCCGACATCTAAGCTTGTAAGACACTAACGGGGTTGGCTTCCATTTCACTTTCCATTGGCGGCAGTCCATGGCTCATCCAAATTTGGAGTCTCTGCCCTTTACTTCTTTCCATTTATTTATGTTTTTTATCTTTATCTAGTCACTCTCAAGTCACACCAAAAAAATCACTTTAATATTTGCATGCCCTCCATCTCCAGCAGTGTCGTATCATTTTTTTGGGTGAAGTGAGTTGGCAAAAGATTGCCTCCCTCCTCTGGAAAAAAAAAAAAAACAGGATGACTTCTGTGTCATGGCTGAAATTGTGCATCACAGCATGGCCTATGTGATACTCTCAGCCATGCCAATACCAGTACCCTTAATGTTGAAGGGATTAGGAAATGTATCAGTTGAGCTAGTTGGGAGGATGGTTGAGTTTTGGGTTACTGTTTCTCTGTGGAAATCACATGTATTACATGTCTTAGATGTTAATAAGTATCCTATTGCTTGGCTGAAGGTTAACAAAGCATATGGTAAACTATAGACCCTAAATTAGAAGTGACATTTTAACCATGAATTCTTCTCCAGCCTCTAAGGAAACCATCTGTACTACCTCATATGATACTAGAATTTGGACCATCCCTAGAAATAATGACATGCAAGAGAAACAAATTAAATTTGCCACCACTTTCCTGTAAAACCATTCCACTAGTGTTACCCTGCTATTAATAATCACTTACTATACCTCTCCTTATTTTTATCTTTCAGAATGTCGTATTAGTCCAGCAGTCTTTAAGAATATTTCTAGATCTGGGGCATGGTGGGGGCTTAGTCAGATAGGCATCTGGCTCTTGATTATGGCTCAGGTCATGATCTCAAGGACATGGGGTCCAGCCCCACACTGGGCTCTGTGCTGGGCATGGAGCCTGCTTGGGATTCTCTCTCTTGTTCTCCCTCTGCTTCTCCTCAACACGCGTGTTCAGGCACATGCTTGCATTCGCTCTCTCGCTCTCTCGCTCTCTCTCTGGGGGAAAAAAAGAATATTTCTAAATTTACTTTTCATTTATGGTCACTGGATGCTGCAATTGAGGCCCACTATTACTCAAACACTATCTGTCTACAGATGTTAAAAAAGGAAGCTTTGGAAATATGTTACAACAGCCATTCCCTTTTAATCTCTTTCTGAAGTGGAATTAAGTTTAAAGCTGTGGCCACAAATCCAGAGGTGACTCATCATACAATTTCAACAACAACAACAAAAAAAGCCAATTAGATGCTAAATGAAAGGTATTGAATCTATTGCTTTTTGTGCATGTTTTCTATTCACTCATTTATTTTCAATCCACACTCTGACAAGTGATAAGAGCTTCATATAGCTCAACGTGTAGTTGTAATATCGGTAGCAGTAATAATACCTTTTAGGTATAAGAATCATGTTAATTTAATTTGAGAAGTCTAAGCTGCTGGGTTTTAAACTTTAGTAGACCCAAGGATCACCCAAGGTGCACATTTGACATGCATGTCACATTCCTGAGGTTCATCAGGAGAAATTCTGATTCAGCAAGACTGGGATGGAGCCCAGGAACCAGTGCATGATTTGGGTGCAGGTAATCCATAGATCACACTGTGAGAAACACCAGCTCTGTCTGGAATTCACAGAGTGAATAGAAAATGCCACCTGCTATCATTCAAAATAATACCATATTGAGTAGAAATAACTGGCACTTCAGAGAAATAGCTCTCATGGGAAAGAAAACAATGTAGAATTCCACTAGATGATTGAAATACAAATACTTACAAAGAGCTCACTTTTCTCTAAAATCATGTGTCTTGTTAGGGGGGAAATGCTTACAGAGTAAAAGATGCATACCATATGTTACATCTGGTGCCTTTCTCTCTGTTGATAACACTTGCCTATTAAAAACAATGTATCTGAAGTGAGTTATTGCTCTAATTCTCATTAGGCATAAAGGCCATCAGACTTGAATAAAAAAGACTACCTTTCTTCTGAGCGCTACAGTCCTCTGGCTTAAAAATAAACATGATACTAAATTCTTTAAGTAGGAATAGTGGAAGAAGGAAGGAAACCCAGATCTCTTTTTGGATAAGAAGTTTGTCTGGTCCCATCCTTCAGCTTGTTAAAGAGAATTTGAGAAGGGCTTCCGGAGAGCAACCAGAGCTAATTGAAGTCAGAGATTCCATAACCAGCGTCAGTTGCACAGAAGGATATGGCACAGGTGTTGATGGGCAGCTCTTCTTTGCTCTTCACTAAAGGCTGAGCTCTGAGTAAGTGTGTCTTATAGAAAATTGCATCTGGAGATCTTAGAGGAGTATTTTAAGAGTTACTGAAATGCTGAAATGCACTGCTAAAAGATTATTCATTCATTCAACATTCAACAAATGTGTACTAAGCATCTACCACATGCCAAGCACTGCTGCAAAGCACTGCACAAAGGGCCAGTGGTATAACTGTGCCTCCCTGGAAGCTTTTCAGTAATCATCTGTCCTTCTGGGATGACTTGGATACTTTGACTTAATTCAATTTGAACAGTATGTCAGTCACCTAAGAGATCAAAATATATATAATGGAGATATATATATATATATATATATATATATATATATATATATATAT
>NW_027531143.1:8319466-8340757 GCF_008692635.1 Crocuta crocuta | reverse complement strand
CAGCTAATTGCCTTTTCCAGCTTATTATTCCACCCTTCCTTTTTAAATTAACACATTGCCACTTGGAATAAAGTCCATATTTCTCAGCTTCCTATGTACTAGGTATAACAATGAAATGAAGTATTGCCCATGAGACCAAAGTAGAAGTGCTGGCTATGAAATCCAGGACCTGGACTGAAAGGGAGGAGTTGTACCCTTTTCCTCTTCCTGAATTTTACTGCTTGAGAAAAGGATGTGATGGTTGGAGCATGAACAGCTATTTTATACCATGGGGACAAGGGCTATCTCCTAGGTATGGCAGAGCAAAAAGCTAGAAGGACCTTGGACTCCTGATGACTGTCAAGTGACTACACTACGCTATGACCTCAAAACTCACATCAGAGAGAAATAAACTCTTTAAAGTCACTTTGGAGAATAAGTAGTTTGTATTATAGCCAAATTTAGTCCTAATTGATAAAGGCTGATTATCTTCATTAGGCATTAAGAGAAAATTTTAAGCTGTCAAAACAATGGAGATTTATTGGTCCATGTAGCTCTAAAGTAATGCAGACTTTACAGTAGGTTTGACTGATCTGCTCAATGATACCATCAAAGAACCAGCTTCTTTTGTCTTTCTTCTTCACCTTACCAGATGTACTTCCTCATAAAGCTGGCTCCTTCCTATTCAGGGCAGCCCAGTGACTGCCAGCAGCTTTCTGACTGCATGCTTGTTCACCTGTATTCAGGAAGGGGAGACATTAATCTTCTTGGAAAAGTAAGGACGCTTCATTCAGATCTTGTCCATTCGTATTAGTCTAAATTGGGCATCTACCCATCCCTGAACCACTAAGTGTAACCAAGGGATGAATTCCACTGGAGCTACGATTCCCTGATCGCACAGGCATGCTGAGGCACTGCAGCAAACTCATGGGGGCCCTGTGGCCTATTTTAAATTCTCAGAAATAGCACAGATATCCCTGTCAGACATCACTCACAATTCTGTTAGATTGCTTGGACCTACAACTTAATAAAAGTGTTAGGGTATAGGGGGGCTGTATTTTGTTTATTTTGGTTGTGATTTGGTTTTGTTGGCCTCGAGGCACCATGAAAATATTAACTGAGACATCATGGGTTCTGTGAACCAAGAAAGGAATCCTTGGCCTAGAGTCCGGAGTAGAATTAATTTGCCCCTATTATGTGGGCTACACTGGGCAATGTGGACATACAAATGAAAAGTGGGGTAGTTTGTAAGAAAGAAGAGAACAGATGCGGGAGAAGCAACCTGTGTTCACTAGACCCTCAGAAGAGCTAAATCCTGAATTGCTCTTAGGGAGGAATTGTCTTTGTTTAGGAAAATACAAGAAGTCCTTTGGGGTGAAAAGTGTGATCCTTGAAGGCTTGGGATCAGCAGACAATACAGTAAAAGAGAAAGCAAAAAGTGTTCCTTGTTAGAAGCACTAGAAATGAGGAGACAGCGAGAGAGAATTAAAAAGGGAGTGAGGAGTGGCCTGAGCCACAAGGCAGGGTTGGCAAGTCTTTGAAGAACACCTGAGTTCACTGTTCTGTTTTAAATGTTCTTATTACTGCAGTACTCCAACCTGCCAAACTTGGGAAAAATCTATTACCCTATGCAGATAAGGTGTTTTGAGGCAATCAAAGAAAGCCTGAGGTCCCTGTTTATGTTGACATGGTTTAAAAGAAGGACAGCACCTATGAAATAACTGTACCTCTGAATGGATCTAATTCACTGGAAGCTAGGGCCAGAGATAACATGAGAATATAAGCTGCATCCTTTCCCCTATACCGTTTGCCCCTAAGATTGATAGAGATTATGGAGAGGTCACAGAATAGTGGTTCTCAATCCTGCCTCCATAGTAGAGTCACCTGGGAGAAGTGTTTAAATAGAAATACTGATGTTTTGTCTCACTCCAGACCAAGTAAATAAAAACTTTCTATGGTTGGGGTCCAGAAATCTGTACTTTTTAAAAAGCTCCCCAGATGATTTTAGCGTGTAGCCGTGGTTGGGAACCACTGGCCTAGAATATTACACAAACCAAGGAATAGAGGTACAAGACATTCTTACCTAGATCTTGAAGAGAAAAAACACCCCTTAAAGTAGAGTGGGAGGAGGAGACTGGGGAGGAGTTGATGTTGTTCCTTCTTGTCCCACTTAAATTCTCCACCAAACTAAGACCAGGAAAAAGCTGGACTGAGTCAGGAGAGCTAAAATCTTGTCCTCACTTTGTAGTTCACTAACTTTGCGTGCTTTTAGGTCAGTTTTTCATCTCTCTGAATTTCTGCAAGAGGCACCTGGGTGGCTCAGTCAGTTGAACATCTGACTTCAGCTCACATCATGATCTCCCAGTTCAGAAGCTTGAGCCACACATCTGGCTTGCTGCTGTTTGCTCACAGCCTGCTTCAGATCCTCTGTCCCCCTCTCTATATCCCTTCCCTACTTGCGTGCACGCTTTCTCTCTCTCTCTCTGTCTCTCTCTCTTTCTGTCTCTCTCTTTCTCAAAAATAAACATTAAAAGAGAGAGAGAAAGAGAGAAATGGGCTTGATAATTTCCAAATTCGTGCGTAGTTCTCAAACTTAGGATTCTCAGTAGTCTATAAAATGACATCACTTCCCCAGCTGCTCACATTACTTTATCAACATTCACTGTCCAGCACTACCAAAGGCCATATCCAGAAGGAAATCAAGGTTTCTCCCCTACCCCATTTCAAAACATAAAATTTGAAACACAGAAATCCAGGTAACTGTCCACACCAGAGTAGGCAAGATGAAGCTGTCTGTTTTCTTCATTAGCCATGGTTTGGTTGTAGTCATTTACGGGGTATTTTGGTTTCTGGGAAAAGATATATGGGGACAACAGCTGTTTTCTTAAACACTAATCTCTTTCTCTTCAGGGCTCTTGTTAATTCAGAGGAAGAATAGAAGAGTAAATAGTATACTTATTTGGAAATTTGATTTCTTTCTTTTTCTGGGTATTTTTCTTCCTCTTTCCCATAACTATCTGCTCTTTTCCTAAAATATAAATAAACGTGATGACTTTCTCCTAAAAACAGTGGTTTTCAACCAGAGGCAACATTTCCCCCCAGGGGACATTTGGTAATATCTGGAGATATTTTTGTCACAGCATGGGGTGGGTGGGAGAGTGGATGCTAGTGGCGTGTAGTATAGAAGGTAGAGACCACGAATGCTTGTAACCATCCTGGAGTGCACAGGACAGCTCCCCTAAACAAAAAGTTATCCAGCCCAAAATGTCAAGAGTGCTGAGGTTAAGAAACCCAGTCCTAAAATGTGAATGAAATTTGCCAACCCTGTTTCACAGAAATTTTAATTTCTGTGTACATTGTAGTTAAGGTGCTTATCCCTGATAAGGGACAACAGTGAGTCCTGAACATCAAGTAGCCCATGCTAGCAAGAATGCTTTTCAGGAGCCTGGAATGAAATAGCTATATACAGCCCAAACATTTATTAGATTTTTGTATAACATACTATTTTCAGGTATTGGAACTACTTAGTATACATGGGCAAAAACATAATAAATGTGAGATGATCACAGAAATTGAGTAACAAGGCCACATGTAATTGCCTTCGTGGGTACAAAGCCTGTAGAGATTTTCCTTTTATGTTTATTTATTTTGAGAGAGAGAGAGAGAAAGAGTGCACATGTGGACTCCCATGAGCAGGGCAGGCACAGAGAGAGGGAAGGAGGGAATCCCAGGCAGGCTGTATACTATCAGCACAGAGCCTGATGAGGGGCTTGAACTCATTAACTGTGAGATCATAACCTGAGCCAAAATCAAGAATTGGATGCCTGAGCCACCCAGGTGTCCACCTCTGGAGATTTTCATTGGGTTAGGTGGCCAGGTTCAACTCAGGTCATGATCTCATTGCTCAGCTTCTGAGTTCGAGCCCCATGTTGGACTCTGTGCTGACAGCTCAGACCCTGGAGGTTGCTTCAGATTCTGTGTCTCCCTCTCTCTCTTCCCTTTCCCTGCTTGTGCTCTGTTTTCTCTATCAACAATAAATAAACATTAAAAAATTTTTAATTAATTAAAAAGATCTGAAGAACCCATGTCAAATTTTAATGGTAGCTACCATATAGGGAAAAGGAGAAGAGTAAGATGTGGCAGAGAGGGGAGAAAGAAGACTTCAATCTTTTTTTTAATTACCTTTATTGAAATATAATTTCCATACAATAACACTTAATTTCCATACAAGTCACACTTTACAATTCAATGAGTTTTAACAAAGGTATATCCAATAGAATTTTAACTTTTCATAGTTGATTCTTTTACAAAAAGCTTGTGTTTTATGACTTTCTTTATAATTAGGTGTTTTTTTAGGTTTTTCTCTATAATTAGGTTAAAGACATGTTTTTAGAAGAACTGTCTGAAATTATATACTCCTGCCTCACCTCACTTTGTAAAAGCAGCTTACAGAGATGCATGAAGGATAACATAATAACTGGAAATAAAAGATTTAAAGGGAAAACAATTATTTAAATTGGTAACCAAGTTTAAGAATGCAGACCATGGATTCCCATTCATTCTTGACACATAGGACAATCAGACTTTAGGCTTCTAGTTATTGTGAAAAGGGAAAGCCTTTTCACGTTCTCGCATGTGTGAGAGCTTCTGTGAATTTAGACTCCTATTTAGCAAACCCAGTTTGCTACCCTTCCAAGATTTCATGAGTTTTATAAACCCATTGAAGGTTAATCCCTAATTATTGTTTGCCTTGAGGAAGCAAAAGTTATATGAACTCAGTTTTAAAGCTAAAGTTACCCATGTCATTAACAAAGAAGCTATAGGGCTACTTAAAGTAACTTTCTACAAAAGCCATCTTATAGGAACATCTTGGAACCAAGTCTTCTAAAACTGTGAAGCCCCCTGTGTAGGGCAGTGGATTGCTGGGACCGGATCCTACCGGCTTATGAGAGCCAGTCGTTAAATTTTCAGGAATTTTGTCAGCTGGTTGTTAAACACAGCCATTATTAAAAATTAAATTATGTAGGGGTGCCTGGGTGGCTCAGTTGGTTGAGCATCCTGCTCTTGATTTTGGTTCAGGTTGTGATCTCATGGTTTGTGGGTTCGAGCCCCATGTTGGGCACTGTGCTGACAGTGAGGAGCCTGCTTGGGATTCTGTTCCCCTCTCTCTCTGTCCCTTCCCTGCTTTCACTCTGTCTCTCTCAAAATAAATAAATAAACTTAAAAAATGAAATTATATTAACGTAAAACTAAATAAATGATACTAAAAGCAAGGATGATAAATATTTAAAGCTTATCACTTCCTAATTCCATTACTACATTTTAGCACTCATTAGCTGTGGTCTTAAAGGTTATTTACATATGTTGTGTATGTGCATGATGGTAATATTCAATAATGGTATGCCATTGCACATCTCTTCCCAACTAGGTATTCAAGAATGTTATGTTGGTAACTAGAAATTGGCCAAAGTGGGAATGTGTGCATCACAAAAATCAACTTGATTTAGCATTTTATTGATTGTCCAGACATAAGAAACTGATAGAAGAAATTTTAATCCCACAGATTAAACTTGAAAGTGTGTCATGAGTATAGCCATTACACTGAGAGATTATTTTTCCAGTGTTCAAAAACTATTATGCAATTTAGCAAATAAGTCACCCACATAATCAACAAAGTTCCAATGTGTGTTTTCATTGTTTCACTTGTCTCATTAGAGTAAACAAAAATATCAACCAATAGCCATATTGGAAGTACACTGTTTTGTCAATTGCAACAATATGTTGGCCTCAGATACACGAGCTCTGCAAAAATCAACAGATGCATTCTGTTGTGAGAATAAATGTCAATACAAAATGTACAGTCAGGAGTATTAACTGTTTTATTATTATTTATAAATTGTGTGCTACCCATCCTTTAATGTCAGTAAAATTTATAGTAAATGTATGTGGGTATATTATGCATATATTTTCTCCTACATTTACCAGCACTCTACTTCCTGTAACTAAAAATCTCAGAGTACCAAACATACATTAAGGATTTTTTTTTTTAACCACTTAGTCTAAGAGTATACATTCAGGTAGAGTGATATAACTGGAGGCCTGACTGATGATTTTCTTCATCTTGTTCCAGAAGGGTGTGGGTGGGGGAAGAGCTCTCTTTCATGAGGAGAAATTCTTCTCTAACCCCTAGGCAACCCTTTCACAAATGGCCAAGCTGACTGGGCAGAAGATTTTGAATGACTCAAAGCAAAGCAATCACAATTATTGCAAAAGAAAATTTAAATGCATGCCCTGCTGATGAGATAACCGAGGAATATTTACTCACATAGAAAATATGCATTAATCCACCAGTGCTAGGTCAGGGTGAACAGAGCTGGTTCTGGGCATCATTGCAAAGTGTGTGTGTTTGGCCATTTCTCATCTCTCACTTTGGAGCCTGCTCCTCTGCTGTTCTATAAGCAATAATGCCTCTTTACCTACTGTCTTTTCCATTCCCAATGGCTCTACTCTTCTTTCATCTACCTAAAGACCATAACAGCTAGCTTGAAGAAAACCAATCCAGGTAGTTCAGTAGCAAACTCAGATGGCTTCAGGAGCCAGACCTTCTCCATCTAAAGTGCATTTAAATGCAAACTTTAAAATAATATATGCATGTTAAATAAGTTATATCTACAGGAAAACTTAGCCCAAAGACTGTCAGTTAGTGAGCTCAGAGTCTAGTCTCTCTCTCTCTCTCTCTCTCTCTTATTTATTTATTTATTTGGGGGCATCTGGGTAGCTCAGTTGCTTAAACATCCGACGTCAGCTCAGGTCATGATCTCACAGTTTTTGGGTTCAAGCCCCGTGTCAGGCTGTGTGCTGACAGCTCAGAGCTTGAAACCTGCTTCTGACTCTGTGTCTCCCTCTCTCTCTGCCCCTCCTCTACTCACACTGTGTCTGTCTCTCTCTCTCTCTCTCTCTCTCAACAAATAAACATTACAAATTTTTTTAATTTAAAAATACATTTTCATTTATTTTGAGAGAATGGGAGTGTGTATGCGCATGCACAAGCAGGGGAGGGGCAGAGAGAGGGAGAGACTCCCAAGCTGGCTCCACTCTGAGCACCCAACTTAGAGTTTAATCTCATGACCATGAGATCATGACCTGAACCAAAATCAAGAGTCAGATACTTAACCAACTGAGCTACCCAGATGCCCCCCAGAGTCTGGTCTGGTCTTTCAAGGGATATTGGAGAGGTGGTAGTTTGACAGGAAAAAGGTGGGAATTTGGAGGTTGAGGTACCTGGACTTGAATCCTGGATTTACTATCTTAACATGTGACCTTGGACAAATTATTAAATTTCTTTGAACCTTGGTTTTCTCGTGTATAAAAATGAATTGTTGTGAGAAATAAATGAGTAATAGATGAACAACCAATAAATAGAAGATAGCTGAAGAAATGTGCCAGTTGTTTCATACTATCAAATGACACAGAGACCCTGAAAGATCACCAAACCTCCAATACCCAAGGGAGTTAATTTTTGAAGGTGAGGTTGCTGTGTAGGGATCTGGGGAAGCATAGCCAGGGCATGACGTCAGTAGCCAAATAGGCAACAAGATATATCTTGCGTACAACATACAAGAACTAGACTGTGGGAGATCTGCTTCTGCCACAGAGCTAGTCTTAGAGAATGCATGGCCAGGGGTAAGAAAGGAGCTAGGAATCCAGATTTTGCCTTTTGGAAGGTGCTTTGGTCTGAATTTCTTTCCTCTGTACCCCTGAAATTACAACGTGAGGACTGTGACTCACCCAGAGGCTCTCCCCTATTCCTCCTGCTTATACTCTGTTCCCCAGCCCTCCACAGAGCTGAGAGTGGTCCTCTCAGAGTATAGGAGTTTTCCCCAGCCTTCCACAGAAATTACTGTTTTTGAGGATCTCTTCAAGAAATCGTTCATACAATTTATGGTTGTAGTTTGAATAACAGGAGTCTTTCATCCCCATATTCAAGTGGGTCTTATGATCTGAACGAAAGGAGCAACTCCAGATAGTAGAGAGAATTTGTGGAGAAAATGGCAGCTAGCTTCAAAAGGAATTTTTGGCATTGAAAATTGGCCCAGATTTAACCTAAAAGAACCATGTCACTTCAATTATAGGATCTGTATAGCCCATCAATTAAGAGAGGATGTTTAAAAGACAACCTCTCTCAGGTTCTGTTCATTTTGAGCTGATCCTCTATAAGACTGTAAAAAATGAAAACATAATAGTTCTAGAATGTTAGCCATAGTTATATCGACTCAGCCTTAAAAGGACTGCCTGGACTTACTGCCTGGTATATTGTCAGCTCTCAATACACTCTTGATGGATATATAAATAAACGAATGATACTAGATATCCAGTAGCAACAAATAGTGTGCTTGAAAATCATATATCACACATCTCAATAGAATCTATAATCTATCCCTTTTAATATTGGCTGTTTTGATATATTGAGATGGCTACATATGTATATTTCATAAAAGATCAATCATGAGCGAGAAACCATGCTCTGAATATTTCCTAAACATCTCTAAATACCTTCTGTACACCTTTGCTTCAGTATTTGACCAATAAGTCCTAAACTGTTCTGTGAAACAGTATAGCCCTAGAATTTTTTTTTAAATAATTGATGCAAGACAAAGAAACGATGAGTAACAAGTGGGAGAATATAGCTGCCTTCCAGACCTTTGAATGAGAAAATTCCCAGAAATGTTGGAAACTGCCGGAAATGCCTGGTTGTTAATGCAACTGGCCATGCAAATTCTCTTGGGCTGAAAGCCAGACCTTTCCCACTCTGTTTTGTGACAGCCCTACTCTGGGGAGCAAGGCCGATTCCTCCAAACCTGCAGCTGTGTAACAGACTCTAATGATGCAGCCAAGATGGTCCTCAGAACCGTTTACACTCTGCCATGTGCCTTCAGTAAGGGGGTGCCGGTAATAGAAGTGAGGTTGACTTTCTTTTTACGCTGGCATCGCCTTCATGTGCTTGTCCTGCTTTAAATTATAGATTGTCATCTCCTAAAGGCAGGACCTGCAACTAAATTATCTTTGGGTGTCTTTCTCTTTGCCACTTCTCACTACCATCACGCCTAGACCAAAGGGGGCCTCCATAAAGAACTGTTGGATTGAACCAAACACCAATTGTGTCCAATCCCAATGATACTTACTATCTTTTACATACACAAAGTGGAATAATTTTTTTGGGAAATGGCAAAAGTCAGAAACAGCATGTAGAGCAGGGAGACTTGACTTCTCAGGTCTTCTAAGCCATGTAGGATTCATGCATGTTATCCAGAGTCTGGGGCCTCTCAGGAATTTAGATTGTCTGTAGAGGGTTTCAGTGCTTTCTCCTTTCTGTTTTGGCCTGGGCCACAGTGAGAAGCAGGAAGTACATCCCCTGGGGTTAAAGAACACTTTACACAGAGTTCTGGAGCAATACACCACCTCCACCCTTTTTTAGGAAAAATGTTGGCACACAGAACTAAGCAGCCAACAGCCACATTCTCAAGATATTTGAAATGATGCTCATCTTCTAACAAAGGCTTCTGTGCACCCACAAAGAGGAAGCAAAATCTCCTCCCCTCGCTGTGACTGCATCTTTGTCCTTGGGAGCCTGAGTTCTCTGACGTGATGCCCTGCCAGACAGTCCACATGAGCACATCCTCACAGTGCCAGTTCCAGCGACAGAGGAAAGATGTTAGAGATAACGATCTTCTGAATCTTTTTCTGTGTGTTCCCCTCCAAATGGTGAGCTGAGCGCCTGCCTTGTGTGTATGTATTTCCTGAACTCAGCTATAAATAAATGGCAAGCCTTCTTATTCAGACAATAGTAACATATATGAGAAAGGAAAACAATCACTCTCACAGGAAAAGAGAATCCTGTTATTTGTTCCCAAAACACAGAAACTCTTTGTGTTTAGAATAAGCACCTTTAGCTTCTTCAAGAAAAAAGCAGTGTATTTTTTGTTTATTACTTATGGTTACCACTTCCTAAATCCTTTTCATTTAGAAAGACTATGCCTGACATTGCTTTTGTGTTTTCTCCTTTCCACAGTTAAACAGAACCACTCACTGCTCCAAATGGGACCTGTTCTAATATTAAAAGGCCTTTCTTCTGGCACATTTTTTAGCCCATCTTAAAATGATAACCATGAGACCTTGATAAATTGATTAAAAAACTGCTTTTAAGGTGGCTTTGTTAAGACATTTATTTTAAGAGTAACTCTCAGTAGAATTTATTGGTGAATTATTTTAGCTAGTCCCAGTATTAAATTATTTCCCCCCACCAAGGGTGTTATAATTCCTTTCCTGACAGTAATGAAAAAAAATGAAACTATCCTCAAACAATGCTATGTTGAGTACTGGCTCCAGTGTCAGTAATTTTGAGAATACTCCCACCAGAAGCTATAAATTATAAATATAAGGTCCAGAAAAGAAGGAAACACTAAAGAGTGAGAAGCAGTGATTACAGTCTCAAATAAACGTCATTACCTGAAGAACAAACACATAGGCACTAAGAGGACAGGATTGTTTCCTCAAGGAAGTGAGAGTGGGGGATGGGAAGGGGGTGGAAAGAGACAGAGCCCAAGTAAATCACACCAGAAAAGGAAATCTACAGTCTCCATTACTCAAAAGAAACTGGGCACTTTCTGAAGTAGGCACAACCTTGGAGATTTTAATTTGTTACTTCACTGGTAAACAAGAAGTCAGCACTGATAACGATCCCTGATAACACTTCCTCTGGAATGTACAGCATTCCATGTTTCTACTTTATTGTCACCCACCGGACATGCATGAGTCAGACTGCGAGGTGGGGAAATTGGCTGGACTGCTCATGCGACCATTGAAGGTATAGTCAGGCCTATTGGTGTGATCTTGCCATGCTTCTTTCTCTTTCATCTCATCTCAGGAGTGATAGGTGGTTTGTTTACCTTTGGATAAAGAATGCAGTAAATTATCTGTAGACCAGGAATTAAACTGGAAAACCAGCTGGCAATTATCTAGTGCTTATGAATGGTGGGAACAACTAGCCTGAATGTGATGGATTAAAATATGCTGCCCACAAGTCTCCCAGTTGCTTAGAAAATCGGGTCAGTGGAAATATTCAGTTTTCGGGATTTTGTTTTCTTTGTGTCTAAGCTTAACCAGGTAACAATGGTTATACAAACCATGTTTTTTAAGGATCTTTGGGAAGTCCTTGAATTACTGAAGTCCCACTTAGTAAACCTCTGGCCCAGGGAACTGTCTCCCGGTGGTCTGGAAGAAATCCTAAACTTCTCTGATAAATTCGATCTAATCCACATAAAGGATGACAGTCAGTTTTAACTGTAAATGAGCAGACTAGTCATCTTGGCACACCTTCAACAACACACAATAAGTAGAGATTCAGACATAGTGCAATTCTATTCCCTGCACCCAGAAATAAACATGCTGGCCAGACTAACCAAGACAAATTGCTGAAAAGTTTCATAAATCCTAGCTTTTGTCTTGCATTTAGAGATAACTCCACTTATATCTTGAAGAAATCAATCTGCTTGTTGAGCTTCTGGACTATTTTACTAAATCATAGGTCACAAACTGACAGAGACACGTATGTGTTTAGTTTGATATACATAAAGTTTTTTCTTTTCATTCTTTGTTTTAATGCTTTGAGATGCTGCAAACTGTGTAGTTTGCCCCAGATCCATCATTTCCTATTATCTTACATCCAAAATCATTTGGGTTAGGACCACAGAGTATAGTGTTCTATTGTACAGCATAAGGAAAAAGACAAACGTTGTCCTCACTGGTTTAGCCTCATTCACGTTAACTCATAAATTGTATTTCTTTTTCTGGGCGTAGACCATACCTCGTTTTTATACAGGCGGTTGTTCACATATACAGTTGTGAACATCTCAGTATAGTCTTGAGGTTTACTTTATCCTTTGAAAGGAGTGAAAAAATGAATCAATTAGTTGCAAGCATATTTTGATCACCTGCTAGATGCCAAATGACTTGCAAGAAACAAAGAGGAAATGGTGCTCACTTATGACACATATAATATGTACTAGGAACTTGTGCTAAGCACTTCACAGACATAATCTGTTTTGCTTTGTCTTTTAAAATACTCTTCAGAGTTACTCTATAGGAAATAGGTATGACGTTGTCATCCCATTTTAGATTTGAAGAAAATGAGCCTTGGAGAGCTTAAGTGACTTGCTCAAGGTCACACAGTTAGTGTATAGCGGAGCATGGATTCAGACCTGCCAGACTAGAAACTTGACCGTACTTGGCTGGTCATGCTGCCATGAAATACTATCAGCTTATTAAGGTATTATTACTGTGTCTTATTATATACATTTTATAGTACTTTCACAGTAAGTGTTTGAAAGGCTATTATTATCCCAGTTTTATAGTGAGGAAACCAAGAAGTCAAAAAACAAACAAAAAGCTTAAATTTACATAACTAATAAAGGCTAGAGCTGAGACTCAAACCCAGGTCTCACTCCAGAGTTAATGGTTTAGTGTGCCCCCTCCCACACAATGGAAGTTACTATTAATGTGTTTTGAAAGCAGCCAAAAAGAAAGTCTGCGTAAGATGTATTTAAATAGCAGTTCATAATAGAAGAGAGCTATTTGGATATGGATTGGTTTTCTTTTATTTATTTTTTTAAAAATGTTTTATTTATTTCTGAGAGAGAGAGAGAGTGCGCGTGAGCAGGGAAGGGTCAGAGAGAGAGGGAGATACAGAATCCGAAGACAGGCTCCAGGCTCTGAGCTGGCTGTCAGCACAGAGCCCGACGCGGGGATTGAACCCACAAACTGTGAGATCGTGACCTGAGCGCCCCGGATTGGTTTTCTTTTAAATAAGGCTCTCCATATTATTTCTGGACATATCCACTTTATAAAGAGGGCTACACTGAATATGTTTTTAATTTGCTTAGAGTAGTTACTCTTTAGGAGTGTCTTTGACTTCTTATTTTTATAGATTTTTTAAAATTTTTATTTAATTTTTGAGACAAGGAGCATGAGCAGGAGAAGGGCAGAGAGAAAAAGAGACAGAGAATCCAAAGCAGGTTCCATGCTGTCAGTGCAGAGCCCAACATGGAGCTCGAACCCACAAACTGCAAGATCACAACCATAGCTGAACTCTGACGCTCAACCGATGGAGCTACCCAGGCACCCCAGGAGTGTCTTTAACCTCTTAAATGTCAATATATCCAAGTAGGTCTAAGGTTTCTCAATCACAGCTCTAAAGAAGAACCAATCCAGCAGATGATACCCTGTCTAGGTCTGTCCCTTCAGGGAACAATTTAAATTAAAAAGTGCAAGAGAGGGGCGCCTGGGTGGCTTAGTCGGTTGGGTGTCCGACTTTCGCTTAGGTCATGATCTCGCGGTTCGTGGGTTCGAGCCCCGCATCGGGCTCTGTGCTGACTGCCAGCTCAGAGCCTGGAGCCTGTTTCAGAGTCTGTGACTCCCTCTCTTTCTGACCCTCCCCTGCTCACGCTGTCTCTCTCTCTCTCCTAGAAATAAATAAAACATTTTAAAAAATAAATAAATAAATAAAAAGTGCAAGAGAGATGTCCAGTCAGGTCCTATAACCATATCAAACTTCTGTGTCAGAATAGGATTATGTATGAAAGGAGAGTTAATGGTACCACAAGACAATAAATAATAAGTACCATATGAGTACAAAAAAGTAGATGTTATAGTAATTTATAGGAAAGCAAGATCTGCTGCAGCTCTAGAGGTCAGGAAAGAGAGCACAGTTAAGATGATTAAGAAAGAAGGTTTCAAGTTATACAGATTTGGTTTTAAATCTACCTGTATGACTTTGAGCAAATTATTTGACTTCTCTCTCAGTCCTGTTTGTTCATCTATAAAATGGGAATTTTGAGATTAGATAATAAATTTTAAATGTTTTCCATGGTGCCCGCTTATTCTTATTGTAATATAATTGTTTGCCAGTCTTCTCCATTAGGCTGTAACCTCTTCAAACACTAGATCTGTGTCCTGCTCGTCTTTGTCTCTCAGCCTTTGATACAGTGCCTAAGCTCATCCCATTGGTGATGTTTCCTTCTGTGCGAAGGATATTCCATTATCAGATTCCTCCTGCTCTCTCCCAGCTCTTGACATATTCTACACTAGGAGAAGTGAACAGTTTACTTGATTTGTGGGTCAGTAGGAACTTACTATATGCTACCCTTCATATTCTCTTTGGAATGTATTTTCTTCAGGGAACATGCTGTCTTTTGCACTCTTCCGTATTGTGACTCTTGCTCTCCAATGTTGCCATGACTGACTGGTCAAGGCTTCCTAATTCTGAGGCCTAGTAATATGAAGTACATTTTCATACAAATATTAAAGGATAAAGGGAGACCTGGCTGGAAAGGTAGATTTGAACTAGACTGTGGAAAAGATTTTTTTAAATTTTTTAAATGTTTATTTCTTTTTGAGAGAGAGAAAGAGAGAGAGAGAGAGAGAGACAGAGTGCAAGAAAAGGAATAGCAGAGAGAGAGGGAGACACAGAATCCGAAACAGGCTCCAGGCTCCAAGCTGTCAACATGGAGCCCATCGTGGGGCTCAAACTCATGAACTGTGAGATCATGACCTGAGCTCAAGTTGGACGCTTAACCAACTGAGCCACCCATGTGCCCCAAGATCTTGTTATACCTTTATGGCAGGACATTTCAGCAAATTCCTTAAAAATGTATGGATATTGATAAAGAATGGAAAAAGTCTACATGACTAAGTCCAAAATATATTTGGGTTTTTGTGGGGCTGGGGTTTTTTTTGTTTGTTTTTGTTTTGTTTTTGGTAGGGGATTGGATATTTTTATAGTGAAGGTGTGGTTGTTTTTTGGGTTTTTGTTTTCATTTTTTTGAGGAGATGAGGTTGAGGTATCAAATTTTTAAATTTTGTGCAGAGTTCATTTTTGTGATTTTTAAAAACTTTTATAATAAGGCATTAATAAACTCATCATTTGATGAATAGACCTGTTATATCAGGGTTGTTTTGTTTTGTTTTTTTTTTTTTTTACCTAGTGTGTTCTAGGGACCATCTGCCTCAGAATTATCTGGAGAGATTTAGAATGCAGATTTTCCATGCCTCGCTTCAAATCTGCCAGACCAGAATCCCTGGGGGTGAGGCCTAGGAACAGGAGGTTAACATTTTCAAGTGATGTTAATGCTTATTGTATTAAGGACATCACCTGCCAACAGACAGGTCAATTCAATTTAAATGTATCTACCAGAGGAAGTGTGTGTGTGTGTGTGTGTGTGTGTGTGTGTGTGTTTATTGCTAAATCAGATTATTGACCAGAATGATAACCAGTAGGGACCCTTTTTCCTATAGACCAGGGCAGCCCTGCTTACTCAGCCAAGAATATCATCAGAACCCCAGCTGGGCCTTTTGTGTATGTGTCCATTTCATGGCTTACTGATAGATCTCATGAACAAAAACAAAAAAATTATAGACAGTCTTAAAAGCTTTTGAAAATTACAGACACACTCACACTTTCAAAAAAAAAACAAAAACACAAGACCAAGAACGCTTGCAACTCTTCCAAAGAATCATAGCTTCATCAAGTTTTCCCCTTGGGATTCTCAATGACTAGAAAAACTAGGCAGGAACTTCATAGGAACATTCTTAGGCATCCGTTGCAAGCATATCCCCACACACTGCCTTCCTTCTGTTTGAAAGTATGGGGAAATGCACTGCTTAACCTGCTTTGTTTCTCTTTATAGATCATGCAGCAGATGAGTGACCACCGCTATGACAAACTCACTGTGCCCGATGACATGGCTGCGAATTGTATATACCTAAATATCCCCAACAAAGGCCACGTCTTGCTACACCGAACCCCAGAAGAGTATCCAGAAAGTGCAAAGGTAAAAAAACCCTCCTTCCTGGCCACTGCAGCTGAGTAGGCCTCTGTGACAGTCTTCCTGCCTGGGGTTTTTTTTTCATGATGGAGTGACAAATAATAGGCATTTCCTTTTCCTCTGTACACATCAAATCGTTATGCAAGCAGAAAGGATAATATAGGATACAAGGAAAGTTTGATTTAACTCATGCTTCTCATTTATGCCACTGGTCACTAAATCAAGCACAGTAATTGAGGTGATCATGTCTGGTATTCAGAACTTTTCAAATAAGTACTTAGATCTCCCAAGTCTGTGCTCCAGCTCTGATTACATGTACCTCCCCACACTTAGATACTCATTAAGCATAGAGACCTACAATTAGATGGTCAACTCTACCATTATTTTCGGACAAATGTGAGCTGCCCTTCCTCAGAACATCGTTGGCTTCTTATGGCAGAGAAGTATGAATGACCCAAAGAGGTGGGTGCTCATGGTCAAGGCTGCAAAAAGAAGGGCTTTTGGCTACACACCTTAGGTAGCAAAGGATCAGAAAGAGCAGAAAGAAAATATACTTGCAGTCAAGCACCTGTCCCTCTAAGAGCCTCTGCATTTGTGTGCCAACAAGGGAATTGTCACCAGATACGGAATTCTTTCCTGGTCTTAGAAGATGTTCTCTGTCTCTCGGGGCATTCTGCCAGTCTCATCTGCATACTTTAGCACTTCAGTTTACTCCTACCACGGAGGCACGATGCTGCTCATCCATAGACCCTCCATATGTCCATATCTGCTTTACGTGTTTCAGCATCTTCAGCTCTGCCCAGAGGAATAAGATATTCATACTGAACTTTACACAAGAGCCTTTGATAACCACTTATCTTTTTTTACATGTGTCTTAAAATTTAACATCTTTAAAACTTTTAGAAAATGTTTTGGCTATCCTTTAAATATGTGATATTGTATAATTACTAGGCTTATCTTAATTAGTCACCTTCTTGGCAGATTAAAAGAGTGAGGAGATACATAGATGATTTCTCTGTTCCTTGGCTGAAAGTGTGACCCTGGGGAAAATATAGGACCCCAGACCTCAGACTGGGGCTTAACCAGTCCTCAGATGAATAGTACATCTCATATTTTGTTGTGCATCAGATTTGTTAAAAATGCACGTTCCTAGATCCCTATCCTAGAATCTGCAATGCCAACAAGTACCTAGGTCACATAACTCACTTGGAGGAACACAGCTCTGGATGGTTCATGCTTCTCCAGCCACAGTGATCATCTGACAACCAGGTGATGATTAACTGCTTCTAGATTCAGTCCTGTGTCTATTGACAGTAGCGACAATAGCATCCATGTTCACTGAGGCTTCCCCTGCTCCAGGCCCTGGACCAGGCACGCTGCATGCATTATCTTACTTCCTTACTGTGGCTCTGTGAGGGTGCTCTTGCTACTCTGATTTTACAGAGTAAAATCTTACCCGAGATTAAGAGGGGACATGACATTTTGGTTGAAATCATACTATAGGTGGTGAGTTGACAGAACTGGGTTTGGAGCCCAGCTCTGGCTCCAGCACTCTTAATTAACCACTGTACTGAATTTTAAAGGACAAAGTGCTTCCTGGAGAAGCAAGGTAGATTGCTTTTAGACTGTGTTTTCAAGGGATTTTGTTATTGTTTTTTCTTGAACATGCGTTGTTTTATCATCAGAGAAAAATCTGTGGACTGTTTGAAGTTTTGACACATGCTTTCTATTAGTGTCAAAAGATGCTATAAAATTCACACCTGTAATTTGAAAGCAGTTTGACCTGAAATACTTCACTTAAATTCTATTTTGTCAGGTTTTTCCAGTGGTGTTGGAAAGGAAAGAAATGTTAAAGTACAGTTAAGAGGGTTTTAAAGTGTGGAGAGGGAGAGCACTATTCAGACTGAAAACACTGCCACTGGCTTTCACGTATCACTCAATCTCCCAGTGACAACAGCAGAGCGAAGGCATGTCTAGGAACAACCACATTTTTGACACATCTTTGACTTTGAGGTTAAAGCATAGCGCTGGTGGTTAACCAGTGCTGCTCGCTCCATCAGTATGGCTGTGGGCACATGTGTGGTCTAGATTGCATGCACATCTTGGGGTTAGGTGGCTGAGAAGCTAAACTCGCAAGCCAAATTAATGCTCTGCACCAGGCCAGGAGGTGGGGGGTGGGGGGAAAAGACAGAGGCAGAAGCATAATCCTTCTTCTTTACCTTTCCTTGATTCCTGCTGCAGGTTTATGAGAAGCTGAAGGACCATATGCTGATCCCCGTGAGCCACTCTGAACTGGAAAAGGTGGACGGGCTGCTCACATGCTGCTCGGTTTTAATTAACAAGAAGGTAGACTCCTGAGTTGAAGTCCCTCCCTTGTAGCTGGCAGTACTACACTCACGAGGCCGATAACTGTACCACTCCTGTCGTGTTCATTGACAATCTACTGTGCCACTGTGCTACTAACTCTGGTTTACAGAAATCTGGTTCCAAGTTTGCTTCATTCTGCACCCTCCCCTCCCTCCCTGTGCAGTGGTACCTAAGCTGTGGGTTTTGCTAAATGAATTAAGCAATCTAGAAAATAATAGAGCTAATGAATTATTGAACTGTGATTAATAATAGTAAAGAAACACTCATTTTAGTGTTTGTATTACCGGTGTGAAATATATATATGCTGTTTAGTTGCCAATATATGCTAAAGAGTGTCTTCTTGATCAATCAGATAGGCTGGGTTGTTTTGTTTAGTTCTGTGTTTTTTCTCCGTATCATTAATCATCTTTGGTTCCTGTAAAATTCCCTGGTCCCTGGACCCTCCCCCTTTCCTTCTTTTCTTTCATCTGAACTCTGGAAATTTTGTTTCCAGTTATTTTCTCTTGCCTTTCCCACTTCTATTATCTTGGGTAAAATCCATGGTGTTGTCTTCTGGATACCTTCCTGCAGGCCCCTATCTCCCCTTCTCCCCTGCCCCCCGCAATCTGCCACATCCATCTCCTCTGACTGGTGGCTACATATTTGGCCACCACCTCCATTCTCCCCAGGAAAGGCAGACAGGTCCCTCAGCAGAATTGTGACCCAAATCAGAGTGGCTGTTTGGGGAAGCGTTAACTACACAGAGGCATATCCTGATGGGGTTTACCCCAGATAACTAGATTCCAGGAGAAGTAAGGCACCACACCTAGGAAGGTAAATTCAGCTCCAGAAGGTTGCTAAGGGATCATAGGTCAAGAAGCTTGGAAACACCTTATGGGTACAATGGCTTAGAAGTTATTTAAGTCACATTCTGTGAATTTTTGCTTCATCACTAGCCATTTGCAGACCCTTGGGAAATAGTCTTATTTACCCTGTCAGCTCATTTCTGTTCCCACCTCCTCTCCTCATTGTGACTCACCCTATTTCCAGCTTTCTATCCCCTGCAGTTATCCTGGTCTAGTGAAGTTATTTCTTTCAAAAGGGACATTGCATCTAAAAGTGATTATTGGTGGTGTAGTGAGAGCCAGATGGAGCATGTACAGGAAGTGATCCCCCTGGTCCTTGAAACCACAGACAATGGACAATTCTACTTTGAAATACCTATGATTATGTACTGTGGAATTCAATTAACACTTCTTTCCTCTCTAACTTTTAAATTACACAACCTAAAACTAATGCCAGTCTCTTACAAAGAACAATGCCGCAGTGAAGGGAGAGATCATTGTCCTTTACCTAAATCTGAAAGAATCAGGCTCTTAGCAGGCCAAGGAAATGGTACTTTCCAAGGAATGGTGACTGATCCAGGCATGTTATCAAACTTCCTAGTCATCTCCACCTTTCCTGTATTGCCTGTAGCTTGTTGTTCAAGATTAACAATCAGGGAGATTAAGAAATACGACTCCCAAGTCTTGCTCTGCTCACCTTTGTATTTCTAACCAATCATTTCTCAGGTTTAGTGACCAAATGGAAGTGATAAGCCTCTGAGAAAACCAAGACATCTTTAACTAGTGTCTTTTTCATTTATTTGATGATCTTATGCCAGAATTTGAAGAATTCCTTTCCCTCCTTTTTGCTTAACTTTAAATTCATTTAACATGCAGATATCTTAAGTATAGAATCCCATGAATGAACCATAGCTTGATTACTGTCATATTTGGAATTTTCTCATCATGGGTGAATAGTATGTTTTTACCAGAGAGAAAATGAATATTTCCCACATGCTCAAGTTAATAAGGAAAAATTGTCCTCCACAATTATGGTTGCCCTTTTGGGTTAAGTCTGGCCCTGAGCTGGCAAAATGAGAACTTCTCCCTGGAAGAGTTCAACATCTCAGAAACAATCTTGGGAAAATTAACCCAGTCAGCCATGTTAGACCTACTAGTAAAGCTAAGCAGCATATAATTTTTAATGTCTTCACTTCTGTCATCCCCAACTGAAGAACTGTACTGTAGTCAATTACGGGTGGATAGATTTTTCTTCTGAACCTGTTCTACAGAAGGCTGTTTTCCACCTTTCCTTTCCTTTGCTGCTTTCCCTCTTTGCTCCTCTGTCTCAAGAAGTCACCTAGAATCTGTGTGCCTCTTCTACAGAATCTTATTCTTTGCTATATCACTGACAGGCTGTCTTCTTTGGACTTCCTATGTGATATGATGGTGTGAAAACCCCAAATGTCTGCAGCATAGTAGTATTATTTTTTGATGTTCTTGTAAGCATAATGTTCTTTTTTCAGAGGAAAGATAACCTGTTGCATACATTCCCCTTTGGTCCATTGTGATTTATAAGGATAAATAAACTAACAGCTGCTCTTTGACATTGTGAAGACATTAGGAATTGTATTAAAGTAAAGAAAAGTTGAGTCAGAATTACTTGGTCAGTAAGATTCAGTCTAATAGGGGCAATATAGAGAAAGTACATTATTTAGCATTATTTCTTCAACTCTAATGAATTGCTATAGAAATCAGCAGGCAGACCTCTCATGTGTATTGATTGCTCTTTAAGCTACTGTGAACAGATTCCTAAGGCTATCTCTTCATCTCTAAGGGGGAAATAGTCTATAGATGAATAACGTGACTTATATAGAGTTGCATGTTAGTCTTTGTAATTATTTAATCTTTAACATTCTATAGAACTCAGACATGATTTCAACATGGTGTTAGATTTGTGCATTTTGTTTTGCTGACCATTACATTCTAGCCAATGTATGGTTATCCACTCTGTGTGCCAAAACCAGTAATGCCTTTCACGGCTCTTTAGTCCAGAGAAGTTCCGCACTGATTTTAGTCTCTTGTCCTGATCCTACAAGTATACCAATCACGATGGAATAAAGTGTGAATTGTACTGTGACCAACAGCGTGTGTCTCTTTTTTGCAACAAAAACCGCTGTAGTAAATGAAGTCACCATGCTTTGCTGTCAGAGAAGGGAAGTTTTCTCTGTTGTCCCATAATCAGAAATACTGTACCTGTAAAT
>NW_027531143.1:8171878-8319457 GCF_008692635.1 Crocuta crocuta | reverse complement strand
AATATTACACAGCCATCAAAAAAAAAAAAAAAAAGCTTGGGTTGAAATGATATTTGAAGTGATACTTCATACTTCAGGCACTAAAAAGTGTGCATGATCCCCATGGGAGGTCAGGAGATCTTGATCTCACATGTGTCCTCCTTAAAGCTCCCATTGTTCCCTTTCACTCCTAACTGTGGTCAGCACATTATATGGTTCAGTCATGGGCACCATGGAACAGTTTTTTCCTGCATTCATGCAAGAGTTTGGTTTTGGTTTGTTTTATAGGAAGCGTCTTTTAGGAAATTAGCAGATTTTTTAATGAGTCTCTTTTATTTCCAACAATTTTTTTCGAGCCGAAAGCAGCTTTATTGTTTTCCTTTCCTGATTGTAAAAATAACTGCTCACTGTAAAAAATAAAATTCAAATAACACAAAAGAAAATATAAAAAAAAGTAAAGAAAAAAATACCCAAAATTTCATCACCTAGAGATGCCCTTCTTAACATTTTGAAGAATATGCACACATCTATAAAGAGATACAGATATAAATGTGGAATAATTTTACATAATCATGCTGTTCAATAGCCTGCCTCCTTCACTTAACAATAGATTGCAGGCATCTCCCCATGTCAATAAATAGAGATCTACATCATCAATTTTAACAGCCCTGAATATTCTATGATACGGTTGTCAAAGCAGTTCTTTCTAATTTATATGGAGTGTTATATCACAGATGTTCAGTATGCCCATGTTGCTAGTAGCCTGGGGTCTTCAAGCTGTCAGAAATGTGCTGCTTATGAGGTTTCACACACACCCAGAGTCAGTTCAGTCTGGTGTCTTTTCATGGTAACTGAATGGTACGTGCAAATGCTTACTAGAAGCACAGAGTAGTATTAATATTCCTTGGAGATGTCATTGTACTCATACCTTCTCAGCTGATGTTGCATTGATTAGTTCTCCCTTATTTAGGCCAGCATTGAAATGGGCACAGAAGCTAAAAAATGCCAAGTACCACCCCTGCACATCTTCCCTGGGCCCTGTAGGCAATGGAACCCGCCACCTACGTGCCAGAGTATTTACTCCTCACAGAAGAGAAAGGAGACCCTTTTTAAAGAAAGAGCCGGCAGGTCTTCCCTGACTGATCTTCCTCCCTGCCTTCCAGAAGAATGGCGGAAGGTAAGAATGGGAAAAATCCCTTCTCGTGACAAGCCACAGATTCTGGAAATGGGACTTTTTGCTGAATGAATAATGCTGGCCAACAATTGTTTTAGACAAGTGAGCACATATTTAACAAGTGCCCACACTGCCAGGCTCTGGGGTGCAGCTCCTGTCTTTCCAGAGCTGGCAGTCTGGGAGGGGCAAGGAAGGAAGACCACACAAGCTCACAAATGATTATAACACAAAAGAAGGTAAGGTGAGAACTAAAAAGAACAGCACCATGGTGGTTCCCAAGTAGGGGAGACCTGATGGAGGAACTAGAATTTGATCTGGGCTTGGAAGGACAGCTCTGGCTTGGTAGGCAAGACGGGAGAGCAGGTATTTGAGGCTGAGGAAACAGCATGAGCAAAGGCATGGAGGTGGGAGAGCATAGTGTGCACTTCAGAAGTGCCTCTCCTGGGGGCACCTGGGTAGTCCTCTTGGGTTAAGCATCTGACTCCTGATTTTGGCTCAGGTCATGATCTCAGGGTCATGATCTCAGGGTCATGAGATGGAGCCCCATATCAGCAGTGGAGCCTGTTTGGGATTCTCTCTCTCTCTCTCTCTCTCTCTCTCTCTCTCTCTCCCTCCTTCCCCGCCCCCCTCTCAAAATAATAAACATAAAAAAAGAAGTACCAGGGCACCTGGGTGGCTCAGTTGGTTAAGTGTTCAACTTCAGCTCAGGTCATGATCTCATGGTTTGTGGTTTCAAGCCCTGCGTCGGGCTCTGTGCTGACAGCTAGCTCAGAGCCTGGAGCCGGTTTCAGATTCTGTGTCTCCCTCTCTCTCTGCCCCTCCCCCATCATGCTTTGTCTCTCTCTGTCTCAAAAATAAAAAACTATAAATTTTTTTTTTAAAAAGTACCTATCATGTACCAGTTAACTGTGCTAGACCCTGGGGCACAATGGTGACAGGACGTGCTCTCTTGGCATTCACTCCACAGAGGAAGACAGACACTAAACAAGCTATGGAAGCTGTGATGAAGATCATAGCAGGAAAATGGGGTGTGCAGAGCAGATGGTAGGAGTAACAAGTAGATTTGTTGGACTGAAACATGGGGAAATATATGAACACAGTGAGACCATGCAGGTTGGGATGTCAGGAGTCTTGCCTGATAAAAGGGGATATTAGGACTGAAATGGCAGTCTGGGAGGATCTCCTGAAGACTTTGGGGTCAGGGAGTGGCATTGCTAGATATGGCAGCACCATATAGGATGATGGGGACTGAGACTGGCGTTTTGCTGAGTTTAATCTCCCCTGGTTTAATTTGTCACTTAAATATCGCTTCTCACCACCAAAATGGAGCCTGAAAGCTGGGCAATTATCTCTCTATGTATATTTTCTCTCTTGAAAAACAGATTAATAACACCTTTCCCTCCCAACTCCAAAGGGACGTTTTCAACACAAATGAGATAAAAGGGACTGAAGAGTTCTTTGGAAGAAAGGTATAATGTAAATATCATTATCATCATCATTATCCTCATTAACTCCTATCACAGCAAATCTGGATCCCATCAAAATGTCATCTTCTATTTGAAACATCAATCACCACTCCAGAAATAACTCAAGATTTTCATCATTGATGTCTCTAAGCAAGCCTGACAGCTTCCGTGGCGAATTCACAGGGTTCCTTGGTAGCTGTTCTGAAGATATACTTGCATGAGGGAACTGTTGGCAAATCAGAATGTTCCCCATCCCCCTTCCCCCTCCAAACACTCATTTCTAACTCAGCGAAAGCTGGCCACTTATAGCACAAGATAACTGGGGTTATCAGCCTTTTAGGATAGAGTGTGTAAGAGCCAAATATGTTACTGTCACTATAAATAAGTAAAAGATTCAAACCTGTATGCCAGCTAACCTCTTGGTAAAATATAGCTTGGGCTGGCTTGTGACATGAATGCCTAAAAGTAATGATGGGTCTCTAGGTCTTAGGAAGCCCCCTCTAGTTATAAATAGAAAGTTTAGTCATCTAGCTATGAATACAAAGAAAGAGTTTGAGTGAGTTAACAGACCTAAGAAAGTAGCTTGCTTTTTCCTATGCTTAAGCTTTAAAAATAATTTTTTTAAGTTCTCACTCATGGACAAAGAAACATATTGATTAGCTAGGACTTTGGGATAGAACTCAGAGGACAACAGCTCAAAGTTAAATCAGGAAACCATGTGCTCTGTGTTGAAATTTTCCACTATCTCTCAAGGGTACAAAGACTCTACGTATTTCACATTGATGCAGGAAACGTTCAGGAACCAAACCACTTCTGATTCTAAACACCAGCCAAGCTATGTAGAAATGTTACCTCTTCTACCTCTGGAAAGAACTTGTGGAATAAACACACTCATGGATCCAACAGAGACTTCAAATTCCAGGGCAGGACATGAACAAAATCATCTGTTTTGTTTACATGGGATCCATGTGAGCATATGAGGTCCCCTAGAGTTAATGCTAGGATGGCAACATGGGGCTTGCTTCCTTTCTAGGCTTGATAATAATTGGAGGAGACCAAAGGAACACTGTTATCATGGAAGGTCAGGAACAAGAAGTTTATCTGATAAGAAATAGAATTCACCCCTCCTTAGATCAGATAAAGAGATGTGAATGATGGTCTGTGTCAAAGGTATGGATGTTCGGGGTACAAACAAGGGCTGGTGATAACCAGAAACCAGCTGTCAGCAGCACCCTCAAGTCCAGCAGAACAAGGGCAGAAATCATGCTACGACATCTGAAACAGAGAAGGGCCCACAGCTCCAGCCACAGGTCAGGTTCCAGAGCAGGGAATCCAACTTCAGCCTCCCTCTATTTCCACTCTCTGATCAGCCAGTGCCTCCACTGACTGAACAAAATGGCAAGATGGCCAGTGGGGGAGCCCAGGCAATGCCTTCTTCAGAGGTGAGCCTCCTGGGCCATAGAGCTGTCATAGAGAAGTGCAGAGAAAGGAAGAAAGGATCTAAAGAGGGTAGAGGATAATCAGCACAATGCCATGCTATGAAAATGAGCTCTTACTCCTTCAGAAAGGGCCATCACCAAATCTGTCTCTCAAGGTTGGCATTTAAGTCCTATTTCTTGGCAAATTCCAGTTCAGGCACATGCCAGTTCCATGGTCTGGTTCTCCCTCTCTCAATATCAGAAAATGATTGGAGCAGAATCAACAGTAGGACAGGAGTCTGCATAGCCTGAGGGTAAGAGAACATCACATTCCAGACCCATGAGTCCTGGACCTCTTTAGTAAGCACTATGCTAATTCTAAAATTAGAGCAGTCCCTTGGGCACCTGGTGTTCAAAAACAGCTAGGTGCCTTTTTACAGCATGCTCATAACCTGCTGGTGACATGAACTTGTTTAGGATTCCAAAGAATCTATTTTCTCTCTTTCCCCTTCTGTTCGTACACACAGCCAATCCTGCTAGGCACAGGCTGTGATTGGTCATGGGGATATTATTCAGTCTAAACTAATAGCAGTTCCCCATTCCTGGAGGTATCCAAGCAGACACTAAAGGGCCACATCCAAGAGTAGTTGTAGACAGATTACTCTAGCCGATAAAATCTGATATAGATAACATCTAACATCTTTTACCACCCTGCAATTCTGTAATTAGGTTTGGTGCTGTTCTGATCCTGAGTGACTTTCCTTCTCACTCTGGGCCCCGCCCCCCAGTCTCTCAAACATATGAACATTGTTCTCATCTGTTAAATAACAATAATAAAAGTTCCACTTCTGGCATGATTGCATGAGGAGAGCTGTGGACTGACTCTCCAACAACACTGATAAACACTTTTTTATGATGGGTCATTTTTTCCAGGTTTATTCAGGTATAAGTGACAAAAGTGTAATGTATTTAATTTAAGTTGTACAGCATGGTAATTTGACACATGTATCCATAATGAAATGATTCCCACAGTCAAGTTAACATCCATTACCTTTACACAGATAATATTTTTTAGTGAAATACTCAAGGCCAACTCTTTTAGCAAATATCAACTATACAATACAGTATTATTAATTACAGTCTCCAATCTGATCACTAGATTTTTTTTTGAAGAATAGTTGACACTTTTTTTAAAGAAATATTTAAAGCCTCTGGAAATGGTTGTAAGTGCATGCATCAAGGGAAGAAACAGTGAAGAAAATCTGCTAAACTTGGTAAGATCACTGAGAATCTATAGTATTTGCACCCTTCTTCCTCCCTTCCCAGCTCAGTGAGAGAGACCTCTACTCCAGACCTCATGAGTGCTAAGAACACAGAGCCCTTTCTCCCCACAGGTGAGAGGAGAGACCTCTCCATTTCTCACCTGCCCCAACTCACCTGTTGCTGAGATCAAATTCTGGGCAAGTGTGGCTGCAAAGTGGGGCTCTCCTTTTCCTCCCAACCTCAATTGTATGGGACAGAGGCTCTATGTTGAGCACTACACCAGGAAGAATATGAGGCCTTGAACACCCTTCTCCCAGCTAATGGGATGGGGGTTCAGGCCAGAAGAGGCAAGCCATAAAGACCTGAGGCTACAGTCTGCCCTCCACCAAACACACCAACTAAAGCAAAGACCTCAGTTAGAACCGGAGCTCACCATTTCCCCTACCCCCAGCTAGAACCAAGCATCAGAGATTTTGCCCCAGGGGAGAAAGCAGGCTACAGAACAAAGAGGTCCAAATTCCTCATCAAAGAACTGACTTCATTTGCAACAGAGTATAAAAATGTTCAAGTCTAAAGGTGCTCTCAGCAGATAGCCTCTCCTCTGCCATCCTGCCTGCTGCTCCCTTGAGGTGTATTCAATAAACATCTGTCTCCTTTAAAAACTAATAAAAAATAAAGACACTCCCAAAAACAGTGGAGGTTGTAATGAAAAGCAATTGGGATGAGATTGGTAGATTCCTTGGAGATTTAGGCTAAACTTTAGGCAGCTAGCTTGGAACGGAAGAAGTAAAACTACCCCTGTTCACATATAACTTGATCTTGTTTATATAAAAGCAAAAGGAGTCCACTAAAAAACAGTTAGACCTAATAAAGAGTGTGGCAAGGTTTAAGGATACAAGACCAATATCAAAAATCAATTGCATTTCTATATACTTGCAATGAACCATCTGAAAGTGAAATGACGAAAAAATAATTCCACTTACAATAATGTCAGAAAGAATAAAATACTTAGGAACAAATTTAATAGAAGCACAAAACTTACACTCTGAAAATGATAAAATATTGTTGAAAGAAGTCAAAGAAGAGCTAAGTAAATGGAAAAATCTCTCATGTTCATTGATTAGAAGACTTCATAGTGTTAAAATGGCGATACTTCCCAATTGATTTATAGATTCAGTGCAAAACCTGCTAGAATCCCAGCTGATTCCTTTGTGGAAATTGACAAGCTAATTCTAAAATTCATAGGATTTACAAGGAGTCCCCTGTAGTCAAACAATAGTGGAAAAGAAAAGCAAAGTTGGAGGATTCACACTTCCCGATTGCAAACTTCAAAAGCAACAGTAATTAAAACAGTGTGGTCCTGGCATAAGGATAGACATAGAGATCAACAGACTAGAACTGAGAGTCCAGAAATAAATCCGTGTTTTTATAATCAATTAATTTTTATCAAGGGTGTGAAAACTATTTAATGGGGGAAAGGATAGTGTTTTCAACAAATGCCATTGGGACATCTGGATGCCTACATCAAAAGAATGAGGTTGGACTCTTCCCTCACACCATATACAAAAATTAACTCAAAATGGGCCAAATGTCTAAATATAAGTGGAAAAATATAAAACCCTTAGAAGAAAACATAGGAGCAAACCTTCATGACCTTGAATTTGGCAATGGCCAAATACCTTAGATATGACACTAAAAGCCCAAGCAGCAAAAGAAAAAAGATAAATAGCACTTCCTCAAAATTGAAAACTTTGTGCTTCAAAGGACACAATCAAGAAAGTTAAAAGATAACTCACCAAATGGGAAAAATATTTGCAAATCAATATTTGCAATATATATGTGATAACTGAATAATTTTAAAAAGACAACCCAATTTTAACACGGGGAAAGGATTTAAAGAGGCATTTCTCCAGAGAAGATACACAAATGACCAACAAACACATGTAACATCATTAGTCATTAGGGATGTGCAAATCAACATAACAAGGAGATAACACTTCCTACCAGGAGCACCTAGGTGGCTCAGTTGGTTAAGTATCCAACTTTTGTTTGATCTCAGCTCAGGACTTGATCTCAGGGGTGTGAGTTCAAGCCTCATACTGAGCTTCACGCTAAGCATGAAGCCTACTTAAAAAAAAATGAGGAGAATCAGAAAGTCAACTAATAAAACATTGGCAAGAATGTGGAGAATCAGAACCTTTATACACTGCTGATGGGAATGTAAAACACAGCCACTTTGGAAAACAGTCTGGTGTTTCCTTAACACTTAAACATTCAGTTCCAAAATGACCCAGCAGCTCCCTTCCTAGGTGTATACCCAAGAGAAATGAATGCACATGTCCACACAAATAATGTGTACCTGAATGCTTGTAGCAACATTATTCAAAATAACCAAAGAGTATAAACAACCCAAATGTATACCAAATGATGAGCAGTTAAACAAAATGTGTTGGCTCCACACAATGGAGTATTATTATTCAGCCATTAAAGAGTGGAGTATCAATACATGCTACGACATCAATGAACCTTGAAAACACTAAGGGAAAAGAAGCAACTCCCCAAAGGCCACATATTGTATGGTTCCACTTATATGAAATTCTAGCATAGGCAAATCTGTAGAGACAGACAGTAGCTTACTGCTTGCTTAGGGCTAAGAGTGGAGGAGGGGAGAGAATAGAGGGAGTAACAGCTTGGGAATAGAGTGTTTGTTTTTGACAAAATAGAAATGATCTAAAATCGATTGTGGGGATGGCTGCATATAACTATGAATATGCTTAAAACCCCTGAATTCACTTAAGTGGGTGAATTGTTTGGTATATGAATTATATCTCAATAACACTCTTTTTTTAAAGAACAGTAATAATACTCTTCGTATCTCAAAGGGTACATCAAATGAGAGAATTTATGTAAAAGTACTTGGGCCCCTATGCAGTGCTATACAGATGTAGCCTATTATATTCTTGAATGGGATCAATCAGCTTTTCACCAGCACCTGTCAGTACAAAACTCATAAGCCGCCATTCCTAAAACTACCTTAGCCCCCAATTAGATTTCCTTTTCTTTAGTAGTTAAAATTCATGGACAAATTCATTCATTTCACCCTTGAAATAGCTCCGCATAATAATTGCTCTGGAATGCTTCTTACCATCACAGCCTTTTTAAAAGAGGAAATAACATTTCTTTTACATGTTTTCCTAAAATTCAGCTCAAGTATGCATAATTACCACACATCCCAAGTTCCTCGTGGCTTCAACCATGAAGTCCACATAGTGTATATAATAATTTGCTAACTGGTAATCATTCCTTTCCTCTCAAGTTCCCAAACCCCTCATTATATTTTGGCCATCACTCTGCTGTTCTGAGCTGTGGTGAACAGCAGTCTGAATAAAGCAAAATGAGATGAGATATTTGCTCAAAGTGGTGAGGTTGAGAATAATATTGAAAGAATCTGGTTCTTGGCCAGGTGAGCCTATGAATGCAACATCACTGCACCATTTTTAGACAGGAGAAGGAGTGAAATGAAGTTACCCTTTCTGGAAGCATTTTCTTTGCTTGGCTGATCTGGCCAACCCTGCGGTCTAAATAACCCTAGCTTCCTCATCCAATTATACAGCCTTGGGCCCCAGTCACATTTCATTTGGCAGGCAAGCAACTGATGCCTTCTTGATCTTTTTTAAATTTTGCAAGTAGTATTTAATGATAAGAGCTTTTATTAAAAAGCTCTATGTGCCTAGCATGGTGCCGGGAAGCAACCTGTGTCTCCTCACAAGTTGCCCTATGAAGCAGATGACAAAACTGAGGCCCAGAGAGACTTAGTCATGGGACAAAGTCACACTGCTAGTGAATGTGGCCCCAGGGCTCAAACTGTGATTCTGTCTGAACCAGTGCCCGGCCCGAGTAACATTTCAAATTTGTTACAGATCAAGGCATTTCCAGAAGGTATGAAATTTTCCTCTGCTTTTCCATATTAATCTAGATCTGGGAGTATGAATTGCCCCTCTCTCCTAGAGACATCCCTGGGCTGAGCCTTAAAAACAAAGGAACCCTGGACATCTTTGGTTACAGACAGCAGTTTTTGTAGAAAAAGTGTGGAGTAACAGCACCCTCAGGTGGTCATTTGCATTTTCTCATGTGGCCTTGAGGAGACCTGGGAAGAAGGCTGCTGCCACTGACCTGGTGGCCTTCGTGGTACACATGACCCCCCAAGGACCTGACTGTGGGCCTGACCTGGACAGAGTCCATGGCCGGGGCCCTCCCACCTTGATTGAATCCAGAAATGTAAAGTTCCAGCAGAGGTGTTNCTCCAGATAAAGCTTTGTTCCCTTCCTGGGGAAAAATAATCACCAACCCTGGGGTAGAGGTAAGAGTTTAAGTCTTTCATTAAACAATTAAACACTTAAAATATTTTTTAAATGTTTATTTATTATTGAGAGACAGAGCATGAGCATGTTAGGGGCAGAGAGAGGAGGAGACACAGAATCCAAAGCAGGCTCCAGGTTCTGAGCTGTCAGCACAGAGCCTGACACGGGGCCCAAACTCACAAACTGCGAGATCATGACCTGAGCTGAAGTCAGACGTTTAACTGACTGAGCCACCCAGGCACCCCTTAAACACTTTAATTCTTAGTAATTATTCACATCGTCCTGTGAAATATGTAGATCAGGCCGTTCCCTGATAACAAGTTTTTAAGGAAAAGAGAAGAACCCAAAGATAATGAGAGCCAGGAATTGGTGGGGAAGGCAAGAAATAGAAAAAGAAAGGGAAGTGGGGGGGAGGAAGGGGAGGGGGAGGGCCCAAGAAGAGAGGAGAGAGGTATCTCCCAGATGCCTCTGCAGTCGGCCCAGTCCTCATTGCCCCAGGCTTCAGAAGCACAGTAAACCCTCAAAGGCAGTGTGTTCAATACACAAGACATTTCAATGGCTTCCCCACTGGGCTCCCATCATTGTTTCGTGTGTAGTCTGGGCTCTCCAGAGAAACAGAATGAATAGGCCAGAGAGGTAGCTAGATTTACTATAACGTATTAGCTTGCGCGATTCTGCGGCCTGAGAATTCACATCCACAGCCAGTAAGCTGGACACTCAGGAGACCCAAAGGTATAGTTCCAGTCCAAGGCTGAGGGCCGAGAACCAAGACAGTCAATGATGTAAGTTCCAGTCTGAGTCCAAGTCTGAAGGTGGGAAAAGATTGGTGTCTTAGATCAAAGACAAGCAGAAAGAGAATTCTGTCTTATTCAGTATTTAAAAAAATTTTTTTTAACATTTATTTATTTTTGAGACAGAGAGAGTGCAAATGGGGGAGAGGCAGACAGGGATATACAGAATCTGAAGTGGGCTCCAGGCTCTTTGCAGTCAGCACAGACCCTGACACGGGGTTTGAACTCGCGAGCTGTGATATCATGACCAGAGCCGAAGTTGGAAGCTTAACTGAACCACTCAGGCTCCCCTCTTACTCAGCTTTTTATTCAATTCATGACCTCAGTGTACTGAGCCCCACCCATATGGAGAAGGGCAATCTGCTTAACTCAGTCTACAGATTCTAATGTTAACCTCACCTGGAAACATCCTCACAGACACACTCCAAAGTAATATTCGACCAATTTTGGGCATCCCATGGCTCAGTCAAATTGACACATAAAATTAACCATCCCATTTGGCAACAGCCCCTGTCGGCATGCCATTTTTTGGTTGTTTGTGCCCAGGCTGCTCTCACCTTACTTAGATAGCAGAGGCTAAGGGCAGAAACAGCCTTTCCTAGCATCATACCCCCAGTGTCTGACACAGTAAGTGCTCAAGATGTTTGAAATGTGTAAAAACAAATGTGTAAAAACAGACAAATGAGCAAACTCACAGATTTGGGGCCAATGTGAAGAATATATAGTACTTGTCTCATCAGACACTGGTACCCTCTATAGAGGACAGCAAGCTCTGAATTAGGGGCTGTGCACGTCCTCACATTCCCGGTGCTTACTGTGGTGTTTGACACATGGCAGGCGCTTCATAAATATTTGGTGAGCCAGGGGTCATCAAGTGATTCCCTTCTTAGAGAAGACGCAGGCTTTGCTTTTCACTTGGAGCTGACGGAAACCACTCTCCCTCCTTGTCTAAGTCTGAGAGCAGGCTTTTACAAATTGGTATCTTTTACATTCTCTTCAGATTTCAGAAATCTTTGTAAAATCCCAGCCTTGCCTGCTGTCACCACGGCTACCCAGAAACTGTTGAAGTCCCACAAGCCCCTTAGGGGAAAGCCAGGAACACTGTGCAATTAGTGCTATCCGTGAGCACCCAGCGACGGCACCATGAGCCCTTCCAGGGGAGAATGAAAAGCCTGATTCAGTGGAGTCTGGCATAGCCCGTGAGCCTGCTGAGCTCCAGGAGAATTGTCCTAATGCTGTGAGACAGGTGTCTAGAACCTGTCTAGGTTGAGAAAAGGGTGAAGAGACTCAGTCCAAGCTTATCTTACTTGCTGGAAGTCTCTGCTCTTCAGGGCATACAAGAAAGAGAAATCTACCTTTTGGGTTTCTGTGTCTTAGTTTTGCTTGTTGAAAACAGTGATGGTGGACCCAGAGAATCACAAAAGTATGGGAGCTCATCAACCTGCAATAGCTCAAGGCAGGAGGCTGGGCTCAAGGAAAACCAAACGTCCAGTGAGTGACAACTTCTGGACGCTCACCAAAGTGCTACAGGGTAGTCATGAAGACATGAGCTCTGGAATCAGAACTGCCCTCTAATCAAGAATCTATTATCTGCTGGCTGACTTGGCCCATTACAGTGGTAACACCAAAAGGTAGCTTAGAGGAGCCTTAGCCACCCCTGAGCTCCATCAGACCTCAAGCTATCCAAACAAAGGCAGTAGGCATCATTGTAATGAATAGTTGAAATACTCTTGATCTTATGTGACTAAGCCATATAAGAAAATGTAGGGGGGCGGGGGTTGCTATCCATGAGCCAAGTTAATACAGTGTGCCTTTGACACAAACACAGCTTCAGCATCCCAGACCAGGTCACCACCCTAAGCCAAATTCTGGAGCCAAGGCCAGCAAAGCATTTGCTTTCAGTTTCCTCCTCTTTTAATACAATACACATTGATAGCTATTGAGTACTTTCTGTTTTCCAGGCTGAGCTAGATGTTTTTATGTGAACTTTCCTATTTAATCCTTACAACCACAGCACAAAGTCAGGCCTTTCCTCTCAGTGCCTCAGTTTGTCAGGTTGAAAGATAGAGATATAAGGCCTACCTCTTGGGGGTGGAGTAAAAGATAAAAAGTTACTTGCTCATCTCAATTCATGTGCCTCATAAAATACCCCATTCCTGTATTACTGTAATTTTATTCTGGCTTCTGAGCTAACTGGTCATCTCCCAACAATGATGTCAAGAGTCAAAGTTTATTCCCCATTCTCCATATCAGGGTGGTGGCTGCCTTTGGGGTCCCAATCTGGATGGCACTCCTTTCTCAGTTGCTTCTTCTCAGGAATACTTCGGTCTTGATTAACTTTCTTTTCAGACAGACTCTTCTTCGCTGAATTGCAAACTTAATCAATTATTAGCAAAAATTCATATAATATTGTCCCTGGTATCTCAAGGTAAATCATCACACTCCATAACTCTGTAGCTTTCTCTCTACCTATTCCGTCCCTGTCTTCAGCAAGTACTCTCCTTTCCTTTTGCTAACTCCTTTCATTAATCTTATTTTATTTTATTTTATTTTATTTTATTTTATTTTATTTTATTTTATTTCATTTGAAAGAGACAGAGAAAGTGTGAGTGGGGGAGGGGCTGAGCAAAAGAGAGAAAGAATATCAAGCAGCCTCTGCCCCGCTAGCGCAAACTCCTCAAACTGTGAGATCATGCTTGAGGTGAAACTAAGAGTCAGACGCTTAACCAACTGAGCCACCCAGATGCCCTTCCTATCATTAATATTAATGTTTGCCCAGTTCCTCCTGGAGATTTCACGTGTTATCTGATGCCAGAGTTGGATTGGAGAAGTCAGTTAGCCTTCCAAAGGCTCAAATGCTTCTTTTAGAAAATGACATTACACCTACCATGTAGGTCAGTAAGAGAATTTTTAAAGATATTATGCATATTCCTATCTGTGCCTATCGGAGGTGCTCAATAAATGGAACTTTTCTTCCACCCTTATCAGGCCTGCCCCAGAAAACCCCAAAAGGACATGTGTGGAAAAAATCTAGCTCTGGTGTGCCAGCTCAGATTTGAGAAGGCCCAGAGCCAGCACAGCAAGACTTTCAAGGCCAAGGATCTGAGCCCTGGCAGAGTATGGCCTCACTTGGTAGTATAAGTGATTGTTGGAACCTGATGGCATTAAAGACATAAAAGACAATCATCTCACATTTCTAGATCTTTCTACCTGGAAGATATCTCTGAGACCACCAAATATGACTGTGCAGGACATAGCCAAGCACATGGGGGTCCCAGGCATCTCCACACCACCCCCCACCCCTCCTGGTCTAACTCCCCTCCTGCCTCCACTCTCCAGCTCCTTTATCCTTTCCATTCTTCTTCCTCTTGTCATCCTTTCCTGTAAATAGAGATCGTATTAATACCCTGAGGTTAAGTACATCAAGGTAGATGTGTACAAAATTGCCTTGTTAACTATAAAGCACTATACAGAATTTATGTTTCCTTGTTTTATTTTTCAGTACAGGAACTAGCCTGTATGTGTCACATACCATCAGTGGAAGGGCTGGTTTTAGTTGCAGGTGGGGGGTTGTTTGTTAAGTTTTAGGGTCCTTAGCTTTTTTGTTTTCTTGTTTTGGGGTTCTGGTTTCTGTGCACATTCCAATTCCTAAGAGAATTGTTGGTAATTAAAAAACCTAGCTGTCTTCCCAGTGTGGCTGAGATAGAGACATGATTCTCTGGAGAAATAATTCACACTGTGCAGCTTGCTACATAGACTTGCTCAGGCGAGAAGTGGCTCAACTATAAACTCGCACCTGGGACTCAGCATGTCTATCCTTGTGACTTTTGATTTGGGGATTGGATCAGAAACCACAATATGTTTCCTTTGTCCTAACATGTAAGACTTTTCCCTCCAGATGGGCAGGTGCATGGACTTCTAACTGAATGGTAAATGCAGCGGCTCTAGAGGACCCTTTGAGGTGGCCCGTGATGAGGGAGCATGAGGCAGGCTGAAAGGTAAAGCACAAGCTAGCACCCCCACCCCCGAGGTGGGATCTGTGTGATAATCCTTGGACACTCCCGGCTACCCAAGAACAAAGGGAAGGGGTTTAAGTGCTTGCAATGGTGATGTGGGAAACTAAGGCAAATGAAAAATTAACTTCCCTTACTGCCTACAGCCCACTGACAAGTCCTTGAAACCGGCAGAGTGACCTCCCTCTAGGAACTCAGCTGCCTCCATGATGACACTTTGCTGGGGGCAAAGGAGAACCTTAGCTTAACCTTATCCCAACCTCAAGGATCCTGTAAGTCAACTTCCTTTATCTTAACTGCCCCAAGATACATGCTGACAATCATACTCCAAGCTCATGGCCCCATGATATACATCTAAAGGGTCTCATAACCGAGATTTTATTAAATGGTAATAGCTGGTATTTTCCTAGCAACAGCTAGCCCCTCAAGGTCCTAGAAACCTTGCTTCCAAAATTCCTTAGAGACTTACTCTATCACTGACCCCCTCCCAACCTGAGGGTATATAATGAGTGACCCGTCATGACCCTGGTGCAGCTCTTCCTGCCCATGGATGCTTTAATAAAATCACCTTTTTGCACCAGAGATATCCTCAAGAATTCTTTCTTGGTTGTCAGCTCTGGACCACCCCACTATCACCCCAAAACTTCATCATCCCACAGGACCCTGTTGGGAGCTCAGGAACAATCAATGCTTTGCTTCCCAGCCTGAGTTCAGAACCTATTGAGAAATAATACAAAAGACCAAGTAGTTGGAGACCAAAACATCTCATTTGTTACTGATATAGCTTAGGTTGGAAGATGTGACTTGTATCTATTGGCAAATGGAACCTCAGCTCCAGGCTGGACCCCTTCAGCCCTTCAGAGCAGTGCTGGACCAGAGCGAGCCTCCCCCTGTAGGGTGGGGGGCAGAGCCTGTGGGGAGGAGCCGAGCAGAGCATGTGCTCACAGCAGAGAGGCGTACTCCCTAGAGGAAAACGTCAGGCACTGAGCCAAGCTCCCAGTTTTCTTCCCCAATTCACCAAGTAGGAGGAACCCTGCCATAGACTAATCCTAGCCAAGGACTGTTCTTGTCCGTCAAAGTCTTCTTGAGGCAAATGCTGGTAGAATGACAATTTCCTTCAAGAGGTCACCTTGATCTATTCTATTCTGTTCTATTCTGACATGTTAATTAACACAGCTTCATTCGATGCTCTTTCTGGTTTACCACAAACCCCCATTGTGCTCTGGCATTCACACCTCCCTCCACTGCAGTCACTTCTTCCGTTGACCTAACACCCAACACCCACGCACCACCAGCTGTAGTCTGAAGGCACGCATGACATAGTGGCTTGAGTTAGCATTTCCTCTTAAACCTTTAAAATGATACAACCTGTCTCTCTTTTGTCCTTACATAGGCAGGTTCTGTCAGCGGTTTCCATATTTTGGGACTCCAATGTCATTAGAGTCAATGTCATTTGGACTCCATGAACCCACAACAACAATAAATGGAAAACCTAATCATTGTGGGTTTTCGCCTAAGTTTGTTCCATTTAAATGAGTCATACCATTAAGTAAATACACAGTTTCCTTTAAACCCATAATCAGTTACACATGTACCAAAGAGTTCACTCTGACCCTATGTTGTGTGAAGGGTTTTTTCCTTGTTCTGTAAAAGTTTCGTTCTTGGATTACACGTGTCCAGGGACGCCTGCCAATTCCTTCCTTTGCCCTCTGTCCCTCTCTGAGCATTGTATTTGTATAGTTTCATGTCAGCATCCTGGTCCTGCAAATAAAAACCACCTTTCCTGTTTTTCAGCAAGCTGAATCAATTCCAATTTTCTGCTAGGCTTCCCCATTAGTGTCGATGTGGGTGCTTTGCTGGGTTGTTCCAACAAGCTTCCCACTCTGTTTCAAAGGCATCTAAGGTAAAGACCAATACACTGGAAAGGAACTGAACTTTCTGAGTTCCAGAGGCTGGGTCTTCCCCTGTGGGGCCCCAGCAGCTGGGCAGGGTCTAAGGGAACCTGGCAGGCAGCTGCACTCTCCCATATGCTCCCATTGTCTTCCCACAACACATTATAGTTCCTTCTGCTATGTACACACCATCTGTATTTTCATGACTTGCTCCACTTTCTCCTTACCTACTCAGCAAATCTGCCAAAGCAAAACTCTGTCACATTCTTTGGATCTGTTCCAGCTAGCTCCTGACTCCTAGGGGGAGCTCAGTACTATCTGAGGAAACGGGAAAGGATAAGAAAGAAGTGAGGAGCTCAGGAGGAGACCCATGCATATGTAGTACCCTCTCCAGAAAGCTGTCCCCACACATTTTCTCATGGCCAGCTCCTTCCTTTCTATCACTCCCATGTCCATCTCACCCCTCAGAGTGTCTGCATCCTTCCTAAAAGGAGCCACCAAATAGGCACACATGGACACATACACAGAGTCACCTTCTATATTCCTTCCCTGACTTATGTACTTCTGGCTCCTCACTACCTGAAATTATTTTAGCGGTACGTTTAGTTCTTGTCTGTCTGCCTTCTCTATAACGTCAGCTCCAGGAGGTACCTTAGCTACAGTATCTTAAATAGTGCCTGGCATGTGGTAAGTGCCTGAAGAGTTCCAATCAAATGAATAAATGGAGAAAGAGAGGGAGGGAGTGTCTTCTCTCCCCCTTTGCCCGATTCAATCAACTTTTAATTTTTTTTTAATGTTCTATTTATTCCTAGGAGAGAGAGAGAGAGAGAGACAGCGTGAGCAGGGGAGGGTCAGAGAGAGAGGGAGTCACAGACTGAAACAGGCTGCAGGCTCTGAGCTGGTAGTCAGCACAGAGCCCGACGCGGGGCTCGAACCCACGAACCGCGAGATCATGACCTAAGCGAAAGTCGGACGCTTAACCGACTAAGCCACCCAGGCGCCCCTCAATCAACTTTTAAATATAGACCAGTGGGAACCTCCAACGGAGAAAAAGGAAACTGTTCTGCCCTTTGCTGATCTTCCCCCTGGCCTTCAGTGTAGACTACGGGGTCCAGAAAACAACTTTGGTGGGAGAACGGGTGAGGGAAGTGAGGAACGTCTCAAGCCATTTATCCTTCAACCTCCATTTATTCTTCAAAGAAGAATGCGGTAAGGAATGCCGCGTCCAGAGATGCGGGGCTGTTCTGGAGACGGTTCCAGCCACGCGCTGCCCGTGTGCAAAAGAAAACGGGGAACACGGTTTGCACAGACAGCCACGGGCCTCTCCGGCACGGCACCCACGAACAGGTGGCACACGGCGGGCCTCCGAAAGGCCAGGGGCCAGAGGCCGCCGCGTCGCTCCGTGCATCTGCTTCCTTCTCTCACTGCGGACCTATGCACAGGTGCTCGGAGTCCCACAGACCCATTTCCCGATGCGCGGAGTGACAGGACCAGCCCGAGGCCAGTGTCCACACCCCCGCTCATCAGCTGTGGGGCAGGCTCACGTCGTATGGGCGTGGCAGCTGGAAGTGTTCAGAGACTGCGGTCTGGTGGCTGCGGAACACCCCAAAGGATGCTACTAACTTTTTAAAAAATATTTTTAACATTTATTCTTTTTTTTTTTTTTTTGAGAGGCAGAGTGTGAGTGGGGGAGGGACAGAGAGAGAGAGAGGAGAGAGAGAGAGGGAGACACAGAACCTGAAGCAGGCTCCTGGCTCCCAGCTGTCAGCACAGAGCCAGGCATAGGGCTCCAGCTCACCCACCATGAGATTGTGACCTGAGAAAAGGCCGAGGCTTAACTGACTGAGTCACCACCCAGGCATCCCTCATCTTTACCTTAATCAACAGGTGGTGTGCTCCAGACTGATAACATCTGAGATACAGTTTATTGTCCTTTCTTTTCAAATGTCCAGATATTTTCCATTTGTTTTCTGTCATTAACCCACAATCACTTAGCACTGGGAGCATAAAATATAAAGGGTTACCCTATGAAGTATGCGCTGGGTCACTAGGGCATTAAGCACTTGTTTCCAGTGTTCGTGGATCTAAAACAGCAATCCTGAGTCAATGACAGAGAAATGTTTACCGACCTAACATGGCCTAAAGAAGCCACAGTGACAGAAATCCTGTGGGCAACTTTCCACCTTCCTCTTTCACTGATTCTGGGGCCTGAGAAAACAATTCCTGGAATGTACCCACTGAGTCCAACCACCTCAACAAAGCAAGATAGTGTGTCCTGAACGTGTCCAAAACACACTTTTCCATGGGCAATTATCAGGCCAGCTCACACGGCCTTATGCCTCCTCTTTCACTATTTCTGACTCATTCAAATGGGTTTCTGGCTATTTAGCCCAGGTGTGTGTGATACAAGATGACACTAAGTGAAATCAGATCTTGGGTTTTTTGAGTAGTTGATATTTTTTAATGTGTAGGGGTTTTGTTTGTTTTTGAGACAGAGAGTGCAAGCAGGGGAGGTGCAGAAAGAGAGAGAGAGAGAAAATCCAGAGCAGGCTCCATGCTGGCAGCTCAGAGCCCAACTCAGGGCTCGATCCCATGAACCGTGAGATCATGACCTGAACCAAAATCAAAGAGTCAGACACTTAACAGACTGAGACACCCAGGCACCCCACTTGGTATTTTTCAATTGATTGACCTTTGCGCACAGTGTTCCTTTCTTGTGGAAAGTCTATTCAATAGACTGGGGTCATGGGGAGGGTAAAACGAGTCGGCTTCAAGGAGAGAAGTTGCTGTGCACGTTAATGTAAGACTTGTCGTAACTGTGGACAGAGACATATCTCCAAAGATAAAGATTCCTGTGGAGAAATATTCCTGCCCTAAGAAGTGTAATGCCATTATTGTGTCCGCCACTGTCCTGGCTTGTGGAGAGGTTTGGGGCCAGTTCTGTCTGGTTCCATGGTACTGTGCCCCCAGGTACTGTTCCGTGAAGACCCTCTAGGTGATCAAGACTTCAATCCTGGAACTTTTAAGTGTCCTGGGCCACTGGACGTGGGGCTTCCCACATAGTCTGAGGGAACAGCTGAAGGAAATCCTGGGGCACAGGTGGCTGCTTTCAGGTCTAGCTAATCGTCACTGTGACTGAAGCCAATGAGCATTCCTCACCACAGGCAAACAGGGCTTCTAATCTGGGTGCCCGGGACAGGTGGAGGTCTCCAGGGGTGGAGCTGATGAGTTGGGGGCCATGTTCCAGTGAAGCACAGCTATCCCTCTGTCCTTGAGATCCTTCCTCTCCCCCAGCCCCCAGCCTGTGGAATCTTTAGTCTCAAGACAGAGCTCTATTTGAAATTATGCAGCTATGCATCCGGCTCTTTCTGTCTTACACCTGTACCAGGGACTTTTGAACTTAAACATTATTAATTCACCTTTATTCTCTTCCTCAAGAGTAACATCTTTCCCCCAAAGCACTGGATGACTCATATCTAGTTTTCTGGGCTGGGAGAAAGATCTTCAGGGTATAAGAGAAGAAAACCAGAGAGAGCAGAGTTCAAAGGATTGTGAGGGTTGAGGGGTGTGTGAGAACACAGAAATAATTCCTTAAAATGTCATCCCATTCTGTAGCAGGTAGGCATCGTGCCCATACCATAACGCTTGTTACTATGGAGTTTTGTGTTCTTGTTCACACGGTTTCCTGCAGGGGCACAGGACAGACAAGTGGACCTTGCCCTGAGGAGAAAACAGGGAAAGTGGCTGGATTTGGCTGGGGGCAGCACAACGGAGGTTGAACCGCCGCTGTCCAGCTGCAGAGTTGACTAAGGGGCCAGATCTTAGGAAATGCACTGATATGAGGCTTCACCTCCTTGTGCTTTTTGAAGACCCGAATGCCAGGCCTCACCTCCAGCAATGAAGGTATGTTTCTCCCCTGAAGGGGTGTCTATTCAATTATTTCTTGGATAAGCTGACCTAGAGTTGAGTGAAGGGGACAAAAATAAGCAAATACCTTCTCCTTTTCCCTGGGTTGAGTCAGGCCCTAGATTCTGAGGATGAACCCAAGTGAAATCCTCCTGCTTGGGGAGGTGGGGTTTGTTGGTTAGGATGGCCTTTGCTATGGGAGGTAGAAATGAGAAAGTGTACGCCCAAACACCCCAAGGGGAGTACCCAACCAGTGGTGGTTTGGACCACCAATTTCTTCAGTACTCAGGACAATTCTGAGGCATGTTCTACACCAGCACTGTCCAACAGAAATGTAATGTAAATCACATGTGTAATTTTACATTTCCTTGTAAAATGTACACTTCCATTTAAACCACATTTTTTAAAAAAAAAAGTAAACTGAGAGGCACCTGGGTGGCTCAGTCGGTTAAGTGTCCGACTCTTGATTTCAGCTCAGATCATGATCTCACGGTTCGAGGAATGGAGCCCTGAGTTGGGCTCTGCACTGACAGCGCAGAGCCTGCATGGGATTCTCTCTCTCTCTCTCTCTCTCTCTCTCTCTCTCTCTGTCTCTCCTTCTCTCTGCCCCTCCCCTGCTCATGCTCTGTCTCTCTCTCTCAAGATAAATGAACATGAAAAAAAATGTTTAAAAGGGAAAATGAGGCAGGTGAAATTAGTTTTAATGATATATTTTGTTTAACCTGTATATCTAAAATACTGTCATGGCAATATATAATCAATATAAAATTATCAATGAAATATTTTACATTTTATTGTATGTTAAAAATCCAATGTGTAGTTTACATCTAGAGCACATCTCAGTTCTGATTAGGCATATTTTAAATGCTCAGCAGCCACATGTGGCTAGTGATTATCGTATTGGCCGGGCCAGATCTATCTTGTCTCTCAAAGGTTCCCAATGTGACTGAGCCCCAGCTGCCTACAGTGGTAACCTTCTTATCGGTGCACCGTATTTAGACTTCCTTCCCTTCCCTGAATGACTTCTCCAGTCTCTTACCAATGCTGCCTGAGTTCATCTTCCAAATGAACTACTTGCACTCATATCCACGTCTCTGAGTCAGCTTCTGGGGACCACAACCTAAGACATGATGGATCTAAGCCTATCAGCTCTAAAGGTAGCCACATCCCATGTTAGTTATTAAGTTGTTCTCAATTTTTAACTTTCCTTCTGTTATTTTTACATGCAGTTAACACTTGCTAAAAGTTATAGCAAGGTGTGTTCTGTGCTGTGACAACCTGGGGGAAGGGTCTGTCTGTCCCTGAGCCTGAAGAGCAAAAGACAGAACAGTGTCCCCTCCCCTGAGACTAAAGTGGTGGTAGCAGTCACAGTACCCATGGCGATAGCTATGCCCAGCAGAGGGGCAATTTCACGAGGGTCGCCAGCAGCAATGTAGCCAAATGACAAGGAGGCTGGCACAGAAGAACACAAGGGACTCATTTGCTTTCACACAAGAAGGTGCTGGGGACTCTCAGAAGAGCCAGAGGACAGTTTCTAACCACCAAACCAAGGGGAGGGTGTACCAGCTACCGCAATTTTATATTGAAAAGGAAATTTAAATTTTTGCAGGCATGGGTGGTAAAGCCTGGACACCTGAGTGGCTTGTTAATTAAGTCTCAATTTGCTGGCTCAATCAGGATGACTTCAGAGAATCCTCCATCCATGCCTCTGAAAGTAACTAAGAAAAACAACAGCAGGTTGAGATGCAGGTTGACTCCAGTACTACTTATAAATTCTGCTAGAAGAGCTGCTTCCTTCTAGAAGAGGTGCATTCTCCTAGGAGTCAGAGCATGACTTATAATGATGTCAAACAACACTGAACACATAATACAGCCCTATCAGGGTTTGGAGCAAAGATGAGAGAGCAATTTTATGTCAGCAAGCACTAAAGTATCCCTAGAAGAAACCTGACCCCAAAATGTCCACATATATTAACAAAACCTACTGTTTTGTATTTACCTAATGAAAACAGAAAATTTCTTCCCGCTCATTTGTCCTCCGTCTCCGATTCTCTTAGGCAGAATGGAACTAGCTGTTTTTCCAGACATATTTCCAGGCATATTTTTTTCTCACGCCATCATCTTCACCAAATACAGGCCAATATATTTTAACTTTTGTGAGCCAGACATGAGAAATGAACAAAATATCTTAGAGAAGACTAGTCTAAACTTGCAGCATTATATTCTTATGTCCTAAAACCATGTGCTTTCACTATCTTTTCCCCCCCCAAAAAAAAGTTGAGAATGACAATGGCAACACTTTTGTGGTTTCCACAATATACTCTGTTCAAATTACTCTCTCTAAGGTCACGAACGAGCTCCTGTTTGAATACCTAACCAGGGATTCTCATCCTACTTGAGTTTTTTCTGCAGCATTCAACATATTGAACAACCGTTTCTTTTTTTATTCCATTTCAACAGATATTTACTTATCACTTACTATAAACTGAGCAGTTATAAGCACCTGAAATACATCAGAAAGTAAGACAAAGACCTGTGCCCGTCTGGAACTCACAATGGGGAGACATCATTAAACCGTAAGTCTCAGTAGCTGATAGCTTTTAGAAGTTGGACACCAAAATACCCTTTCTTTTTTTTTTTTTTAATTTTTTAATGTTTTATTTATTTCTGAGAGAGAGACAGACAGACAGAGAGACAGACAGACAGACAGTGTGAGCAGGGGAGGGTCAGAGAGAGAGGGAGACATGGAATCTGAAACAGGCTCCAGGCTGTGCACTGGCAGTGAGCACAGAGCCCGACGCGGGGCCTGAACCCACGAACCGTGAGATCATGACCTGAGCTGAAGTCGGATGCTTAACCGACTGAGCCACCCAGGCACCCCCCAAAATACCCTTTCTGAACAAGCAAGGAGAGGTCATAGGCTGCAGGCTGGAGAATATGAGTAAGAGGCTGAAGAGGACAGAACGCTGTGGGGCGATGTATGATTTTCACCTAAAGTATCCCCAAACAGTCAGTAAATTCCTAAGCATCACAAGATGCCAAGTGTAATTGGATTTCGTATGGAAAACAGAGCCGGGGTATTGCTTACATCTGGGCCTGGAGGTTCTGCTGGTTCTCTCCAACCCACACCCTCTCTCCCACCTCCTGGCACCACTTTATGAGTTTGGGGCCTCAAGCTTCAAGCTGCTCTCCCTCCCAAGCTCTAGCCTTGGCCTCTATGTTGCCGCCTGAGGGATCGCTCCCTAAAATACAGATCCTTTCACTGCCTTTCTCCTGAATCAGGCCTTCTGAAATGGATCATATGCTTACCACAGATCCTTTGGTAAAATATACACCGAGGGACACAGGTTCATTTGTTAATAGAATCATGCTTGCAAAAAGCACAATGGAATAATTCTCCCAAAGCAGGAGTGAAATGCTCTTTCCATTTTCACTGCTCTAGGAACTACCTGTGGTTGAAATGAACAGCAATGATTCTGAGAAACTGTGGATGATTGACAGAGCTAAGCTAATCTTGACAGCAACCCAGATAATCACAAGTGGTTGTTTGGGGGGGTTTATAGCTAGCTACCAAGCAGTTTAAAGCATGTGAAGCTAGTTCATTGCCCAGACACTGAGGAGCTGCAGGTTAATCCTCACATCTAGCAGCTTCATGTGACTGAGAGCCAAGTAGGTGAGCAATGCCCAATCAGAAACAGAGGGTCAAGTTTTGCTTCTGATCTGAAGGTGGGGCCAGAGGGTGTGGGTGCCGCCCAGAGAAAACCAGCACCTAGAGAGACGGCCTGCGGGCTGAGTTTCCCAACATAGTTGTGGGAGAAACAGTATTGTGGCTGAGGGGCATCAAGGTCATCATCAAGAGGAAGGTGCTGACAAGCATCAGATATGAAGGATGACTTAATGATGACAGTAAGTCTCAAGAATAACAAAAGCAGGGGCGCCTGGGTGGCTTAGTCGGTTAAGCATCCAACTTTCGCTTAGGTCATGATCTCACAATTCGTGGGTTCGAGCCCCGTGTCGGGCTCTGTGCTGACTGCCAGCTCAGAGCCTGGAGCCTGTTTCAGTCTGTGACTCCCTCTCTCTCTGACCCTCCCCTGCTCATGCTGTCTCTCTCTCTCTCCTAGAAATAAAAATAAAAAAATTTTAAAAAATTAAAAAAAAAAAGAATAACAAAAGCAATAATTGCTAATATTTACTGCCCACTTGGTATACGGAAGAAACTAAGCACTTGGGGTCCCTGGGTGGCTCAGTCGGTCTAGTGTCAGACTCTTGATATTGGCTCAGGTCATGATCTCATAGTCCATGTGTTCAAGCCCCATATTAGGCTCTGCACTGGCAGTGTGGAGCCTGTTAGGGATTCTCTCTCTCTGCCGTTCTCTCTCTCTCTCAAAATAAATAAATAAAACATACACAAAAAAAGTAACTAAGCACTTTATATGCATTCAATCTATGAGATAAGATGTTGCTATTTCTTATCCTTTATATGTTAGTATTTTCCAACATTCCGTCTCTATTCCTCTTCTCTTTACATATTTACACTTTTGTCCTGGGTGGATGAGAAACCTTGGGCCTATAGCAGTTAGGAAACCTGCCTGAAGTTGAGCAGTAAGTGGTACAGGGATGACTCAAGGCCTCGTGAAGTAAGGCTGAAAATCAGACAGTGAGGTGTGAATCAGAGACCACAAGATGGAGTGGAGAACGGAGCACAGGCAAGGGATGGGTTGAGGCAAGTAGGTTAGAGCTAAAGTCAGGAGGTTACAGGACACAAAATTCTCCTTGAGCCGCATCCTTATGTGCCATAGAAGTCACAATGGCTGCCGAGAGGAACTATGCAGGACTGGATGGGGATAATGGAAAAAGTGTGCTGACGAAGAGAAGAGTGATTGTTTTATTTTTGCTTTCATTTATTCTGTGGTGGTAAGAACAGTTAACATGGCATCTACCCTCCTAACAAAATATTCAGTGTACGAGACAGTATTGTTAACTATAGGCACAGGGTTGTAGAGCAGATCTCTAGAACATAATCAAATTGCATAACTGAAAGTTCATATGATTGAATAGCTGTTAGCCAGTTGTTCATCATGTATTTATTAAACACCTACTATCTTGGTCCACTCAGGCCGCTATAGCAAATTACTATTGACTGGGTGGCTTCTAAACCATAGACATTTATTTCTCACAGTTGTAGGTGTATGACCGAGATCAGGCTGCCAACACGGTCCAGTTCTGGTAAACTGGCTTAGCGCTGGTAGCACTGTCAAAAAGTCAGACTGCTAACTTCTGTTATATCTTCACTTGGCAGAAAGAGCAAGGGAGAGCTCTGTGGGGTCCCTTTTACAAGGGCACTAATCTCACTCTCAGGGTCTCCACCCTCATGACCCAATCACTGCCTGCAGGCCCCACCTCCTAACACTCACATTGAGGGCTAGGATTTCAACCCATGACTTTTGGGAATACACATTCGTTTCATAACACCTACTATATACCAGGCACTGTTGTAGAAGCAGCATTGAAAAAGTAGATAAAATGCTGGCCTTACTGGAGCTACCCTTTACCTGAATATCAACAGATTAAATATTAATCAATAAAAATAGATCTGATGTAGTATGCTATCACAGCCAGTTCTTTCCAAAGAAAAACCCCACTGGAACTGGATTTTAAAACTTAGGGGAGAGTGGCTCAGTCGGTTAAGTGACCAACTTCAGTTCACATCATGATCTCACGGTTGATGAGTTTGAGCCCTGCGTTGGGCTCCATGCTGAAAGCATAGAGCTTTTTTCGGATCCTCTGTCTCCCTCTCTCTCTTTCTCTGCCCCTCCCCCACTTGTTCTGTCTTTCTCTCTCAAAAATAAACATTTTTTAAAAAATAAGGAGTGCCTGGATGGCTCAGTCAGTTAAACATCCGACTTCAGCTCAGGTCATGATCTCACAGTTCATGGGTTCGAGCCCCGCGTCGGGCTCTGTGCTGACAGCCAGCTCAGAGCCTGGAGCCTGTTTCAGATTCTGTATCTCCCTCTCTCTCTGACCCTCCCCTGTTCACACTGTCTCTCTTTCTCTTAGAAATAAATAAAACATTAAGAAAAATTTTTAAATAAAATAAAAATTAGGGGAAAGATAAAGAAAAAAATAACTGCCTATCCTGCAAGCCAACCCCCTACCTCTGTTTAGAAAACATTCTCAAGGTTCAAGTGGTTCTGGCAGTAATGAACATGGTCTCCCTGAGGCTTAGGGCTGGTAGTGCTGTCAAAATCACTTCAGCAAACCACCGTGCCTTCCAGTTTGTGAATTCCCTCATGGAAAAAGTTCTCTGGGGTATGCTTGAATGCCTTGCCGGGAAGAAAACTTAGTACTTCTCAACTCAATCCAATCCAGAGAAGTTCAGTTTGGATCTGAATCACGATGCTCTGTGAAGCCCTGGGTATTGTTCCACTCTGGGAACTCAGAAGCTAGGCCTTCAATAATCCTTCCCAAGTTATGCCTGCAATGGAGCCCTACCTGGAGTTTGCAGGTACCACCTTCTTTCTCCTTCTGCGACTTGTATTCAGGCCCCCTCACTGTTACCCATGGATCTTCACACCTCATGCATCTTCAGCAGGATCAGGCATTCACATTTACAAGATTCCTTCCATATACCTCAAGGTGACATTTGACAGAACCATGAACGTCTGAACTCATGTGAAGCTATTTTGTTACCGTCTCTTCATTCACCAGAGGAGAGTCCATTTCCAAAAACTCACTATAGGCTAAGAAGACTTCTTACTACAATCCTGAGCCTCTGCTTCTGTTCAATAATGTTGATGCCACCTTCTGGGGTCATACTCCATCAGTTAACCTCCCTAGGCCTTGAGCAGTGGGCACATTCCTTAGCCTCCTCACCTTGGCAGGATGCCCTTGTAAGGTAGCAAGAGTTCAGGATCTATCAAAAGCTGGAGGGCTCTTTTTCTGCCAGTCTTGGGATACTCTCTTTCACATTAAGCAGTTGGGACAATCCCATCATAAGTTTCCTAGCTTTTCTTTTTCCTACCTCAGGCACAGAGAACAGACCTGAATGCATTATATCTTTGCCCTTGCCCCAGGGAATGTTCTAGTATCCTAGCTCCTCTGAATCACTGCGTCCTAAAGCAGTTAGCTCAGTCTACAGCGAGCAGTTAAGAACACAGGCCTTGTAATCAGACATGTTGAGTTGGAATCCTGATTCTGCTACTTGGTAGAGGAGTGCCTTGGGCAAATAATATTTTCTAAGCCTCAAATTTCTCATCTGTAAAGTGAGAGTAATAAAGCCTCCCTAGAAGGATTGTTATAGGTATTAAACTGCAGCAGCAGATGTAAGTGCTTGGTTCAGAGTGGGTGCGAAATAAATCGGTAGTGATTATTTCTTCCCAGGCATTTGTTTTTAAATTGTTTTAATGTTTTATTTATTTCTGAGAGAGACAGCATAAGCAGGGGAGGGTCAGAGAGAGGAAGATACAGGATCTGAAACAGGCTCTAGGCTCTGAACTGTCAGCACAGAGCCCGACGTGGGGCTCGAACCCACGAACCGTGAGATCATGACCTGAGCCGAAGTTGGATGCTTAACCGAATGAGCCACCCAGGCGCCCCTCTTCCCAGGTATTTGTATGCCTGAGAGATCTAACCCCTCCCTGAAGATCTCTGCTGGTGTAAAGGATATTGCCTCTCCTCCACTTTATTTAAGGTATTTTGTCCCATAAACATGTAAGCCTCTAACACCAAATTCCTGTTTTTACTCCCAAAACAAATCCCCTCCTGACAAGGCAGAGGGACTGAGCCCTTCCCTCAGGTGCCCTCATCAACCCCAACAATGTCCTGGTCTCAGAGTGTACTTATGAATGTCCTCCTACTATTTGTTTAGGCCCATGCTCACCACTTGCCCACTCCTGGTCTTTCCTTCCTAAACTGGGAGCCACTTCTGGGACAGACTACTTGGAAAGTTCACAACGTTCCTGAGCTAAATTGTCTGAATTCCACTACACATTGTCTTGCCATTAAAATCCAGGAGTGTCTGGCTCAGAACTGGCCACTTTTTTCCTCCAACTATTTAGAGGAAATTTGTAATTCACAATCACTTGGAATAGACTTCATTGCGCAACCCGACACCTGGTATCTGGCAGGAAATTTTGGAATCGATCATTAAATAGCTGCTAAAGTGCCACTTATTAAAGTCCTCTGGTCCAGTTTAAATATACCTCTTTCATGTTGTCCTGTCAGTCAAAAGTGGCTTCCTCTTCCCTCCCTCTGCATCCCTGTGTTAGCTATCTTTAATGAATGCTCCTTAATTGTTCTCAGGTCATATAGCTGATAACTGACAAATTTAAAATCCAATTGTGCTAATTTGGAAGGTATCTTCCCAAAATCTATGTCCATTGGATCCTTGGACCGTGGCCTAATTGGAAAATAATGTCTTTACAGATGCATTAGAGTTAAGATAAGGTCATACTAGATTAGAGTGGGCCTAAACCCAGCAATTAGTGTTATTGTATTATATAAGAAGAAGGAAATTTGGATGGTGCCTGAGTGGCTCAGCTTAAGTGTCTGACTTTGGCTCAGGTCATGATCTCACAGTTTGTGAGTTCGAGCCCCACATCAGCTCTCTGCTGTCAATGCAGAGCCTATTTTGGATCCTCTGTCACCCTCCCTCTGTGCCTCTCTCCCATGTGCATGCACTTTCTCTCTCTCTCTCTCCCTCCCTCCCTCCCTCTCAAAAAATAAATAAACATGAAGAAGAAGAAGAAGAAGGAGGAGGAGGAGGAGGAGGAGGAGAAGGAGGAGGAGGAGGAGGAAATTTGGAAACAAAGGTACAGTAGGAAAACAGAGAAGGCCATGTAAACACAAAGGCAGAGGGTAGAGCCATTTGCCAAAGCCAAGGATTGCTGGCAACCACCAGAGGCTCAGAAGAGGGGAGGAAACAGTCTTCCCTAGAGTCTTCAGAGGAAACATGGCCCTGCCAAGTTTGAACTTTTAGATTCCAGACCTGTGAGAGTGAAATTTCTGTTGTTTGGGTGGGTGGGTCATTCGGTTAAGCGGTTAAGCGTTTGACCTCAGCTCAGGTCATGATCTCACCATTTGTGAGTTCAAGGCCCGCATCTGGTGAGTTTGAACCCCGCTTCAAGCGAGCACTACCCCTGCTTCCGGTGAGCTTGAGCCCCACTTTGGGCTCTGTGCTGACGGTGTGGAGACTGCATGGGATTTTCATTCTCCTTCTCCTTCTCTCTCTGCCCTTTGCTCACTTGTGCTCTCTCTCAGAAATAAATAAATAAATAAATAAATAAATAAATAAAGTTTAAAAAATGAATAAAAATAAATTTCTGTGGTTTTAAGTTGCCCAGTGTATGGTAACCCATTACAGCAGGCCTTAGAACACTAACACACCAGCCTAAGTCTGTCGGTTATAACTCTTCATATTTAGCCACTATGATATGCTGTCCTGTGTCTGTAGCACTTAAACTGTATCCTTCGTGGTACATGTCTCAGATGCCTTGCATTTCACAGTAGGAGACAGATGGTACACCCAGAATTCGAGGTGGGGATGGAGCAGGGTAGGGAATAGGTAAAATGATTGCAAGGTAAAGAATGGGCAGCGCTATTTCTTGAAAAGGGGCCCGAACTTCATTACAGTCTGACCCTGCGGTTTAGCAGAAAAGGGGAAATGCTTCTGACTATGAAGGAAGTATCGTGCACTAGAAAGAAAGCAAGACTGGAAACTGCAAGCCTGTCATGAACCCTCTCTGTGATCAGGCACATGACATTCAGATGTGGCTGATCTAACATGGACTATTCAACTTGGCAACATTGAGATGTGGCCTCAAAAACAAAATATGAACCTTTCAGCTTTAAAAAATTCCTAAGCTCCTCACTCAATCTCCGACCCTCTGTCCGAAACTCCTGCTTCTGACACACAGCAGACACTTAACTTTTCTAGAAAAAACTGCATATGGAGGATGGTAGGAGGTTGGAGGTGTCAGAAAGGAAATAATGGTCAACAGCAAGCAAAAAGATGTATAGCAAGGGTCATGAAGGAAGGCTCAAGAATCAGCGATGTCACTAACATTTGGTAATCAGTGGCCGTAACAGAAGCAAATGTGGCAAAATATCAGTATTTGTCAAATCTTGGTAGTGAACAGAGGTGTTTGCAGTATTTTTCTTTAAATAGTTTGGTGTGTTTTAAATATTTTCTTTTTAAAAAGAAAAACAATAAAAGAACAACCACCTCCTAATGGCTGGAAAAATGGATGTGTCAAAGTAGCATCATTCAAATCCCTTTACTTTGATGGGTGCTGAATCCCCTCCGTCGCCAGCAGAGCTTGTATAGTTGTGGCAAAACGGGTCAGTCCCACACACGGCTGGACCAATACATTAAATAGAAGCTGTGGAAATATATATGAAAAGACATTTCCTTGGCTTCTGTGCTCCTGCTTCTGAGAATTTATGCAAGGGAAAAGACCATTTAAAAGAAAAAAGGATAAGGTACCTGGGTTGCTCAGTCAGTTGAGCATCTTTTGATTTCATCTCAGGTCATGATCTCAGGGTCATGGGATCTAGGCCCATATCTGGCTCCATGCTGAGTGTGGAGCCTGCTTGAGATTTTCTCTCTCTCTCTCCTGCTGTCTCTATCCCCTGCTCATGCTAAAAAAAACATTTTTTTTTTAATTTAAAAAATAAGAAAAAAGAGGGGCGCCCGGGTGGTTTAGTTGGTTTGGTGTCCGACTTTGGCTCAAGTCATGATCTCGCGGTTCGTGGGCTCAAGCCCCGCATCGGGTTCTGTGCTGGCAGCTCAGAGCCTGGAGTCTGTTTCAGGTTCTGTGTCTCCCTCTCTCTCTGCCCCTCCCACGCTCATGCTTTGTCTCTCTCTGTCTCAAAAATAAATGAAAACTATTAAAAAAAATTTAATAAAAAAAGAATCAACAGATGAAATATTGGGGGACAAAATTGTTAATAACAATGAGAAACTAGAAATAAGGTAACGCTGGGGGAGTGCTCACCACTCTGCTCTGATCATACCACCTTTATCTTCCCCTAGATCACTGTGGTAGCTTCTAGCTGTCTCTGCTTCCACCCTTACACCTACAGTGTACTCTCAGCAGCCAGAGTAATCCTTTTAAAAGGAAATGAAATCACATCTCCACTTCTCTTCCAAAGGTTCCCAACACCCTCACTGCTACTAACGCTGGCCCGAGCCACCACCTCCTGGGGCCTGGAGTTCAGGGACAGTGTCCTAACTGATCTCCCCTTTTCCAGCTTCCTTCCCTTGAAGGCAACAGTGAAAGTGTCCTTTTTCAAATCATAAATCGGATCGTGTCACTCCTCTGCTCAGAACCCTGCAGTGGCTTCCCGTTTGACTCAGAATACACCCATATGACTCAGAGTAAAGTCAGAGTACATGTTCAGAGTAACACACAAGGACCTCATCTCCTGCCCTGCCCCACTGAATCCTTTTCATTGGCTGTTCCCTCTACTCATAATGTTCTTTCTCCATATGTCCACGTGACTCGTTCCTTCACTTCCTTCAAGTGGTAACTCAAATCTCCCCTTCTCAGTGAGATCTTCACTAACCACCCTATTTTAAATGTCACTACTCCAGCACTGAGTGCTGAGTAATGTATAGAATTGTTGAACCCATTATATTGTACACCTGAAACTAATATAACACTGTATGTTAATTTTACTTGAATAAAAGAAAATGTTTACAATGTTCCATTCCAGATGCCATCATCTGACTTTCCTGTTTTGTATTTTCTCTTAGAATTTATCATCTTCTAACATAATAAGATAACTTTACACATCATTTTTCAAGTGTCTATCTGGCCTGCTCCCACACACATGTATGCTAGAGTTTAAACTATGGGAAGAAATAATTTTTATCTATTTGTTCATAGCTGTTTCCCCAGCACCTAGAACAGTATGTGGCATATAGTTGACATTCAATAAATATTTGTGAAATGAAAGCACAAAATGTTAAGTAAATTGGGTTATAACAAGATGTGGAAAGATTAAGCAATCAGATAAAACTGTACCCGTGCTGTGTATCATATAGAAAAAGTCATATGATGTAACCTAAATGTTAAAAGCTTATGATGCAATATTGTGTGACCAAAACTACACTGGTATGGGTTTGGCAACATTGTTCTTTTCTGGTTCTTCTGTTTCCCTTCCCTTAAATGTTTGGGTTCTCAAAAGGTGCCTGACTGGCTGGCTCAGTGGGTGGAGAATGGAACTCCTCATCTTGGTTTGTGGATTTCAGCCTCATGCTGGGTGTAGAGTTTACTTAAAAAAAAAAAAAAAAAAAAAAGTTGGAGCTCCCAAGTTTGTCTTTGGTCCTCTTGTCATTTCTATCTACTCTCGCTGCTTAAAATACTATCCAATTTATTTAGCATGTTGTCCAAACCACCGTCTTGGGCCCAGGCTCTGTTTTCAGCTTCTTACCCACATTATTCATTACTCATGTTGTTTTGTATACACCTCTATTGGTAGTTAGATACCATTCTGGGAATAGTTATCAGTCTTTCCCATAAAAGTAAGAGAACTCTTCCAGGATAAGATAACCAGAACGTATTAGTAAAGAGTGAATAAATGAGTAATACAAGATGGTAATAAATTGAGTTTCATACTATGTGCCAACTACCTCTAAGAACTTTATAGTATCATTTAATTCTCACAGCAGCCCTGTGAGAGGTGTAAGGTAGACATGTTTTTATTACACAGATAAATAAGGAAAAGGATTATAAAAAACAATAACCAAAAAGTATGCAGACGTTAAATTAAGTATTAAAGTGTGTGTGTGAGGGGGATCAGGGGTGGTTTTTCTCTTTCAAAAAAACTCTTTAATATTGTAGTTAAGCTGCGTCTGTGTGTGTTGTGTATGCGCGCGAATCCGTACGCGACCAAATAACTATATTTGACGGCAAACACAGCCGCCGGAAATTGTAGGCGGGGTCTGGGAAAAGGGGAGGAACCCAGACGTACCGACAGGCCGAGCCCGCCCCCACCAGTGAGCAGCCTGCCAGGGCGGGGGCGGGCGGCGGGAGGAGCAACGGGCCCCACCCACGGAAACGAGTCCTTAAGGAGAGGCGACCCGACCTCTCCTTGCAAATAGCATGCGGGGGCTGTGGGCGGAGCCACTCCTGAAAGGATCCAGAGGCAGGCACCGATTGGCTGACGCAGAGATGGGGCGGGCTCTAAGGCTAATCCAGCCTCGCGGAGGGGAGGGGCCTACGCCTGAGTTTCCTGGAGAGGAAGGAACCCGACGCTGAGGCCGCTTTGGAACGCAAAAGTCTACAGCGCCCTGGGCCCTAGAGGCGGAGCCGGAAGCTCCACCGTTTCGCCTCTGAGCCCCTCTGTTTTCGAAGGGGCAGCTCTTTTTCTCTGGACCGGGTCTTCCTCCCCTCCTCCCCCTTCACGCGGAGGCCGAAGCCCCCAGCCTGGCCTGGCGGTGCTGCGGGAGCTCCGGGACCCGGAAGAAGCACTAACTCCCGCCTCCGCCATGGAGCCCACCGCGCTGTCCCTCACCGAGGAGGACTTGACAGAAGTGAAAAAGGACGTGAGTAGCATAACCTCTGCCCAGGCGCCGTCGAGGGCCGTTGGTTGAGGGTGGGTGGGGGCAGGCTGCGGCCGGGCGGGCGAGGAAAGCGGAAACCCTGAGTGGGAGTCCCGAGTCGGAAGAGAGCCTGCGGGTGGGAGAAGCGGAAGGTCCAGACACCACAGGACGGCGGGGAGTATGTAGAGCCCTACATCCGAGAGCCTTGGTGGAAGTGATCCCCGTGATCTGTTAATCTTACGTTTTAAATCGCTAAAAGCAGGACTTGGGTTCCTGAAGCCTTGTCCAGGGGAGCGTTTCTTCGCAGTCAGCTGCTTGCCCACTCTTAGCTCTTCCTCTGGTGTGTGTGTTTGTGTGTGTGTGTGTGTTTAACCCCCACTGCACTTTGGACCAGCGTTGTTGGGAACCGATTGCCCAGGTTCATCCCTGACTCAGACTCCTTAGGCTGCTGGCTCAACCTGGAGCAAAGCTGGGCCAGTTAAAGGACCCCAAAGCAAAAATGTGAAACTCATTTATAATGGGGGTTGGGGGAAGCTCAACAGCTGAAAGCACAACCTGGAATTCCCCTAGTAAGCAAACGCCCACATATTTAAATTGAGGGGCGGGCGGGGGGTAGCCGAAATAAATCTACAGGTAAATGCTGAAAATACTCAGTACCTAAATTGGGCTCTTTTGCTTGGTTGCTGCACAACTGCACAGATCTTAATACTTATTTGAAAAGAATGCCTTTGTTAAGGTATTTCTTGTTTCTCTTTTGCTTTTAATTACTTGTTTTGCCTTACGAGACCTATAGGAGTACCACTAAAATACTTTATATAAATTCAAATTAAAAACAGGAAAAAAAAAGCCTCAACAACGGAAACTCAACAGAAAATGAGTTCTGGTTTAACACTGCAGTACTTATACAGAATAATCTCTGTGAACTGGACAAGACAGCAGCTTTTTGAATGTACATCTACTTTAAATTCTTCCCCTTCCCTTCAAAGGTTTATTACACTGTATTCGTATTTACAATTGGTATGACTCATCAGCAGAAGGAAACGGTATGACTGGGATTTGTGCCTTAGTTTCCTCATTCAGATACTTATGGAGCACTTACTATATGGATAAAGTACTATTCTTGGGCCTGGAAAGATAGGAAAAAAGGACAGTCAGACCCCTACATACTATTTGAGATAAGTCTGGCACCTTGGTAACTACTGTACAATACATGAATGTTGCTTTATAGAAGATTTGTGCCAGTAAAAACATAAATGTCAAGAGCTAAGCCTGCGGTGTTCCAGATTCTTTGTCACACAATTTGCAACGTTCCCATTTAATCTTTACAGCGGCCTCTGAGGGAGATAACTGCCATTCCCATTTTACAGCTGATTAAAAAAAGGTGGTGAGAGGTTACAAATGGGTATAAATATAAAACCTGTACACAATCACAGATATGAAGAGTGCCTTCCAGGTCTTCATTCATTTTTCCTATCAGTTCATTGATACTATCCATCTCCATGATTTCAATTTACAGCTGTATCAGAAATTCATAACCTTGAGGAATCCTGAATGGGTTTCAGGAAGTCTATTTTAAAAGTACGTGCATATTTTTTCCTTAGAAATTTTCTTCATGCTATTTTCAAAATGGCTGATGACTTCAGAAGGTTTTAAAATTATCATACACAGGGATGCCTGGGTGGCTCAGTTTGTTAAATGTCTGACTTCGGCTCAGGTCATTATTTCACAGTTCGTGAGTTCGAGCCGCATGTCGGGCTCTGTGCTGACAGCGTGGAGCCTGCAGCCTGCTTGGGATTCTGTATCTCCCTCTCTGCCCCTTCCCTGCTTGCTCTCTCTTTCTCAATAATAAATAAACATTAAAAAATTAAACTTATCATATACATATTTGGACTTCCTTCTCTGTCTGCTCTAGGTGCTTATTTCCAAATATCTACTGGAAATCGACTACTTTATTCTGCACACTCAAAAACTGAACTTTTTATCATCCCTTCCCCAAAGCTGCTTGCTGTCCCTGCTTATTCTGTCTTGCTGTACAGTATACCACCACCCATCCTCCTGGAAAGTCCCACTCTTCCACTGTGCTCCTTCCCTCCCCACCTGCCATTCCCATCTAGTTGTTTACCTCATCTTTTTGGTTGAATTTAGTTCAGTTTCAGAAATATGGATTACATGCTGCTGTGAAGCATGTATGATTTTAACAATTTAAAAATTAAAAACTGGGGCGCCTGGGTGGCTCAGTCCGTTAAGCATCCGACTTCAGCTCAGGTCATGATCTCGCAGTTCGTGGGTTCGATCCTCACATGGGGTTCCGTGCTGGCAGCTCAGAGCCTGGAGCCTGCTTCGAATTCTGTGTCTCCCTCTCTCTCTGTCCCTCCCCTAATTTCTCTCTCTCTCTCTCTCTCTCTCAGAAATAAATAAAACAGTAAAAAAAAATTTTTTTTTAAGTTAAAAACTAAGATACAGTCCCAGTTTGAAAAGCTTGATTTCTTGCAAGGAGGGAGACACATAAAATGATAATTTCAAACTGGATAAGTACAATACATTTTACATTCGTCTAAAACACTATTGGACACTCTAATAAGTGCAAGATACCCAAAGTTGAAGAAAACATACGTGGGTCTTGCCTACTTCAAACATACGGGCTGTTGGGGTTGAAAACTAATAAATACATGATTTCAAATTAAGCTAAGTTCTGTGAAGGAGACAGGCAGGTGTTGAGACAATAGCAGGAGGAATCTACTTGAGATAGGATGGTCAGGGAAGGTTACATTAAATTGGCTGCTGAAGAATATGACAGAACTGGGGGAAGAATGTTCTAGGCGAATAGAATTTGCAAAAGACCTAAAATAAGCAAGATCTTGATGACTTGGGGAAATTGGAAGAAGGCAGAGGGTTCCCTGAGGTGAAGTTAGGAAGGTGGGCTAGAGCCAGATCATGAAGGGTCTTAGAGATGGTAATAAAGTGTTAGGACTTTTTCCCTAAGTATAGTAGGGACCTATTGAAGAATTATATTTTTAATCTCTCTGCCTATTGTATGGACTGAGGAGAGCAGAAGTGAGAAGAGGAAACCACTGAGGAGATACTTGGAATTTATATAGTTGAGAGCTGATGGTGTTTTGGATCAGGGTGAAAGCAGTGGAAATGGATGGAATGGAATTCCAGATGGATTTTTGAAATAAAAATGATAGGAGTTGGTGATGGATTTCGTTGAGAAAGAGTGGAATTAGATTGATAAGTGAAAATGTCAAATCAGCTATTAGACCTATAAGTCTGAAGGTAAAAAAGGAGATCTGAGCTAGAAATAGAAATGTGGGATTGAGTGAGTTCAACTAGGGAGAGCTAGAAGGGAAAAGGGAGATCATAGGGGAGTGAAAGATGACAGCCACAGAGATGGGAATGAGGCCAGGAGAGTGTGGTGCTCATCTAAAACAAGAGAGTGTTTTAAGAAGGGAGTGGTCAACTGTGTCCATGCTACTGAGAAGTAAGATAAAGACTGGCAAGTATCAGATTTGACAGGAGGTTACTATGGCTGAGAAGAGTAGTGAGACAGTGGACATGAATTGTGGAGTCCTGATGCATAGAAAAGTGAAATATATGCACAGGGTGCTGCAAGAACAGAGGAGAGGGGATGCCTAACTACAGAGTTTAAGCAAAGCTTCCTGAAGGAGATGACCACTGTGCTGAATCTTAAGTGATAAGTAAGGATTTAGGGTATGAGAGGAGAAAACAAAACAAAGGTAACAACACAGTGAACCGTAAAGTGACAAATAGCAGTTTTAGGTAGAACAGATACCGATAGAGGTGGTGATAGATTAAGCTGGAGAGGTAGGCAGGATCCATGGCAGAAGTGTCCTGTCGGCAATTATCAGGCAGCTATTATTTATTGAGTACTTACTGTGTGTCGGGAACTGTGTCAAGCCTTCGTATTCATGTAGTCCTAGAAGTCCTCCAAAGGAATTGTTTATCACTATTTTTTTCAGTAAAGAACCCGAAGCTTAGGTTAAATAACTTACCCCAGCTCTTAACAGGAGTATATGGCCGATTTAAGATCGGAACTGATGTTGGCCTGATCCAGAGCCAAACTCTTGACCTCTCTGCTATTCTGCCACAGTTGAGGAACTTCATCTTTTACATTGGTGGAACACACTGTTTTAAATTTCTACAAAATTCACTGACAATATTTCAATATTAGTAAAATTCATATGATACTTTTTTTTTCTTGAAAAACTGGAAGATCCTATAAATGTGTGAAGGAGACATTTGAGTGGGAGGAAAGAACTAGGAAGTATACAGCTAGGTGTCTGTTCCTAATAGTCAACGCAGCATATGATAAAGACCTGAACTAAGGCAATGCTGGTAATAGAGATGAAGAGAAGGGGCAGATTTGATAAAAATAAGGGGTAAATTGGCAGGACTTGGTGGGTGGGTGATCAGATGTGGCAGGTGAACAAAAAGCAGGAGGTCAAGAATGAGTGTAAGTTTATCCCATGATTAGATGGATGGGGGTACTCCCAAATGAGTTAAGAATATCAAAGGAGGGGCACCTGGGTGGTTCACTTGGTTAAACATTGAGCTCTTGATCTCAGCTCAGGTCTTGATCTCAGGTTGTGAGTTTAAGTCCCGCTTTGGAGTCCACGCTGGGGGTGGAGCCTACTTAAAAAAAAAGTATCAGAGGAAAGGGACAGACAAAGATAATTTAGTTTTGGACATGTTGAATTTGAAGTACCTTTGAGATGTCTAAGTGGAGAGTGTCTTGATCACATGTACAAATTTGTGAACCATCAGCATCTAAATGGTAATGACAACACATGGAGTTTTTCAAGTTCAGCTTTTTTTTAAATTTATTGTTTTAAGTTTGTTTATTTTGAGAGAGAGAGTGCATGCATACCTGTGAGGGAGGAGTGGAGAGAGAGGGAGAGAATCCCTAGCAGACTGTTTTGACAGCACAACTCTGGTAGTGCAGCTTTATCTTATGAACTATGAGATCAGACCTGATCCAAAATCAAGAGTCAGTCATTTAACCAACTAAGCCATCCAGGTGCCCCTCAAGGAGTTCAGCTTTTAAGTCTATTGTCTCCAGTGCTCGCTTCAGCAGCACATATTGCCTCCATCCCCACAGCCTAAATTCATACACTCAGCATATTACAGCAATCTTCTTATGGGTCTCCCCATTTTTGCTCCCCCCAGTCCTCTGCAAAACTTTTTTTATTGCTTCTTATTTATAAACCTTTGATGACTCTTTTGGCTACCGGGAAACGTTATGTTCCTCAATATGTTACAACAATTCTTCCATAATCCAACCTGTTTTCCTCTCTAGCTTCATTTCTCACCACCCATTCACATGCACCCTGCATCCCAGCTACACTAGACTTGTTAGTATTTCCCTCTGTGCACCTCATGCTACAAGTGTAGCCTCTGTAAACTTTCTAGGTCCTGGAGGTACAGTTAATTGCTTACTCTGTGCTTCCTCAGTACTTGTGGCTTTTTTCTGGGTCATATCACATTGTTTTAGAAATACTGGCTTGAGTTTATTGTGTGTTCTCCAACTAGACCATGTGCCCTTGGCATACAGGATCCATGGCTTGTTCATCTTTGTACGCTCAGCACATGGCATATTAGGCATTCAGATATATATGGAATGTTTGTTGTATGAATAAATAAATGAATGTTGGAATTCAGTGGCCCGAGAACTGTAGGAATCTTTCACCTAACCTACTTTCCTGCCACCGTGTACTAGATATTTCTAAGATCTTTCATTCCTTTTAGCTCATCATGATACCTGTGGGTCCATTTAGTCATCACTGTCTTTATCACTAACATTTATTGACTACTTACTATTTACCAGGCACCTTTCTAAGTATTTTACTTAAATTAATTTATTTCTCATAATACTCGGGTGAGGAAACTGAGACACTGAGGAGTTAACTTATCCAAGATCAGATATCTAGTAAATGAAGGAGCTAGAATTCAGTCACTGGAATGAAATTATTAATGCTATTTTTTGGGACCCACACATCAGTTTTCTGCTAATTAAATTCCCTGAGGCACCTCTCAGATCTAGGTCTGTTTTCTGTGATTTCCTTTTCTTCATTCCTTTAATTCCTTCCAACATTCACTGTTTCTTTAGCGCTTGCCCTCCACCCCACCCCTCATACTTGCCTTTTACCAAATACTCATTGAGTTAGTCTTTCCATTTGAATCCAAAGACAGACACATTATGGGTCCTTTTAGTGCAGAGTTTTTATTATTATTGGTATCGTCATTGTTTTACTCTAGGAAAAGGGAAAATTAACAAACGTGAGAAAGTTATAAATTAGGAGACCTCACTAAGTTACCCTGACTAATCCCAGAGTCCTTGTTAAATGGTAACTAAAATGTATGGAAGCCTCTGCTCTCATCTGTACCCTTGAAGGTGGAGACGCTCAGCAGGCCTCCCTATTTCCACGGACCCAGGCCCTCTAGATCCGACTGAACCCCTCCTCACAATAGCCTGGTCTTGGTATGTAGGTGTGGAGATGAGATTAAAGCAAGATAGAAACTGTGAGCATTGTTTAGTCTAGGACCTACTTCTGTCTACTTGACGCTTTGTCTTAATAACACAGATTTTAGTAGGCCTGAGCTTCTTCAGTACGTTTTCTCCCACCAATTAAGATTCTAATAATAGTCACCTAATAATCAGTCACGTATGTGATTTCCTCGGGTGTTTAAAAAACAACAACAGCAACACTGAAACCCAGTTTATGTCTTCTAGGCTTTAGAAAATTTGCGTGTATACCTGTGTGAGAAAATCATAGCTGAGAGACATTTTGATCATCTACGCGCAAAAAAAATACTCAGTAGAGAAGACACTGAAGAAATTTCTTGCCGAACATCAAGTAGGAAAAGGGCTGGGAAATTACTAGACTACTTACAAGAAAACCCCAAAGGACTAGATACGCTGGTTGAATCTATTCGGCGAGAAAAAACACAGAACTTCCTGATTCAGAAGATTACAGATGAAGTGCTGAAACTTAGAAATATAAAACTAGAACATCTGAAAGGTAAACTGTTTTAGGTGGCCAAGAATGCATTTTAATGTGACAATGCTTTTATTTTTAACATTTATTTTTAAATTTTTATTTATTTTTAATTTACTTTTGAGAGAGAATGTGAATGAACGAGGGGCAGAGAGAGAGGAAAAGAGAAAGAGGCGGGGAGAGAGAGCCCAGAGCAGGGCTCAAGCTCACCCAATGTGGGGCTCGAACTCACAAACCATGAGATCATGACCTGAGCCAAAGTCAGATGCTTAACCAACTGAGCCACCCAGGCGCCCCGGACAGTGCTTTTAAAAGTAAAATACACGGGTTCCAGGCTGGCTCAGTCAGTGGAGCATGTGACTCTTAATTTCAGGGTCATGAGTTTAAGCCCCACATTGGTGTGGAGCTTATTTAAAATTTAAAAAAAAATTTTTTTTGAAAAATACAAAACAAAAATCCCCAGAAATGATCATTTTGTTAGTATTCAAAAAGTTTCAGCTTCAGAATTACATTTGATTTACATTGTTTTTACCTTATGCCATGTCATTTCATTGGAAAAGTGGACGACTGTCACTCAGTGCTCTGTATTTATATTTATTTAACAATACCATTTACACAAAACTTAACTGTAATGAAGACCCGGGATATGCAGGAACTTGTTTCTAAAGTCAGCAGAATGTCAGGTCAGCCTATTCAAACGTAACCCGTGAAAATGCACATCACACACGAAGAACAATATATAGATGAAGTATTTTTAATAAGCCCAGCTCTGATAGTTCTTGTTCCACCAGCTGGTCACAGAGTGAAGTGGTTGGCACATGTTTATAAGAATCATGGTATAGAAGTTCTCCGTAATTTTAAACACTAGAGTCACTGTCTGGCCAGATGAGAGGGGCATGGGAACTGAGGTTGATTAACGGCATAGCAGATTTCACCTCCTGCATTTCACCCTCACCCTGGAGCACGCCCCTCACCAATTGGAATACTACATAGAATTGCCTGGACTGTTTAAATCCTCCTCTCCCCACAAGCCCCATCTCTCTGACTTTCTCCAGAGCACTTAAGATAAACGTGCATGTGATGTAGCTCTACTCCGGCTGTTCTAGGCACTGGGGATACAGAAATGAATAATTTAGGACTCAGCCCTTAAGAAACTCAGTCTGTAAGTCCATACTGAGACACACTAGAAGTCTTCCCTCCTGAGCCACATTTAAGAAAATCATTCAGGGGCGCCTGGGTGGCTCAGGCAGTTGAGCGTCTGACTTCGGCTCAGGTCATGATCTCAGAGTTTGTGAGTTCGAGCCCTGCATTGGGCTCGCTGCTGTCAGCTCAGAGCCTGCTTTGGATCCTATCCCTCTCTCTCCGCCCCTCCTTTACTCACACACACACTCTCTCTCTCACTCTCAAAAATAAAGAAACATTTTAAAAAATCATTTATGCAGCATGGAAGAGAAATGCTGAATGTATTGTGAAGCTGAAAAGCTATGGGAAAAAATGACATATAAATGTACTTAAAATATAAGACTTTGCAGATTTTACATAAAATTTGTCAACTCAGGAGGTTTTGTGCCTATAGGCAGTTAGGTTAAATAATTGCTAAGCCAAACAGATAAAATTTGTTTGTGTTCATTCTTTTCACCCTGAGACTAATTGTTAGCTATACTCATTGGATGTGGTAAAATTCTTTGATCAGAAGATCCACTGTCATTTAAGTAAACTCTGGTTGTAAACCGGAACATTATTTAATGTGAAGAGACCTGGATTCTAGTTCTCACTTTCTCATGAAGTGGTTCTAGAATGTTGGGCATGACCTAACTGTTTGGGGTCACGATTTTCTCATCCTTAATAGTGAGAAGCTATCCCAAGGGACCACTAAAATCCCTTCCATTTCTAACACCCTATGATCAGGAATCTGTAATTGGTATTAATTAACTCATAGAATTTTAGCATATGCCCCATTTACAGTTTCTTTTTATCACATTTTGTGCCAAAATGTTAAAGAACATTAGTTGTGAAAGCTCTTTCTTACCTTATGAAAAATTTTAGGTGCTACATAATTTTTCCTGGGTCATTCAGTGGTTAAGTATAGAAGTATGCAAATTAAATGTGAATTATAGCATGTCATTTAGCTTCCTTGAGATTACTTCCTTATCTAGGAAATAAAAAGTAATGGTATACTTTTTGGTTGTTGGGATAAGCAAATGAAATGTGAAACCGATGATGACAATTTATGAACTGCCATTTAAATTTCTGGTTGTGTGGTAACTAGCTTGTAATCTTCCAAAACTCACAAGATGAGTATGGGCTGGGATGTTTGTTTGTTTGTTTGTTTGTTTGTTTTTTAGTGACTTTTTCATTTACATCTGAATAATTTTATCATAGGACTGAAATGTAGTAGCTGTGAGCCTTTTCCAGATGGAGCCACAAACAACTTCTCTAGATCAAATTCACATGAGAGTAATTTCTCTGAAAAACTGAGAGCATCCACTGTCATATACCATCCAGAAGGAGAATCCAGCACGGCCCCCTTTTTCTCTACGGAGTCCTCCCTGAATTTGCCTGTTCTAGAAGTCGGTAGAACTGACAACCCCACCTTCTCTTCGACTACGCTTCCCAGACCTGGGGACCCCGGGGCCCCGCCTTTGCCGCCAGAGCTGCAGTTAGAAGAAGGAGGAACTTGTGGAAACTCCAGTGAGATGTTTCTTCCCTTACGATCACGTGCCCTTTCGCGTCAGTGACAGAGATTACAGCCTTTAATTTTTTTTTTAATAATGGCAAAAAATATTTGAAAAGATATGAATCTTTTTATAGAATCGCTAAAATGACTTAACATTTGATATGTGTCTTTTAAAAGGCAATGGAAGCATACTTTGTAAATAGACTCTTAGAATAAAAGAAGCCTCCTCTTAGATAGCTAAAGAAAATCATGTTAATCATGTACTTTTCTGTGTTTTCTGTTCTTTTCCATTTTTGAGGTATTTTGCGTATGTTCTCATTTTTTATGTTTTAAGACTAACTTTAATAGGGAACATTTTTCTATTTGAGAATAGGGTATCAGGCTGGGAATAAGTTTCAGTGCAGTTGTGCTAGAAATTTTGAGGTCTAATAGACCTTTCTAATTCTTCAGCAGTAGATTTTCAGGTTAAACTATTTCTGTATGGAATAAACCCAGTCACTGACACAAAATCTGCCAGTGCACTGCAGAGAATCTCTTTCCCACTCAATTGGTCTTAGGGACACTTAGAGAGTCCCCTTCCAATGTGGGGGAACATCAGAGAGAGGTGTTGTGGTTGGAGCCACCTGAGATCTCAATTTGCCAAAACACATTTCTTATTCACCTTACTATTAGTACCTTACTAGGATTTTCTTATCATTCCAATTCCTACAGAAGAATCTTGACAAAAGCCTGCTGTTGCATGTAATTTGATGAGATTGGAAAAAAATTTTTTTCTGTGCTTTTCATTCGCTTTTAATGAGGACCACTGTACAAGTTGAAATAACTAGGACAATGTGTGTGTGTGTGTGTGTGTGAGAGTGTGTGAGAGACAGTTCTGTCTTAAATACTATTTGGAACAAGTGGACCATTAGCCTGATCTGTCTTTTTGTGACATGACAAAGTTTGGCTAATTTTACACCTTTATAAATTTTATGCTGTCATTATTTTTTATTTAAATTATAATTCTACCTATTTCCTGATTATATGTCTCATATATTTCCATTACTTTGAAAAAGCAGAGCTGGAATGTGCTATTAACAATAAATGTTTTTAAATTGTAGTGCTGTTGTTTTGGAAGTTTCAAGTATTTCAATAGGAAATACATACCTAAAATACTTTTTTGTATGTGCCAGTTTTCATAGAGACATTATTTCAGGTTATGAGATCAAGTCGCATTTTTAGATAGACCAATGAATTTATCAATCATGAAGACTATTGGTATATTGGCTTTAAAATATTTTTCAAGTCTGCATGATTTTTGTAGTGTAAAATTGTCTAAGGATTATAGGGAAACCTGTCTCATCTTCAGCAAGGCATAAGAAAATAGCATTATATTTGAAAAAAAAGTCTTTAAAAAGCAGAAGCAGGCTCTTCATTTCATTAATTAAAATAAAAATTTGACATGCGGTTACTTTTAAAATTTAAAGAGAATTTATTCAGATCAAAAATAATTCTGTATCACCTCCATTTATAGTTTATAACCCTGAGTTTTCTTTCAGACTGTTAACTATACAGACAATAAAATTAATGTTTTATTAATGTTAACTCAGCCTTTTAGGCTTTCTGAATCCTGTGAAGTCCATTTTTTTTCCTTTAGACACTGAAAACCACCTATTGCCAAAAATGTGTAACTTAGCATGACAGATTGACAGGTTGATGGATGCAGCAATGAGAAAATTACTTTTTACAGATACAGTATTATTACTTCAAACAAAGACAATTCTGAGCTCGCTTTTTTTTTTTAATTAGTAGACTTTATTTTTTAGAGTGGTTTCAGGTTTATAGAAAAATTGAGCAGAAAGCACAGAATTCCCAATACCCCCTCTTCCTCTGTTTTCCATTTTCACATCTTGCATTAGTGTGGTATATACGTTAGAATTGATGAACTAGTCTTAAAACAGTATCAACTCAATAGTTTACACTAGGATTTACTCTACGCTGTACGGTTCTATAGGCTCTGACAAATGCATGAAGTCATGTATCTGCCAGGATAATATCAGACAGGATAGTTTCACTGCCCTAGAAATTTCCTGTGTTCCACTTACTTGTCTTTTCCTCTTCCCTCCACCTTCCAACCCTGGCAACTACTGATTCTTTTATTGTCTCTTTAGTTTTATTTTTCCCAGAATGTCACGTAGTGGGAATCATATAGCACGTAGCCTAAGTTTTCCCCATGTCTTTTCATGGTGAGCACACTTTTCCTGAGGTAATTACGCATCTTTGGTCAATATGTTGCCCTTACGCAAGGTCAAATTCTGGCAAATTAGGAACGGGCCAGGATAATGGCAATTTGTTTGTTTTTAAGTTGTTTTTGGTTCTGTTTGGGAGTTTTCAGGCTCACTTTGATAAAGTTATTTTAAGTATTTTATCAATCTTTTGTGCTTCATGATTTTTGTCTCCTGTTTTAGAGATCTTTGCTTATCTTAATGTCATGATGATAGTCTGTGTTTTTTTCTGGAAACTTAGTTGTTTTAGTGTCACAATTGGCTATGTAATTCATTAAAAAGTGATTTCTGTGTATAGTATAAAGTAGAAGTCAAATCTTACAGGTACTCTGTTTTTCCCTATGCAGTATAAAAAGAGAACTGAAAGTTCCCGGCTCTGGCCTTACCTTCTATCAGTGGATAAACATACCTGCTTTTGACTTTGAGGAAAGCAAACCAAGAAGCAAATCAGTCTGTGGTTGTTCAGTGTAATCTCATGAAGACTATCTGAATGGAGGGCTAAACTCCGGATAAAGTAAATGACTCAAAATCACACAGCTATTTAAGATTAAAATCCAGGGCTGTTTGGCTCCACAGTCCATGGTCTTCCCACAACTCCATGCTCTTAGTGAAAGGCAAAAGATAAAAAGCATTTCAAGAAGGAGCCCTGTCTTGTTAAAAGGTCAGGTAAGAAGCTGTCACACAAAGACTGTTGGCAGCTCTGATAATAGGGACTCATGTTACTCAAACTGAGTACCCCAACCCCAGAGGCCCTCCACAGTGAGCCAGTTTTAAAAGCCACAGGATTAGTGTGATAATCTTAGTGTCAGTTTTACTCCATAAGAAGTAATTTTAAATATTTTTATATATTGAAATAAAAGCTATATTAGGGACTAGTATGTAAAATTTGCATACATTTTCAAGATGTTATACTGTGTGTCCCCCAAATTTTATGCTCATGGGGCTCAGTGCCACACTGTATCGGGTTTACCTACAGTGGGGCTGGAGACTCAGGTCAGCCACATGAGCAATCAACTATGTCTATGTAGCCTGAATCCCAGTTAAAACTCTGGACACTAAGGCTTGGGTGAGCCTCCTAATTGGCAACACTCTGTGCATCCTGTCACATATCTTTGGTGCAAGAAGTTAATACTGTCTACGCCCCAATGGGGTGAGGACATTGGAAGCTCTGTGTGTGGAAGTCTCCTGGACTCTACCCAATGTACCTTTCCTTGGCTGATTTTAATTTGTATCCATTTGCTGCAATAAATCACAACCAAGACCAAAACAGCTTTCTATGAGTTTTGTGAGTCCTTGCAAAAATTTGCAATTGCTATCAGAAGTGAGGATGCATCAGGGGCACCTGGGTGGCTTAGTCGGTTGAGCGTCCGACTTTCGCTTGGGTCATGATCTTGCGGTTCGTGGGTTCGAGCCCCGCGTCGGGCTCTGTGCTGACTGCCAGCTCAGAGCCTGGAGCCTGTTTCAGAGTCTGTGACTCCCTCTCTCTCTGACCCTCCCCTGCTCATGCTGTCTCTCTCTCCTAGAAATAAATAAAAACATTAAATTAAAAAAAAAAATTAAAAAAAAAGTGAGGATGCATCAGGGAAATATAAATCAAAACCACACTGAGATACCACCTTACACTGGTCACAGTGACTAAAATTAACAACTCAGAAAACAGATGTTGGTGGGGATGTGCAGAAAGAGGAACCCTCTGGCACTGTTGGTGGGAATGCAAACTGGTACAGCCACTCTGGAAAACAGTGTGAAGGTTTCTCAAAAAATGCAAAATAGAACTACCCTACAACCCAGCAATAGCACTACTAGGAATTTATCCAAAGGATACAGGAGTGCTGATTCGTAGGGGCACATGTACCCTGATGTTTATAGCAGCACTACCAACAACAGCCAAACTGTAGAAAGAGCCTAAATGTCCATCAAGCGATGAATGGATAAAGATGTGGTTTGTATATATATGATGGAATACTACTCAGTGATGAAAAAGAATGAAATCTTGCCACTTGCAACAACATGGGTGGAACTGGAGGCTATTGTGCTAATATAAGTCCATCAGAGAAAGATACCATATGTTTTCACTCATATGTGGAATTTGAGAAACTTAAGACCATGGGGGAAGGGAAAGAAAAATAAGTTACAGAGTGGGAGGCAAACCATAAGAAATTCTTAAATACAGAGAACAAACTGAGGGTTGATGGGGATTTGGGGAGCAGGGAAAATGGGATGGGCACTGGATGTTGAATAAGTGATGAATCACAGGAATCTACTCCCGAAGCTAAGACTACACTGTATACACTATATGTTAGCTAACTTGACAATTTTTTTTTAAAGTGAGGATGCTTTTGGGTACCCCCAAACCTTGCACTTTGGGGCCATCATCTTCCTCTGTCAACAGAGGTACTTGGATGGAAAATTTTGAGAAAACACTTATCCAAAACTACACTCTCGTAAATTATTATAATCCACATTATTTACAGATCATCTATTCAGTGAAAGGCACTAAGCTGGACTTCAGGAATATAAAATTAACAAAACATAGTCCAGCTCCTCCCCTGGGAAGGAGGAGTGAACAAGACAGACATAGCTCTGCCCCCTGGAGCCTACCCCCAGTAGCAACAGCAAGTTATGAATGCGTGTATCATCTAAATGAGCAGACAGCCTTCCCTGGGCACTGTAAACGTTTACAGCCAACTTCTTCATTTTCATTTAAGTATCTTCCTTCTTAGATCACCAGGAGAAGTAAAAGATTTCTGGTTTCCATGGTGACAAGGTTATATCATTTACTAAGAGAGGGAACACAGGCAGAAACAAGTCATATAGAAAGACAAGTTACTGATCTAGTAATCGAGTGTTTGAGGCCTCAGCAGGAAGCTTCACGTGGAAAGTTTAAGATCCAGGTGGAGATCTGGTCCAGAGCTTGGAGGGAAAGATTGAAGCTAGAGACCCAGATTTGGGAGTCACAATCATAAGGTAGCTAATGCCATGGAAAGAGATAGGCTGACTTACAACTTTGTAACGCCCTCTACAAAATATTGTACTGTCGAAAGATGGTATAATATGTTGGGAAACACCAGCGCTTTAGGACCATACAGGACAAAACGAGAATGGAAGGAAGCGGACAATGAGAAGCCAGAGACNTTAATCTTGATGAGGTCCCAATCATTTATTTTTGCTCTTGATTCCCTTGGAGAAGCTAGAGACTTTGAGACCCGTTGACGGTGGATGCAGTTAATCCAAGAGGAATTTCATTAAAGAGAGTTGTTCAGAGTCCACTGGAAATGAGGTCAGTAAAGAATTTTGTTTGTGACATGATACGTCCACGACCCATACAAGTGTTCCAGGACGATTGAGGGAAGCAAGCATACTGAGAGTAATTTTTAAAGAGATGCAGTGCAATCAGAAGAAATCCGGGTGTCTCTGAGCAATGGCTAAGGTGAAGTGGCAGTGAGAAAACAAATTCTTATCTCTTGTCTGCCTTTAAAAAACTTCTTATTGAATGCTGAAAGCTTTGCTGGGACCACTGATTCAGTACCTGCCTCTTCTCAGTGTTCCTCAGAAAGGTGCATACGCAGCCCTTGCTAGGCAACGTGCGCGCCCCGCCTCCAGCCTAAATCCCCGGCCGAGAGGCAGGAACTCAGGGAGGCCGTTAGGGGGCGCAGGCCCCAAACGCCTCTGTGAGACTTGGGGCGGAGCCAACCGTGGGGCGGGCTCTGGAGCAGCTTCCGGCTTCCGGCAGAGCCTACCGTCGTCGCGCGCAGCCGTCATGGCGGCCGAGGAGAAGGACCCCCTGAGCTATTTCGCGGCTTATGGGAGCAGCAGCTCAGGCTCCTCGGGCGAGGAGGATAATAGCGAGCCGGAGGAAACAAGTCGCAGGGCCCCCGATCCTGCGAAGTCGGCGGGAGGCTGTGGGAACAAGGAGGAGAAGCGGCTGCCGGGACCCGACGAACTGTTCCGGAGCGTGACTCGCCCGGCCTTTCTCTACAATCCGCTCAACAAACAGATAGACTGGGAGAGGCACGTCGTTAAGGCTCCTGAGGAGGTGAGGTTCCCGACCCGATTTCCCGGTCGTAGTCCCGGCCACCGCCCCCCCTTCCTCCTGAGCCCTCTCCTGGGGACCGGCAGTCTGTTCCCCCCACACGCAGACACCTTCCTGCGGGTTGCCGCACCGCCCCCTCCCACCTCCAGCCCTGGGGAGCCCGGGCCCCCTTCCCCAGTCTGGTGGGTGTCTGACAGACCCGCAGCCCCCGCCCCCTTGTGAGGAGACCCAACCTCCGCGCTCGGTGCCCCGACCCCGCGCTGCGAGGACTAACGGTGGTGACTCCCCCGCCCCCCCGCTGCAGCTTCTCCCCGAGACCCCTCCCCTTTGACGCCGAAGTGCCTGCGGTGCTGCTTCCAAGACAGTGTCTGCTGCAGCCTCCTGAAGGGGTCAGCCTTGGCGTAGTATCTGTGAGACTGGATTCTTCTTTGGTAATTAAAAGTTATTAGCTTTATTCATATAGGGAACCCTTTGGCTTTTCACTTAACAGTATTGTGATTTTGATGGAAAAAAAAAATGTGTCTTTAAACCTTAAAAAAAAAAATCAGCCTGAACAATAAGCGAACGGCAGGGAGGTGTATGTGCCCACACGGATTGTAGGAACCTCGGTTCGTCACGGTGCGTCTTAATGTGTTTGCTTAACAGCCTCCAAAGGAATTCAAAATCTGGAAGTCAAACTATGTACCACCTCCCGAGACCTACACTACTGAGAAGAAGCCTCCCCCTCCAGAGCTGGATATGGCAATAAAATGGTCTAACATATATGAGGACAATGGTGACGATGCCCCACAGAATGCTAAGAAAGCTAGACTCCTGCCGGAAGGGGAGGAGACCGTGGAATCAGGTAAGGCGAGTCAGACCCCCTGGTAATACCTTTTCGGCCCTTTGATGAATTTTAAAAGGAGGAGACATTTAAGGAGTGAAATTTAAATCTAGCGCTTTACCAAATTATGATGATTATTTTTTGCTGTATTTTTGAGAAAGATCGTATATGTTAGGCTTGGAAGTGAGGTCTCTGAAAGCTCAACTTACTGTGTTTTAGAAAAAGATTGTGTTATTCAGGCTTTGAAGCAAAATCTCTGCTCTCCCAACAGATAGTATGTGTGATTTATGGTGCTTTGTTACTACAGAGCCACTTCTTTCAAGGACTCTTTCTTGTGACTGCAGCTTTGAAGCTCTGAAGGCTTCATTTCATAATAAAGCAATTGCGGTTTAAAGCCAGAATTAGTGTGATAAAGTGAATTTAATTGAGTATCACTATGTGGTAATAGGAAGGTAATGACTTCGTTGACTTGTTTATGATATCGTAATTTCATCTCTTACTTAGAGTGTAACTAACCACAGTAATGTCTGCTTTTACCCAAACCACCCCCCAAATTCCATCCTTCACACTGCAGCTAGTGATCACTTTCTAAAAGTCCTGTCTGATTATGTAACTCACCTGCTTAAAACCCTTCACCAATAGCATAGAGTCACAGCCTTCTGATAGCCCTGCCTTTCTCTCCACCTTTATTTCAAATGGTGCTTTTTTTTTTTATCACTTTAAGATCCTAAAATTGAAAACTGAATAGACTGTGCTATCTTACGGTTCCATGCCTTTCAGTATATGTTGCACATTAGTCTGGAATGTTCTTCCTTCCCTCTTTGGCTGGTAAACTCATTCATCCTTCAAAATCCAGTTCAAAGAAAAAAAAAGTCAACACCCCTCCCTCAAATTATTTGTTCCTCTGTACCTTATATGTGCTAATGCTGTTGATTGCACTTATCATTCTTTATGAGATGATTTGTTCATAAATCTGTCTCCTTTATGAAAAGGAGTTCCTTTACAGTTTGTAGTACATTTTAAATCCTCTGTGGCAGGGCCGCCTGGGTGGCTCAGTCAGTTGAGCATCCAACTTCAGCTCAGGTCATGATCTTATGGGTCTGTGAGTTGGAGCCCCACCTCGGGCTCTGTGCTGACATCTCAGAGTCTGGAGCCTGCTTCGGATTCTGTGTCTCCCTCTCTCTCTCTGCTCCTCCCCCACTGGTGCTCTGTCTCTCTCAAAAATAAACGTTAAAAAAAAATTTTTAAATAAATACTCAGTGGATAATTATTGAATTATACTGAATATTAAGTTATACTAAATTTTTATGAAAGGACATGCCAGTTAAATTTCTGATGGTTTCATGAATCAACATCTACTCAGCTCCTTTTACAACCAGCTAGAGTGTTTTGTTTTAAGAAAAAGGATAACTAACTGGTATTTCTTCCATTTTGATTCTTTTTGACTTTTCCATTTCTTTTACTGATGTTACAATGTAGATTAGAAGTCACTTGGGGTGCCAGGGTGGCTCATTCAGTTANTGTGCTGACAGCCAGTTCAGAGCCTGGAGCCTGTTTCAGATTCGGTATCTCCCTCTGTCTCTGACCCTCCCCTGCTCATGCTGTCGTTCTCTCTCTGTCTGTCTCAGAAATAAATAAAACATTAAAAAAAAAAGTCACTAACGAAGACATATCTTCAGTAAATGGCATCCTTTTAGAGATGCAAAAATGAAGTTGGCATTTTAAAAACCCCATATTATAGTATGGTATTTTATGTAATTAATAAAAACACTTTTGCATAAATTCTGTTTAATCGTTACAACACCTTGTGAAACCACATAGGGAAATGTGGAAATGAGAGCTTCATGTGACTTGTCCACTTTCACAAAATTAGAAAATGTCAAGCTGTAAATTGGTACTTTCACACAATTTTTAGAATTTATTGTCCTTAGCAGGCTAGTACAGAAGTGGTATATGATTCATTATTACTATTTTATAGACAAGGAAACAGTCTCAGATTAAAGAATTGTCCTAAGCAAATTCACCCAGCTAAGAAGAGGCAGAATAAGAAAAATTCAGGGCTTTAAATGGAAATGATGCCTCATTAACTTGGGGTTTAGTCTCTGTGTTTTACAAGCTGTAGTGCTTGTAACTATTTCATAGGAAGAAAGCCCACTAGAGTTGATATTCAAGCAAGGCACCATAGGTCTTTGTTCCTGTATGGAAAAAGTGAGGGTTATATAGCAGGACAAACCGAAAGAATTCTCTTTTTTTCCAGCTTGCTTATTGAGTTCAGATAGGTATGGGAATATTGTAATTCCCATGGATAATGTCTGTTCTTTTATTATGTGATGGTCCTCCGTCAGCAAGTGTATATGTATATAGTATCAACAAAAGAACGCAGTGCTCAGACAGTTGAATCCTGGATCATAAAGTTAAAAGATAATCCTGTGACCTCCTGGCACAGAGCCTGACGAGGGGCTTCATCTCACAAACCATGAGATCATGAACTGAGCTGAGACACTTAACTGACTGAGCTACCTAGGTGCTCAGATCCTGAAATCTGTAGTTTGAACTCTAATGTTGGTTTACCATTTCAGAATCCCATACTGTGTTCACAGAGTCACTAGAAAATTAATCATTTTTTACCTGTATTTTTTTAACTTACAGAATATTTTGTTTAAGAAATTCCATTCTCTTAAATTCTCTGATTTTTAGATTATTATTTTTACGTTTTCTTCTCATTTTTTTAAATGTTTATGTTTGAAAGCGAGAGAGCAGGGGAAGGGTAGAGAGAGAATCCCAAGCAGGCTCTGTGCTGTCAGTGCAGAGCCCAACATGGTGCTGGATCGCACTAACTGAAGTCAGAACCTGAGTGGGGATCACGGAGTTGGTCACTTAACCAACTGGCACCCAGGTGCCCCTTCCTTCTCATTTTTTGCCCTTGGCCTGTTTTTGCCAGTTAACTTTGTCCAGACTTTTAAAAAAAATTTTTTTAATGTTTATTTTTTTAAAAAATTTTAAATGCTTATTTATTATTGGCAGGGAGAGACAGAGTGTGAGAAGGGGAGGGGCAGAGAGAGAGGGAGACACAGAATCCAAAGCAGGCTATAGGCACAGAGCCCACCGTGGGGCTCAAACCCATGACCCATGAGATCATGACCTGAGCCGAAGTTGGACGCCGACTGACTGAGCCACCCAGGTGCCCCAGTTATTTTGAAAGAAAGAGAGAGTGACCGTGTGAGCGGGGAGAGGCAAAGAGAGAGGGAGACACAGAATCTGAAACAGGCTCCAGGCTCCCAGGTGTCAGTCAGCGCAGACCCCAATGCAAGGCTTAAACCCAGGAACCATGAGATAGGACCTTAGACAAAGTCAGACGCTTAACCAAGTAAGCCACCCAGGCACTCTTTTTTCTTTTTTTCTTTTTTTTCTTTTTTTAAGATCTGGAAAGATTCAGAACTCACCAAGTCTTGCTACCTACTTGTGCTTCTTGTTTGGTGATTGTGAAATGCAGATCACCAAGGCTTAGATAGTAATTTTTAGCTTTATTGACATGTACTTAATCGCGAAATCCTAGCTAAAGTACTAATGCTTTTCCTGTTTTGTTTTTTAAAGAATATAGAAAGTTCGTATTAATAAAGTAAACTTATTTACCTGAGGTGGCATGAATTCCATGTTTCTTACTAGTACGTCATCTGTGGGTATTTGGCACAGAGTAGAAACTTACTAATCTTGATAAATCAACATTTTAGGATGGTTTTGTTTGGTTTGTTTTTCCTGTTCTGGTTTTTAAGGCAATGCCTTCTTATGTCACTAGGTGGCATTAGCTCTTCAAATTACTGATAGGAAATTATTTTTGAACCTCAGTAGTTTGTTTTTGTTAATTCAGTAAATTTACTTATATTTGACAGATTAAAAGAAGTGTCTCAGGATCATTTTTTAAATAATATGTCAACAGTAGATTTTATAGCAGAGTTAGAAAGTAATTTCAGTTTTTATACATTGAAAATAATCTCAAGCAATGATGATGATTAAACTCCAATTTAAAAAAACCCAAAGGCGTATTTGAGCTGCGTGTCACATCAGTTGGTTTGTACACTATTTTTGTGTATGTGTGATAAACTAATGATTAAAACTCTGGTTTGTGAATTCCTAGGATGATTCATTGAATTTTATTTTGTCTTACTGCGTATATAAATCCATAAGTGCTTTATGAAATACAGGATAACATTGCCATACTGGGCTTGAAGATGAATGAACATGAATCACCTGCTATTGTTTCTAACTATTCTCCATATCAACAAAGGAGATATTCTGAGTATGGTGCAGTTAGGAGAAGGGAACTGAAGGCTTAAGGTTGTAAATTTATTTCTTCCCGAAGGAGTTTATGGTGTGATATCATCGTCCCCAATTTTTTATTTTTAAAATATTATTTGTTTATTTATTATTCTATTAAGTAAGCTCCACTCCCAACATGGTACTTGAACTCATGAACCCGAGATCAAGAGTTATATGCTGTACTGAATGAGCCAGTCTGGTGCCCTAGCTACCCCAGTTTTTTAATAGGAAGGCCCCTTTCAACATCAAAATATTTTATAGACCACCATATGATAGTTGTTGAACTTTGGGTATCTATTGATTATGAAAGGAAAGTCAAAAATGCAGTGGATTCAGTAATGTGCTTAAAATACATTTATATTTTAAAATTAATTCCTTCTACATTTCATTCTATCTGGATATAGTTCTTAAAGCCACACATTTGTTCAGAGAGAATGTTTCAGTGAAACATCTACCTGTGAGTGCTTTTTAAATTTCAAAATAATACGGGTGGAGGTTGTAAACAGAGAGGGGAGTTGTTCTGTGGGCAGAGAAAGCAGATTGGAAGGGAAAGAACAGTTGATAACCACTTAATAGTGTCATGGTTGGATCGATACTCTTGCTAAAAAGAGTACAACGTATTCCATTTTGAATCTACTCCAAAGTATAGATTATTTAAGTATACACAAGATACAAGTTGTAGAATATATTTAGGAATAACTTTTTTTCAGATCTGATTTTCTCATTTTAAACTATCTTAATACAGCACTAAAAGGTCACTTTGTGAGTTTTGTATAACACTACAATTAAAAAATTTCTTATTTCTACCTGCACTTTAAAATCATAGTTCTAAAAGTTAATTTTTGGTTTTTATTAGGAAACGGAAAGAAACATAAGTTGAAGATCATGATTTTGGTCTAAAGTCAGTGAAATTTTAATACTTTTTTAAAAATTACTGATTGAAACTTTTCCTTTCCTGTTTAAAGATGATGAAAAAGATGAGCATACTTCTAAAAAGCGCAAAGTAGAACCAGGAGAATCTACAAAGAAGAAAAAGTAGAAAATGACAAATCTCAAGAATTTCTGGACTGTGAAACTTGTTGAAATGGTTTTTTTGGGCAGATTAAGTTGATATTTTAAATTATTATGAAACATCTCCATGAAAATATATGTTAATTAATAATAAGTATTGCTGTGGGAACTTTCCACTGTAGAATTCATTTTTTTTATTTAAAACTTTATTTAAAACTCAAGTGGTGATTTGTGATTGTGAAATTGACAACACTTGGAAGCATTCTTGCTATCACAGAATTGGTGACATACTTCGAAAGTTTTGTCACATGTTGACATGCCAATGTTCTATGAACCTTTTATAAAGGAGTATATTTTTAAAGTAAATATATTGTACTGTGAACTTGTAGGGTGCTTTTCAACAGTGTTTGTACAGTGTAAATAGATCATGGAAATAAAATTACTTATTCAATATTGCTATTAATTACATAACATTAACATTTGAATATTTGTCTGTGACAAGTACCCTCTTTGCCATGTGGTGTTTTAATAGTGTTGCCATCTCGGGAGTGCCTCTTGTGTTCCAGGTGCTTTGTGGTGCTTTTTCTCTGCTCTTCAAACAGCCTGGGAAGGCAGGGATTAGTGGCTTCATTTTATAGTAAAGAGAGATTAATTTATTCAAGGTTCCACAGTGAGTGACCAAGGATTTTGTGATTTAACTCAGGATACTTGAACTCCAAAACCATCATATTAAGCCACCTACCCACCACTCAAAATTTAGTTCTCTTGTAAAGGAATTGCCTTGTAGGGTACTCTGTGGTAAGTAGGGAGATCTTCTCCTTCTCTGATTGTATTACCGCACCTTGCCACGTAAGCCTTATATGATGGGTTTTCGTTAATTTCCCTGTTAAATAGTTTGCTGAAGATAAGGATTCTCTATAAAGAATTGCCTGATGTGGCAAATAAAACTACAGGACACACAGTTAACTTTGAATTTTATAGTAACAAATAATGTTTTTACATGTGTAATATTTGGGACAACTTACACTAAAACTTTATCTGAAACTCAGATTTAATTGAGTATCTTGTGTATTATCTGGCAACACAACTTCTATTGTATGGTCTCTACATGGTTCCTATTTTAATGCTTTGCATATAGTCATAAAATCAGCAGGGGGTGGTCAGGAAATGAATAATCTTTGATTTTACTTCTACAGTCCAAAATGCAGTGTGCTTATTTGTAGCATTTTAAACTATAAAAAGGAGAGGTTATCAATCATTACATGATTCTTACTGCCTTTAAGAGCCAAGACTTAATTACAGGACACTGCACATGTAGTGTATGAGAAAAAGACATCAGTCTTTGAGTTTAAAAAATATCCCAAGTCCAGTTGTTTTTCTCGATACTGGAAACCAGTATTTGAAAAACTGTAAAATTCATTTAGTTAGAACATGGATCAAGTAGATTAAAATCTGTAAAAGTCATTATAAATGATGATGCTAGCCATGGTGTTTTGTGGAATGAGGAAAGACCATATCAGTATGATGTCTTCAGTAGATCTCAGACTTAACAAAAACTGTATAGCTGCTTATTCTCTAGGTTTATAGCTATATGATTCCCAAAATTGAAGTAATTCGTAAAGCAAGAGGTTTTTTGTTTAAAGCTTTTCCATATGGACAATTTGGAGGGCTGTGGTATTATATTAAGGAATGACATCAAGTGAGAAAGCATGACTCCAGTGTGACACCAAACCAAACAAATAGAATTACAAATTTGAGGCTGTGATTCCCAAATCTGGGGAAGTTTGTAGTCTGGATACATGTATTAGTGAAGCAGATATCTCAAGAAGCTACTGACATATTACAAGATTAAAAAACCAGCATGAAGGCACACCTCGTACAAAAACAAAACCAGCAAGCCACTGTCTGGAAATCTAACCTCTTTTTATCACCCATTGGTTCAACTCCCAGCTTATATTGATTAGTTTATGACGACAAACTAGATCACTAGATCAGTCCCTAGTGGTGCTTTGAGACCCCCTTCTAGGTAACAGAATGAGGGTGGCAGGGAGGAATAAATACCACATTTTTGGAAAAGGGATTGATACCTTAGGACAAGTAGTGGCTACACTTGTGAGATCATTAAGTACCTGCTGGGAGATGTCTACCTATGTGAGTACAGGTCAAGGTAGTTTTAATTTAGGAAGAAGGCTAAATGTTTTGGAGCAGTCCGAATCTGCCATTTGGGTTTCATTGGGTTTCTTTTCAGTATATAGCCAAAAACGGGAAAGGGGTCTCTATCCAATCTGTTTCTCTTTTAGAGAATCAAGTCACTTAATATTCCTGACTGTTTCCTCATCTATAAGGAAATTAAGCCACATCAGGGATAAATGGCAAGTGTGAATAGCATTATGGGATTTTGTGGAAAACATTCTAACTGGAATTGAACATTATTGAGAAAAATTGACACTGCGTTTTAGCCATTAAAAGACAAATACTACCTAAACTTACTTGCAAACTTGCAACTTCCTAGTTTAAACGCTTAATGCTGTGTAGTGCTTTTGAGTTCACAAAACTTCATCACATAGCATTTTATTTTCCAAGAGCCTAATGAGGTAGATTTTCTCATTTCCAAATTAGGGAAACTAAAGAAACAGACCCAGCCAGCTAAAGCAATCTACCCACGAATATGCTTAGTTAGCTTCAGAATCTGCAATCCCATTCCACGTAAGATTTATGGAGTACCTGTTGGTGCAAAGCGTTGTGTTAGGAACAAAGGATCCATCTTTATCTAAGCAAAGTCACGGTAGCCATTAGGAAAAGGGACATGCAGGGACTGAGTCCGACCAGTTGCAGTAATTCAGTAGAGTGGTAAGGATCTGCTTAAACTAAGGTGTCCGGAGAAGAGACAGGGATGTGAGGAACTAATAGCTGCTCGGTTGGATATAAAGGCAGCCAACTATACATATATTTAATTAAAATATAAATGGGCTAATGCAGGTTTGAACATGACCTATATATAAAACCTGTTGCCATACCACACGAAGCCCTACTAGAGATATTTTTAAAACAATTATTTTTACAGGTATCTGAACTCAGCAACTTTGAATAAGTCAAATTTTTGACTACTTAAAACCATAGCTGGACTTTAAAGTGTATCATTGGTGGTATTTTTGATGTTAGTGTTCTTGTGTCCATATTCACTGTTATTTCACTACTCCCTTATCACTTAGCACAGAAGTTCCAGACATTCTTAGGAAAAAAATGTCAAATTCCCAGCAAGTGTTTTGGACTTTTCATTAAATTCTAAAGCGTTCTCTTTTCTCCTTTACATAGTTTTCCCGATTTGAAGCATGGCATTGCATTGTAATTCAAAAAAAAAAAAACAAAAAAAAACCGAGAAGCATTTATTTGTATGTATAGTCCACAGAAGAGGGACTCTGCCTGTTCATTGACTAGAACAATGCCTGACACATAGAAGGCACTCGATATAACTCCTAATTGGTGATGGTGAACTGAATGTTTCCCCTCTGGTTTAGGGGTGCTCCTCCAGAGGCTTGTGTTTCCAGTTATATGGGCCAATAAATGTTAACAATTTAAACCAGTTTGAGTTCAGTTTTGTCATTTTCCATCCAAACTATCGTAATGTGAAACTCCTTTTCCTCCCTTGGTTTCTTATAAGGTCCCATGTTATTCTGGTTCTCTGTTCTCCCTGGCTGCTCCACTTCCAATTGCCCTCGAATGCCAGTGTGGCCTATGCTGTTGCCTTCTCATTCTCTACATTGGTTATGACGATTTCAGCCAAGTTCACGGCTACCATATCAGTGACACGATGATGGTTCCCTACACTATATGGTATGTCAGAATGTTCTTATAAAACCCTAGGTTTCTGTATCCAATTGTACTTCTCGGCTTGAGTCTCAGAGGCCGCTCACATTACGTATGTCCAAAACCAAACACATCGTGTCAAAACCCATACCACCTCCTATATTTTGTTTCTGATTAATAGAGTCCCCATCAACCCAAAACTCTGCCCTCTGCCTCACATGGGTTTAGTTACTAAATCCTAAGGGTTCTCTCCCCTCATTCTCACAAACTTACTAAGCCCCCTCTAATGAGTCATTTATTTGCAGCTATGCTAGTTGCAAAGTTCTGTGTGTTCAGTTGCACCATTTGCTTAGCCTGGCCTTTCTCATTCTACTTAGTGAACTCCCTCTTATCCTCCAAGATAAGAATCCAGGTACGTATTCCCTCTCCTGTGCACCTTGTTCTTTATCTCTGCTTCTGCACCTGTCCATTGCTCTGCCCTATGCTCAGCACCAAATAGCCGATATTAGCTGAGTGCTTAATGAAACCAGCAACAAAAGGGTTAATGGGACTACTCACAGCTGCAGACTAATAAGTGCAGCTGCAACTTTTTACCCAGACTTTCTTCATACCCCTTCAAATCTTTCTGACACTCCTTCAAGAGGTGGATTGGAGGCTTGCCCTCCAGTCTCCTGTTTGGCTGTCTGTCAAATAAGCCCCCTCCTTGCTGCAAACTCAGTGTCTCAGCGATTGTCTTTGCTGTGAATTGGGTGGATGAACTTGGATTTGATTGCATTACTATGTGCCAGGCATTGTTCTTGGGGCTTTACATGTATTAACTCATTTAATTTGATGAGGTAGGTGCTATTACTAGCTCTACATAACCCCGGGGAGAAAACTGAGGTACAGAGAGGTTAAGTGGTTTGTTTGCTCCAGGTGGTGGAGCTGGGACAACAGGGTGTCTGGCTCCAGACCGAGCACACTCCTTTGGCCACACTGGAAGGCAGGAAGGAGCGCCTGAATGAACCCATAGCTTGATTTATTAATTTGTATTTGTTTCATTCAAAGGATGACTTACCCCTAGAAGGCACTCAGAATACAAATATTTGGAGAATTAATGAATCCCAAACCAGTTCACTAACCAGAGGCAAAGCATTTGCTTAACGCTATGGAAAGTCAATAAGTACATGTTTTAGGAAGATTAATGCCTATTTCAATGACTTATAATACCTTATTTATCACATATTTGGAGTATTTTAATTGAAAGCCTTAAAGCAATACAGCTGAGGAGATATCCTTTCCCCTCCAAAAAGTTTTTAGCTTTTCAGCTCTTTTTCAGTCTACATTCTTTTAAGCAAAGTGAAATAGTTTTAAGTCATAAGTGCTGCCTCATATATTTTTTCTAACCTTTCAAACGATGGCTTGAGTTTAGAATCATAGCACCAAGGCGTGGGAAGGCCTCCAGAGGCCCTCTGGTACAGCCTTGCCGGAATATAGGACTGTCTTCTCTGTGATCTTTGTCTCTCATTTCTAGGTTCACAGATGAGCCCACAAAATGACAGGTTTACAGGCTGGATTTGAAAAGCCACTTCCTTTGTGTCTGTAATATTTTGGTTCTCAGGGTCTGGAACTCTTGTTTCTTTCCCTGTGTTTACCATTTTCTGAAAAAGAAAAAAACAGCAATTGGTGCATATTATTGAAGTAAAAGTACAGCTCTGTTCCTGGCATAATTACCTGTCTTTGTTCCTACGTGGGCCCAAAATTCCAGCAACCTTCCCTAGCACGCTGGGGAGTCTGCATTAACATTTTAAATTTAGAAGTCCTGACAGAAACTGCAACGGAATAACAAAACAATCACTTCCAGCTAAGGAGGGGACTTGCCTGCAAGCAGAGTTATAAGCAAGCCAACTCAGAATTAACTCTGCTGAGCCTCATATGCCAGGAGGAACTCAAGATCCTTTTGCTACTTTTTGCTAGCTTTCAGTTTGGGGACACACACACACACACACACACACACACACACACACACGATGTCCAGAGAACCTTCCTCTCCTCTTTTTACCAATCTCTGCCTCAGCCCTTCCCCTCCAACCCTCTCCTCAAGGACAAAAAGTGGCCTACAAGCCTTAGTAGTAAAATTTCTTCCATAACATCTGACGTCCACATGTCCAGTATATGAGGCATAAACTCTTCATTTTTTTTCTTTTAATTTAGACTTAATTACTTGCGCTCCAAATCCTGCCTGTCCCTGCATCCCTCCATACCAAACTAATTAGAACAATGATCTGAGCCATCCATGGCTACAGATCTGTTAAAGCCTGTTATTGAGGTTAACAGATGAGAGAGTTAATTTCTCTAGATGGCTCCACAGTTGGTGAAGAAAGATAACAAGGCTTTATATTAGTAGAGGGCTTTTGAGCTTTCAAACTGTTTTTTCTCAACACCAAGCTGCCACCCAGGAGAAGAGCTTACTCTGGGGTTCCAGCCTGTCTGGAGGTAAGTGACTTAACTCAGAACTGAAGCACTTGGAATTCACAACTACTTGTGAAAGAGGGCCTCTCCCCACCCCACTGCTTCAACTGTGTAGAAAAGGTTTTGATGCTTTTTTAAAAAGAAATAGCATTGCCAGGTAGTAGCCTCTGGTGCCAGCTTGGAGCTGTTGACTTAAACCTTAAACACTAAGCGGCTTTTTCTAGATGATTAGACCAGGCGGGGCTCTGTATATTTTTAACTTAAATTCACCCAGTCACTTTGGCTAATTATAAATTGCCCAGGTTTTTCTATTCTTTTTCCACATTTGTTTCCCCTGTAACAGTAGCAAGGCTATCCTATGTCAGTCTTACTGGGTAGCTAAACTGGGTTCTTAATGTAATCTTTCTGCCCTAGAGGGTTTTTTTAGATCACATAGACTAGTGTTGAATTTTCTTTTTTTTTTTAAAGCCTGAGAGAGTTCGTTGAAAAAGGATTAAATTTTCTTAGCATTACCATGATTTCAATTAATTTTTCCAACAGAGACTTGTGAAAATGTGATAAAAAGTGATGGGGAACAGGTTTTTCAATTGCCTCATCTAAGTGCCAAAGGTCAGAAACAAAATCCTTACTCCCAGAAGCACAGAAAACAAAAGCTTACATGTTTTCTTTACTACAAATATATTTTGTCTTTTTCAAGGACAGGATCAATGGTTACACCAAAAATACAATAACAGTTGATTATATTCAAGTCACATTGTTCCAATCAATTCTCATAACATTGTTTATAATAGTAATGTTCATTCAAAAACATTTCTTTTTAAAAATTTTATTATTTTTTTTAATGTTTATTTATTACTAAGACAGAGCACAATGGGGGGGAGCGGGGGAGAGGAGAGCAGAGTGAGAGAGGGAGACATAGAATCTGAAGGAGGCTCCAGGCTCTTATCTGTCAGCACAGAGCCTGATGTTGAACTCATTAACCATCAAATCATGACCTCAGCTGACGTCTGATGCCTAACTGACTGAGCCGCCCAGGTGCCTCTGTTCATTCAAAAACATTTCTGATTATGAAAATGATACATGCTCATTGTGGAAGCTCTGGGAAAGAAATACAATGAAATAAGAAAATAGAAATCACTTTTAGCAGAGACGTTCACTGGTAACATTTTGGTACAGAATATTAGAGAGCTTTTTTCTATGCATATATGCACATATTCTAAACAACGTAGATATTCCATATTTTCACATTAAGCACTATCAATTCCGTTAAGAATTCCTCAAAAACATTTTTATTTTCACTTACCTAGTGGACATTAAAATTATTTCCCTATTTTTCACCACTATAAACACTAGGATGACTATCCTATAGTTAAGTATTTGGTTGTAGAATTTGATTATAGAACTGCTTTTGTAAGAGTCATATGGAAAGTTGATCTAGTTTCCTTGACTTAATGCTCTCAACTTCTTGAGACCACATTTCAACAAATATTTTACAAGTTTTTGTACATCTCCTCGAGCTCCTACACGTTAAGTCCCTTGCCAAAAGCCAGCTCTTTTTCCTAATATGTCCTCTTTTTAGCAGCTCTGAAACACCACGTTCCTTTTTAGACTGCTCCAAAAAGCTACTCAGATTCCGAAAAGCTACTCACCAGGGCTCAAACTGAGAACCTGGTTATTTTGCCTTCAGCAAAAGGAATTTGTGGCCACCCTGAACTAAAGGCAGATTTAGAACTGGAAAGAGGACTGAGCAGGAGGAAAAAATCATAGAGCCCACTGGGCTTGCCCCCCGCCCCACCTCCACATCACTGACGCTGTAATTGCAATGAACAGAGACGGACCTTAGGTGGAGCCAAAGGGTCCTGGAGAAACGCCCTCCGCGATCAGGCAGGCCTGGCGTGCCTCTGGGTCCCCGCAGCAGCTGGCTGGGAGGCGGCCAGAGCCGGCCAACCCAGAAGGGCAGAGTGCCAGGGAGCACCGCCTCTCGAAGAAAGGGAAGAAAAAAATGCCTCCTTATCATGGTTTGTGGAATTGGGGAAATTCCACAGCCAGAGCCCCCAGGAAAGCTTTACCAGAGGCTTACAAAGCAGGCTCCCAAGAGAGGAGCTCCCTGGGAGAGGTGACATTATCCTCACTCTCATCTGGTCACTTAATCACACTTCTATTGTTACCTCACTGCTGGGCATATCTTTTCCTCCTAACTGGATTTGGAGCTGCTGGAGAGTCCTCAGGGCCTTACATTTCTGGTGGAACAAGCGCCCAGCCCCAGCCCAAAGCAATAAAGTTAGAAGTTGTTTAATACCTAATTGCACACATGAACCAATACTTAGCATCTTAGAGCAGATGCGTTTTCAGGTCTTTTCCTGCCTATTTTTAATACATTTTTTAAAATGTTTATCTATTTTTTTTAATTTTTTAAAATGTTTTATTTATTTCTAGGAGAGAAAGAGAGAGACAGCATGAGCAGGGGAGGGTCAGAGAGAGAGGGAGTCACAGACTGAAACAGGCTCCAGGCTCTGAGCTGGCTGTCAGCACAGAGCCCGACGCGGGACTCGAATCCACGAACCGCGAGATCATGACCTAAGCGAAAGTCGGACGCTTAACCGACTAAGCCACCCAGGCGCCCCAATGTTTATCTATTTTTGAGAAAAAGAGAGCAAGCGGGTAGGTGCAGAGACGAAGCAGCAGACAGCAGAGAGCTGTGCTGACAGCAGAGAGCCCGATGCAGGGCTCGAACTCACATACCATGAGATCATAACCTGAGCCAAAGTCGGATGTTCAACCAACTCAGCCACCCAGGCACCCCTTCCTGCCTATTTTTGATGGGGGGCTGAGCAAACTAACCTGGTCCTGAAAAGAGGACCAGGAAAGAACGGTTCACCAAGGCCTTTATTTCCCTGGGCTGGTCCTGAGAAAGCGAACCAAGCGCGATTCTGATTCCTGTACCTCAGTTAATCCAAAGACTGATAGCCTTCAATTAACTGAGGATCCTCTCCCACTTACTCAATTTTAAGGGAAAGAAATAAGAAAACAATAGAGATTTTTATTTTCTAAAAAATAAGTAAAACCATTTTCTCGGTGTTGGCCAGGGACTAGGTATGAATCCAACCCAGTCTGCTAAACCTTCCCCATCAATGTCTCCGGAAATATGTTCCAAGAAAACTGCTTGCAGATGCTCTAGGAAAAGGTTTCCATAGACAAAGTCTAGGATTCTTCCCTTCTAGGTATCCACAATGAGCATGAGAGTTACAAAGGTTCTTAGGAGTTATTCAGTTAAGAAGCCTCTGCCTTCTCTACCCCAGAGTCTCAAACTTACCAGAGCACAGAATTCTTTGGAAGAGCAGCTGGTAACACTTTATGGAATGAACTTGGAGACATGCTGCTCTCCACCGGGTAGAATGACAGTATTCATTTGGGTTTACTGTTGGGGGCGGGGTGATCATTGATTATTCAAGAAGTAAATTATTTTTCAAACTAATTGTAGAATCAGATTTTTTAAAAATGTTTTTTGTTTATTTCTGAGAGAGAGACAGACACCATGAGCAGGGGAGGGTCAGAGAGAAGGAGATACAGAATCCAAAACAGGCTCCAGGCTCTGAGCTGGCTGTCAGCACAGAGCCCGACGCGGGGCTCGAACCCACAAACCGTGGGATCACGACTTGAGCTGAAGTCAGACGCTCAACTGACTGAGCCACCCAGGTGCCCCAGAATCAGATATTTTTAAGAGACATGCAGGTTAACGCTACTAAGGGATACTATTTCTCACTAAGTAGATTAGAAAAATTACACTTGACAATACACCCTGGTAAGGATATGAGGACACAGCATGCTCATACAATGCATGTAGGCGTGCAAAGTGATCTAAACCTTATGGTGAGCAATTTGGAAAAAGCTACAGAAATGACGAAGATAGTCTACGGCCATACCACCCTGAACGCGCCCAATCTCGTCTGATCTCAGAAGCTAAGCAGGGTCGGGCCTGGTTAGTACTTGGATGGGAGAAATGATGAAGATATTTACCTGCTGACCCAGCATTCTCACTTCTGGGAATTTATCCTTTAGGTANATATATAAGCAGTATAATATATGTACAAGGTTATTTGTTGAAACATTACTTATAATAGCAAAATATGGGAATGAATTCAAATGGCATGGGGGACTGGTTAAATAACTATGGCTTATACACACAATGGAATAGTATTCAGTAGCAAAAATAAGTTTGCTGGACGGATATGGAAAGAGAGCCAGCATATACTATAAAATGCAGGAGGTAAATTTATTTTATATAAAATAGATTTAAAAAGAACATATATATATTTATGTATAAAAATATATATAATAGTATATAATATATAATGACCCTATACATATATATACACACACATATATATATGTATATATAATGCTACTGTTTACTTTTTGTGTAAGAAAGGGGATGATAAGAAAATATCTTCACCAAACAATGGAATGTTATTCAGCACTAAAAATAAAATGAATGAGCTATCAAGCCATCAAGATATGGAAAAAATTCAAGTGCATAAATGAAGGAAGTCAATCTGAAAAGGCTGTATATACTGTATGATTCCAGTTGTTTGACATTTCTGGCAAAGGCAAAGCTCTGGAAACAGTAAAAAGACCAGTGGTTGCCAGAAGTTGGAGTGAGTGGGAGGGATGAATAAGTGGAACACAGGGAACTTTTCGGGCAGTGCAAATACTCTGTATCCTGTGATGTTGGATACATGCCATTACACATTTGCCCAAACCCATAATGTACGACACCAAGAGTGACCTGGGATGTAAACTATGGACTCTGGGGGATTAAGTTGTGTCGATGTAGCTTCATCAGTTGTAATAAATGTACTACTCTGGTGGGGGACATCGATAAATGGGAGGGTTATGGGTGTAGGGGGGCAGGGGGCATATGGGAAGAATCCGTGCCTTTCCGAAATTTTATTGTGAACTTGAACCTACTTTTTAAAAAGTCCTCTAAAAATATATGGAATCATATTTGCTTGTGTTTGAGGTAGTACCGTAATGACACAGAAGAAACCAATATAAGTAGTGCCCTGTAGAGGACAGGGGACATTTAGTATAAGTAGTGACAATGTTGAACTTTATCGAAGCCCTGTGCTCCAGAAAACCGTGAAGGCTAAGCAATCCCCCAACCCTTTTGTGTCCTGGGAAATAGCAAAGGACCCTCCTCCTGTCTGAAATAAGACCCATTTCATCCTTCCTCCCATGAGACTCCTGTGGCTAATTCCCTTGTTAACATGCTCTTCCCTTCTCTTTGAGACATCCCTCTTTACCGAACACTCTCCCTATTCTAAGAGCCAGAATGAACTTATCTCCTTAATTATCCAGTGCCTCTTCACAATGAGCATGGGGACAGAGGTCAAAGACGTCTTGGGGTAAACCTTTTTATGTCATTTTGATGCTCAAACCATGCGACTGCATTGCCCACTTGAAAAAAAAATTTAATTTAAAATACAAAACAGGCAAAAGATACTTTTGATAAACTAGCACTGTTAAAGAATACCTCAGTCTACGGCACCTGGGTGGTGGAGTCCATTAAGCTTCCGACTTTGGCTCAGGTCATGATCTCATGGCTCGTAAATTCAAGCCCCACATCGGGCTCTGTGCTGACAGCTCGGGCCAGCTTCAGATTCCGTGTTTCCCTCTCTGTGCTCCTCCCCTGTTCGTGCTCTCACTGTGTCTCAAAAACAAATATTTCGAAATGTAAACCAAAAACAAACAAACAAACAAAACCCCTCGGTCTGGCATCCCCGTTCACTAATTCCGGGATAGAAGTATGTCCTGCTCTTCAGCCTTCAGCCAATGAGGTTCCAGCTCGCTGACACTTTGCAGGCTTTTCTTTCCTTATAAGTACACTTGTAACGAAAGAACGTGGAGAGAAAGGAAAAAGAGGAAAAAGGCAGGAAGTCACTCTGCCCTCTCCTGCATAGGTTTTGAACCTGTGGTTGATAAAATTCCTTAGTTTGAACTCACAGTCTTTCCTCCTACCACAGAAACAACAAAAAGAGTGATTTTCTCTTTTTCTCCTCCACATATTCCTGTCCTTTAGGTCTTCCTTCTCCTTCCTCCTTCAGTTCTCATTAATGTTTTAGGAGCCTGAGCTACATGTCCCTCGTGCGTAGTCACTTCCCCCAGCTGCTGGCTGCAACTTGGATGTGGTGGCCTCACTTTGGTGACAAGTTATGGGACAGGGCACTGCAATTCCCTGGAAGGAACCTAGATCACTGGGTGACCAGAAGGAGCAAAGCCTCCCCGGAGACCTGGACTGTTCATACGAAAACTGTTACATGAGAGGAAAAAGCAGCATCTTTTATAAACCATTATATGGCTTAACTGTATTCAAAGGGACGCAGTTTCTTTTCAAGGGAATTGAAAGGGTTCCATTAGATAATCTCTACGAAGCCTCCCAGTGCTAATTTATGTGAATCAAAGCCGAATTTTGCCCCCTTAAAGGGTCAGAAAGGCTTTGAACTAAGCTGTGTTTATAGAGCCTATCATCACGCACAGCTGAGATGCGTTTGCTACTCTATCGCCTAATGGATAAGACCCGAACTTTGTGTTCAGCCCTCAGAAACCCAGTTCCCGGCCTTGCTTCTTACCACCTATGGCCTTGGGCAAATTGCCGAGGCAGTTTGAATCTCACTTCCTTATCTATAAAATTCAGATAATGTTAGGAACGGTTTCACTATGTGAGAGAATCCAGGAGACGTTCTTGGCTAATTATAAACATTCAATAAATTGTAGTTGTTTTTTATCATTGTTGTTATCATGACCTTTGTTAAGAAAATACACCTCAACTATCATAATTTTGCACGGGCAAATCTTATCCAAATTCTGATTATCTGCTTTCTGTCATCACTTTAAAGAAATAATGGACAAAAAAGCATGGCCACAGATTGCAATCACTGTGAAGAGAGAGGTGAATGGCTGTGGTAGGGGCATCTACTGTTTGCCTAATGTGTGGTTCTCCCCTGTTTCCTGGGAGTATGGGAGCCTAGACTTCCCAGCCGTTTTTGAAGTTAGGCAAGACATCATGACTAGTTCTCGTCAAGGGGCAGTGAGTCAAAGTGGTGCATATAACATCTGGTGTAAGGTCTTTCAGAGCATATGGAATTCCCATATTCCCTCATCTCTTTCCTAAAGCCACTGGTAGCGTCATACAATGATGACGCCCTCATCGACCTGGGCCCTTGAATGGACTATATGGAGCAGGTCTACTTCTCACCCTCAACCTCTGACTAACTCACATGGGACATGTGGAGTAAGACATAAACTTTGTTGTGCTGACATTGAATATGCTATCACCGTACCTATTTTTTCTAATATAGTAAGTAATGACCAAGTTGCCATAACATCCAGCATACTTAAGCTTTGAAAGGTTAAAGTGCCCACCATTTGCCAATGGTGATGGCCCTTGCTCGAAATTTCCATGATTAAAATACCTAAAGCGATTTAAAACATAGAAAATATTATTATTTCATTAATGAAAGTATGGCGATAGAGTTTCCAGGAGTGATTGATATAGAAAATCTGTGTTTAGAGCCCATAGTAGTAGAGAGAAAAGCTATTATTATTTTTTTACTGAGTGTATTGAGATGACGTTTTAAATGCATATTAATTCCTGGTGGTTAAGAATACCCTGACTCTGGCGCTCCTAGCTGGGTCCGTCAGTTAAACCTCAGACTCTTGATTTCTGCTCAGGTCATGATCTCACAGTTTGTGAGATCGAGCCCTGCATTGGGTTCTGCACTGAGAGCACAGAGCCTACTTGGGATTCTCTCTTTCTCTCTCTCTCCTTGCCCTTCTACATGTGCTTTCTCTCTCTCTCAAAATAAATACATAAACTTTTTTTTAAAAGGTATACCCTAACTCTGACTCTAAAGTCAGACTGCCTAGATACAAATCTTGACTTCACTTCTTATTTTGAGCTAGTTACTTAATTTCTCTGGCCCTCAGTTTCCTCATTTATAAAATGGTTTAATGCTCCTTACTTATACAGCTCTTAGAATGTACATGGCATATAGTGTCTTATATAAGTGTTGGCTATTATTATACTGATGACTTTTCTTTCTTTTTTTTTTTCTTTTGAGAGAGAGGGCACAAGTGAGGGAGGGGCAGAGAGAGAATCCCAGTAGGGGCAGAGAGAGAGAGAAGCAGGGCTTAATCGAAGCGGACTTGAGCTCACCTGACGCGGGGCTCAAGCTCACAAACTGTGAGATCATGGACCTGGGTCAAAGTCCAATGCTTAACCAACTGAGCCACCCAGGCACTCTCTGGTGATTATTTCTAATATTTGTAACGATTTCTGAAATTAGAAATTATGCCATGGGGCGCTTGGGTGCCTCAGTCGGTGGAGCATACGACTCTTGGTTTCAGCTCGAGTCATGATCTTGCAGTTTCGTGAGTTCGAGCCCCATGTAGGGCTCTGTGCCAGCAGTGTGGAGCCTGCTGGGATTCTCAGAGTCCCTCTCTCTCTGCTTCCTCCCCCACTTGCTCTATCTCTGTCTCTCTTAGGATAAGTAAATAAACTTTAAAAAAAAAAAGAAAGAAAGAAATTATGCCATATTTTCCTGCCATAAGAATAGGCTAAGTCATTGACACAGACAAGAGAACCCGGAAATAGATTCAGGGCAGGACGGCTCTCCACTCGGTCTGCATGCTGTCCCAGCAGCAGTGATTTACAGACAGTCTCTGTTCTGGCTGATCTGTGTCCACGCTGTTTTTACTGTTTATATTTTAAATATATCCCTGGTCCCAGGACGTGGAAATTTAGTACATGCAAAATGTGGTGCTTTGATTCACTGGTTAAGATGATTTATGTCACAGGTACGCCTGGGTGGCTCAGTCAATTAAGCGTCCGACTTCGGCCCAGGTCGTAATCCTGCGGTTGGTGGGTTCCAGCCGCACATGGGGCTCTGTGCTGACAGTTCAGAGCCTGGAGCCTGCTTCGGATTCTGTCTCCCTCCATCTCTCTGCCCCTCCCCCACCCACACTCTGTCTCTCTGTCTCTCAAAAATAAATAAACATTAAAAAAAAAAAAGAATCAGAGGTTTAACTGAATGAGCTACCCAGGCATCCCTGTTCATATATTGTTTTTAGAATTTTCAAAATGTATTCTTTATATAATCAGAAAAAAATAAAACTATGTTATTGCAGGAAAAATAAACAAATGAAGATCCTTAACAAACTCTTGGGTAAATAGATATTAATTTAGGGAGGGACTTGAAATGCTGTCATAGACTTAGGTAATATTGAATAATTCATAATTTATTTAAATTTGATTTAAAACAATAAGAATATTTAAGTACATTTTAAAGATTCTTTTTTCCAGTTTTCTACCTTAAACAATCAAATGTAGGAAAAACCTCAGTTCACTTAAACGGAGATTTTGTTATTGAGAGAGAAACTTTTCGCTGTAATTCAAAAGAATAGTATTTGGCCCACAGCCTTATATCCTGATGTTTATCTCATATATTTGGAGACCTGCTATTTAGGTGTTCTATTCCCCCGCCCTTCTTTAAATCTGATTGTGGTTCTCTATGATAATCAAATTACTACAACAAACTTTTGATAGACCACTTTGTTGTGACGTCAGCACAAAGCATTTGTAGTATTTTCAGTTATTGTCTTGTGAGTCTATTCTGATGTGTGTGTAACTTCTTTTAAACAAGTAAAAAGATGTTCAGAAAAGAAAAGTTAAAATCATAGGCTGAAAGGAACACTACCCCTTACACACAAAAATTGGTGTGTATAAGAGGGAGAGGACAGTTAGCAGTGAAAGCGCGGTCAGAACAAACCCGTGAGTGATCAGACACAGGGAGATAGGACACTGTTTCAAGTAGCTTAACTAGACACATGTACCACATTTTCCTCTTTTCTGGCTCCCTACGGTTTCTCCAGCCCGCTTACTATTGTCTACCCACTCAGTCTTTTCTTTCTTTGAAACATCTTCATGGTTTTCTTGAGTATTATGTTCTAGCAACGTTTCTTTCACGAGGAGAGGCTTATTAGTATCTGGTTTTAACAAATGTATTCTCTCTTCACTGACCTTTTTTTCTTTAATGTTTATTTATTTTGAGAGAGAGGGAGGAAGAGAGAGAGAGCAGGCACACGCACACTTAATTGAGCAGAAGAGTGGCAGAGAGAGAGGGAGAGAGCGAATCCCGAGCAGGCTCCTAGTTGTCTGTGCAGAACCAGAAATGGGGCTCGATCTCACCAACCATGAGATCATGACCTGAGCCAATATCAAGAGTCAGCCGACTCAGCCGACTGAGCCACCCAGGTGCCCTGACCACGGTTTTGAAAACCAAAAGGTTTTCAACGCTCTTTAATCCTTGGGAGGAACATATTAATATGGAACCCTAGGTCAGGTCAGTGCTAGAAAGCTCCCTTCCTAGTCTGGCCAGAAGCCTCACTTTCCTATGGGTGGTGTGTAGTAGGGCACTCCCTTGCTCCCTGACCTAGACCCACTGTGCCTTTCTAGAGGCAAGAAAACTTACACTAAAGTTAAAAACAAAAAACAAAAAACAGGGAGGGGAGGGATCTGCAATACCTATCCAGTAGGGAAGTTGTGAAACTTAAACCATGCTTTTACAGCACTTTCCAACCCATTGCTGAAAGAGCTGCAGAAATCCAATGTTAGTCTTGACTCTCTGGCTATTGTGACTCATTTGCTTCAGTGATGCAACAGACAAACAATGATGAAGATAAGTTGGAGATTTGCATATGCCTTAAAGAAGCCAAGAATTGTCATCTATGTCTCCTTAACAAAAATCGTATTCAAGAGCTCTCTCTAATGACGGGCTATCAACGCTTTCTCCAATCCGGGAGTCTGTTTTGATGTTTTGGAACATACCGGCTGCTCTCTGCAGTTTCCTTATTGAACGAGGGCCATCAGGCTTTCCAAGAGGGTCTTATCTACAAGCTGCGGCAGTGGCCCAGGGAGCTGCCGAACTGGTTCAGTGGGATCGCACAGCTGCCAGGGAGCGGGAAGCTAGGCTGGGTGAACTCCCTGCTTTCTCCTTTCAGGGCCTGCAGGCTTTGACCTGTAAATAGGTGTCTACACAGGGTCTAATCTATCACGCAAATACGTCTTAGCAGAAGTGGTAATGCCCCTTGTTACCTGGCTTAGCACCAATCCCAACACATATATTTAGAGAACTGCTTGCATAAATTGCTGTACTTGAAGCTATGTCTGGTATTTCTATAAACCCCTCTTAAGAGATGGGATAATGATTCAAGTTTTATTTATAGCAGCCAATGGGAACAAGTCCCTTCCTATGACTCCAGCTATCAAGAGCAGCCCTAAAATGACAAACCAACACTGTGCACTTGATGGATGTCCCTGAGGGTGAGCTCAAGTATTTAGTTCTTGGGGACTGTGTTTTTACTCATAGGAGATGATTTTTACCATCTCTACCCACCATGATGTGATCTTAATGTTTCCACTAAAAAACAAATTTAAAATTTTAGGGTTCAGAGAGGTTGTGGGTTTTTTTGTTTGTTTTGTTTTGTTTTTATATTTTTATTTATTTCTAGGAGAGAGAGAGAGAGACAGCGTGAGCAGGGGCGGGTCAGAGAGAAAGGGAGTCACTGAAACAGGCTCCAGGCTCTGAACTGGCAGTCAGCACAGAGCCTGATGCGGGGCTCGAACCCACGAACCGAACCGCGAGATCATGACCTAAGCGAAAGTCAGACGCTTAACCGACTAAGCCACCCAGGCACTCCTCAGAGAGGTTGTTTTTAATTTCTGAGAAAAACTCTCTAAAATTGGAATGATCATTGATATTCATGATTGGAAAGTAAATTCCTAGCTAAGATTTGTTCTTTTATCCCTAAAATGGAGACAGGTTGAGTAAAAAATGGAAAGTGCTATGAATATGTAAATTACTATTATGAAAGCCATTGGTAGGTTACTCGGGAGGAGACTAATTAGAAGAGAAATTAGGACTTTCATTCAACAAATATTGTAAATATTTTTAATATTTCCAGCGGGTTAGCACTTTCTAACAACAAAAGCCCTTATCAGAACAGCATTCTTCCTTTGAAGTGCAGAGTGACGACTGGGTCATTCTGTTCTGTCATGCCAAGTCTCAGCTAACTACCATGCACGATACAGACTATTAAAATATTATCTTCCTGAATGTACATTTGATTGATTATTTCTATTAATGTTAATATTCTACAAAGCAAAACAAAAGTTATACTTACAAGTTATTTTATTATTTTTTAAAATGTTTGTTTATTTTTTGAGGGACAGAACGTGAGTGGGGGAGGGGCAGAGAGAGAGGGAGACAAAATCCCAAACAGGTCCCAGGCTCTGAGCTGTCGGCACAGAGTCTGACACAGGGCTTGAACTCACAAACTGCGAGATCATGACCTGAGCCAAAGCAGGACGCTTAACTGACTGAGCCACCCAGGTGCCCCTACTAGTTATTTTAAAAACATTTAGCATTTAATATGCATAGCAAGATACCCTCTTCTTAAGAGATAAATATCTTAATAGAACTGGCTCCATTATAGTGGAAAATAGGTAATTATCCAATGTTAAACAATGACTTATTTACCCTTCTTTTTTAAAAAAGACAGTCTTTTAGAAGATGGTATTTAGGGGTTCTTATACATGTTGGAAGAACTTTACATTTGATCTCATCATTAGCTTTGTGATGGTGGGAGGTAGCAAATACTATCAGCTTTTCAGATTTAAGATAACTTGCTACAATTTTATTTTGTATTTATTACTTTTATTTAGTAATCTCTATGCCCAATATGGAGCTGAACTCATGACCCCAAGATCATGTAGATGCTCTATGGACTGAGCCAGCCAGGGGCCTCAAAAAGTTAAAAATAAAAATTTCCAGGGCACGTGGGTGGCTCAGTTGGTTAAGTGTCTGACTTTGGCTCAGGTCATGATCTCACGGTTTGTGTGTTCAAGCCCCACATCGGGCTCTGTGCTGACAGCTAGCTCAGAGCCTGGAGCCTGTTTCAGATTCTGTGTCTCCTTCTCTCTCTGCCCTCCCCCGTTCTCACTCTGTCTCTCTCTGTCTCTCAATAATAAATAAATGTAAAAATTTTTTTTCATATTAAATGAACAACTTTGAAATAGTTTATTTTGTAACAATCTGAACCAATAGATGCTCTATTTATTTATTGTACTACAAATTACTACAAGGTTTATAAGTGAGACCATGTTATTGACACTCTATGTTTCTTAGACTATTGTCCCAGTTTTAGAAGTCCTTTTTTTCTCAGAGTCACAGTCTGTTTTATGTTTCTGTGTGGAGACCACTGCCTTTTGCCTCACTCCTTTTCCATTTTTCCTTTCATTCATTCATGTATTTATCCAGCAACTATTGACCACGCACCGTGCTCTGACAGAAAGAAGTATTTGAGAGACACGTGGGTGGCTCATTCAGTTAAGTGTCTGACTCTCGATTTTGGCTCAGGTCATGATCTCACGGTTCCTGAGATGGAGCCCTGTGCTAACAGCACAGAGCCTGCTTGGGATTCTCTTTCTCCCTCTCTCTCTGTCCCTCCCTGCTCACTGTGCATGCATGTGCACTCTCTCTCCTCTCTCAAAATAAATGAATAAACTTAAAAGAAAAAAAAGAAGTATTTGAGCTGACACTTGAAGAATAATTTGAGTTCTATCTAAGCTTGTTCCCTGCTCCCATGGATCTTACATTGTTGTCAGGGGGATAGAAAGTAGATAAGTAAAGTGTATCAATAAAAGTGACAATTGCAGTTTGCGATGCTTATTATGACCAGAAACTCCTTTGTGGCAGTGATATTTGAGCTGAGACCTGAAGGCTGAGCATAAGCCAGCCACGCACTCTGTGCAAAGAGGATCCTCGTGCAAAGTCTGATGGGGAAGTGTTTTGCAGGTATGAGAAACAGAAAGGTGACCAGCACGGGTGGAGGGTGAGTGGGAGAGCAGTGTGAGGCCCTGCGGAAACGCAGGGCCGGGTCACATCATTCAGGCCCTTGGAGGCTGAAGAAAGAAGTTTGGAAGGTATTCTATGAGCAATAAGACCTTGAAAAGCTTAAGCAGGGGAGGATCAGGTGTGTGTGGACAGGAGAAGTGTTGTGTTCAGGGTCATCGGAGAGTCACATGCAAAGATACAGAGATATGAAAAAGTGTGACAAGATTGTGAAAATTGGGTAAAAAAGAGTCACATTTAGAATTTTGTATGGAGTTGAATATGACTAAAGCAGTTTTCTGCACCAAAATGCCGTCATTAGCCAAAAATGAAAAGCCTCTTACGTCCAAAACCATGGAACATTGCACTATGCCAGTGAAAACAAACCAGTATTTTTAAAATCGATTTATCACCCTCAGACGACATATGAAGTGAACCAAGAGAGCAGCTTCCATCCATTGCTTATCTTTCAAAAGACAGAACAGTATCATTCTCTTCCTTTTCACAGGCCATCAGCAACCATTAGTGATCCTTCTACATTTTACAGGTTCAGAAATGTCTGCTTCTCTAAAGTTTGCGGGAGATAATTTATGGTGCAAGTGTCCATTTCTATGCTTCAAAGTTTCATAGCCAAGATGGAATTTTATATTTCTAGGATGCTTAAGTGTTCTGAGTGAAATGCATTACACTTTTCCAAAAACGTTTCATTTCATTATGTGTGCAATTTCAGCCTTTGTACTTGCTGTTATTCATCTTGCTGACAGTGATGAACACCTGGTCCCCATCTTCCCAAAGGGAGATTTCTAGTAGGTTCTTCATTGATTGCCTTTTTAGTTATAGCTCATCTTCCTAATTCCTCTTTGCCTTTCTGTCTTGGCCTGTAACTGACTCATCCACTTCTTTTCTCAGGTCGTTTAGCATACCAACCTCCCTGTGTTTCTCCAAGAGCCATTTTGGAATGTTTACACAGAGAATTAGTTTACAGTTTAGCTCATTCTTTTGTCAACGTAATGCTATGGAATGAAATCTTTGCTTCCCTTCAGCCTTGACAGGTCTTGGCAGTAACTGCTACTTACTTCACTGTGACTTCCACTTGGGGGGAAAGCACTCGGTGAGAAGCACTCACTTCTCTTTTAATACTTAACTTTCCCAGCTCTGTGCCTTTCCTCACGCGGTTCCACTAGCAGGGATGTCTTCCTACTCATTTCTGTGAGCCAACATTTGCTTCCTGCTCCCTTCCCCAAGCCTTTCAGAATGCTTTACTCAAAGGTCTTTGTTTAACTTCTCACTGGGCATTTTTCCCAAGACCATGCAATGGCCTGTTCCAATTTCCTGAAGACAACAGCCAGAAGCCAAGAAATCATTTGCTAAATAGTTAAGCAGTGATTAGAGTGGGGAGAACATGATCGAAGGGGTCTAACACAGTCAATCTGCCACCAAGTTGTCAGACAGTTCCCCCACTAGACAGCTGTCATACTGAGGACTCAGTGTAGACTAGCTTGATGGAACTTTAGACTCCCAGCAGTTGGTAACCAGGTCGGCCCTGCTGAGGGGGAAACATCCACTTCATTCTACCAGATCATCTCACTGAAGGAAAGAAGGAAGAGCAACAAAATCAGTCTACACCCAGGTAAATATAACAGACTATTCTTTTCCTCTTAAGTTTTTCAAAATATATCTTATGGTTGAAAGTAAACATTACATTTTCTGGTAGAATTTCAATGGGGATGTAAGAGATAAGATAATTATAAAGAGAGAAAGAGGTCCTAGGTATTGGTAGATTTCTACATTCTACTTGAAATGGTAAAATATTGATTTTAAGTGGACCATGCAAAGGTAAGCATCCATATGATAGCTCTAGAGAAAGCACTGCCAACAAAAAAAGGTATATGAACAGACAGAGTTAAAATCACCATACATAAGTTCAAATGGAATACTAGGGGTGCCTGGGTGGCTCAGTTGGTTAAATATCCAACTTTGGCTCAGGGCATGACTCATGGTTCGTGAGTTCGAGCCCCATGTCAGGCTCTGTGGTGACAGCTCAGAGCCTGGAGCCTGCTTCAGATTCTGTGTCCTCCTTTCTGTATGTTCCCCACCACCCACTCGCACTCTGTGTCTCTCTCATTCAAAAATAAAGATTTTTTAAAAAAATTTTAGTGGAATACTAAAACGTGCTCAGAAACCTGAAAGAAGGAAGAAAATGGAAAACAGAGTAAGAGAGAATACACAGAAAAGAAGTAATAAGGAGCACATGGGTGGCTCAGCCGATTGGGCATCGAACTCTTGGTTTTGGCTCAGGTTATGATCTCACAGTTCATGGGTTTATTGCGCCTGCGTCAGGCTCCACGTTGGCAGTGCAGAGCCTACTTGGGATTCTCTCTGTCTCTCTCTTTCTCTCTCTCTGCCCCTCGCCTACTCACGCTCTCTCTCCCTCTCAAAATAAATAACTAAAAAGCTTAAAAAAATAAAAAGAACAAAAGTAGTAAAATGATAGACCTAAATCCAAACATGTAAGTCATTTTCTTAGATGTAAATAGAATGAACAATCTACATTTCCTTCTGGTATTATTTTTCTTCTGCCTGAAGAACTTTCTTTAAAAATTATTTTAGAGCTGGTATACTGGCAATGAATTCTCTTAGTTTGCCTTCATCTGAAAATGTTTTTATTTTACCTTTATTCTCAAAGGATACCTAAGTGGGTATATGATTCTGAGTTGACAGTCTTTCAACACTTGAAAAATGTTGTGCCACTTCCTTCTGATCTCCGTGGCTCTGATGAAACACCTGCAGTCATTTGAATCATTGTTTGACTAAACATAGTGAATCATTTTAATCTGGCTGCTTTTAAGGATTTCTTTCTTTGTAGTTTTCAGTAAGCTGATTGTGATGTCTGGACACAGATTTCTTTGGCTTTATCCTGTTTGGAGTTAGCTAAATTTCTTAAATATCCATATTTTATCAAATTTGGGAAGTTTTCAGTCATTACATCTTCAAATCTTTTTTCAGTGCTATGCTCTCCTCCTCCTTCAGAGACCCTGGTGACATGACTGGTAGACCTTTTGTTATTAACCCACAGATTCCTGAAGCTCTGTTAATTTTTCTAAAAATATTTTTTCTCCGTCGTTCAGACTGGAAATTTTCTATTGACGTATCTTCATATCCATTGATTCTTTTTCTGTCATCTCTATTCTTTCGATTCCACCCAGTGATATTTTTCATTCGATCACTTTCTTTTTCTATTCCAAGATTTCCATTTGATTTCTTTGCTTTCCATTTGATTTCTTTCCATTTTTCCAATTGTTTTAAGAGTGCTTGCAGTTGTTTGTTGAAGCATTTGTATAATAGCTGTTTTAAAGCTTTCGTCAGATAATCCCAACATCTGTGTCACCTATTCATTGTCTTTTCCCCTGCAAATTGAGATTTTCCTGATTCCTTGTATTCTGAGTCATTTTGGATTATATCCTGGACCTACTGAATATTATGTCAAACTCTAGGTCTAAATGGTTATTTAAACCCAATAAAGAATATTGATTTTTTGCTTTTTTTTTTTTAACATACAATTGTTCTGGCTTGGTTAAGGCTGCAGGGTTCAACCCACCTTATGTGGGCTGTGGTGCAAATATCAGCTCAGCTCTTCCAGCTTTTGCAGCCAAGTTCAGATCTGTCCCATAGTCACTTTGGGATCTGGGTGGCGGTGTGTCCATTAATTCAGTCCTCAAAGTCTTTAGTATGCTAATTAAGATCAGATCCACACATGCATAGCCCAGTGGTGAGCCCCGGCATACACAAAAATTCTGTCTTTGTCTGCTCTGGCTGCTATAACAAGAATACTATAGACTGATAGACTGGGTGGCTTATACAACAAACATTTATTTTTACAGTTTATTTATCACAGTTCGGGAGTCTGAGAAGTCCAGGATCAAGGCACCAACAGATCTGGTGTCTCATAAGGAATCACTTCCTGGTTCACAGACAGTGATCTTCTCACTGTGTGTCCTCATGTGGAAGGGGTGAGGGAGCTCTCTGGGGTCTCTTTTATAAGGGATCTATTATAAAAGATCACATAGATGCATGACCTAGTCACTACTCAAAGGCTCCACCTCCTTTTGGGGGTTACATTTCAACATGTGAATTTTGGGGAGACACAAGCATCCGGTCTATGGCACAATCTCTCAGGCCCCTCTTATTTCCTGGGTGCTGCCCGTTTTGGTCCGTGAGCCACCAAGCTGAGGCTTTAGTTATCTCACTCTACTGCATGCTTCTGTTGCACTACTATCTCACTACTACTGCACACTACTGTGCTTGCATCCAGGGCCGACCATCAAAAAAATGGAGAGAGAAAAAGGCAATGAAAGTTTATCCCATCCTCTTTGAGGCCACAGCTCCACCATTCAGAGAGAAAGGTCTCCCTCCTTTAGGCCTCTACATCACCACCACAGGAATGCTTGGAAGGCAGAGGGCAAGAGAACAGAGAGAAGACAAAACCCCAGGGATTTCTGTGCCTTCTCTGAGCATTAGAAGTTCCCTTTCACCTCCAGCAGAGATTGGAAGGCCTCTCCTGAAACTCCCCCTTTGGGGCCCCAGTGCCATTTCCAAGTGTGAAGCTGGATTGCATTCAGGTCAAGGAATACTAGGAAAATAAAAATAAAAGGTAAACTCACCACCAGTTTGCTAGTCCTTTGTCCTCTGGTCTTCCCAATCTGGCTACTATTTACTTTTCAGAGTCCTTAAATAGGTACCATATGGATTCTGTCCATGTTTTATAATTAAGAGATAGAGTGAACATTTCATGCACAGCCCTAGTTTGACTTTTTGCTCAGTGGATATTTTATGGTACTTGTCATGACCGCACTCTAAGGGGAATTATCTAGACTCGTGGGAGTGTATCCACTTTTCGTTAATACATTTTATCTGAGAAATGACTCTCTTGTTTCTCCCTGTCTCTAGTATGTGGACCAAATATAACTGTGACTCATCTATTAAACATGCATTTATTTAATTTACTCCTGGGGTAAACAGAGACATAAAACTTCTTATACCTCCAGGCAGTCTTGACACAGGCATTGAACTTTGCTAAGGAGCTTTGTTCCCTTTTTATTTGAACAATCTTTGGGTATGTAATTATGAGGTTGCTGACTGGTGTGCATAGTTTGAAACAAAAAGTTTTCAGATAAGTAAAATTCTCTTTCATTTAAAGGAAGACATTTTTTTTCTCCCAATGTAATTTTACAGAGATCCTGGTAGGAATGACATTCCCTATTGGGTTATTTAAAATTCTTGTTGCAAAATAAGTTTTTATTTTTTCCTTCTTCAGACATGTTGGATCAAATACACTAGCAAGTACCATGTCAATGTTTATAATAAAACACCACACTCTAAGATAATTGTTGTGTATTACCAGAATATTATTTTAATACTTCTAATGAGGTTGTTGAAATATTGAAAAACATGGTTTCCAGCAGCAACTATCCTTCGTGTTGAAGTGTGGGGGCGGGGGTGTGTTTGGGGTAGGGATGTGGTTATGTGAGGTTTTTGTCAGCTCTCTTTGCTTTTCTATATTTTCTAAGTTATTTATGCTTTTGAAATCTTCTTTAATGTTTACTTATTTATTTTGAAAGAGAGTGAGCAGGGCAGAAAGAGAGGGAGAGAGAGAGAATCCCAAGCAGGCTCCGTACTGTCAGCTCAGAGCCAGACACAGGGTTCAGTCTTATCAATGGTGAGATCATGAACTAAACCTAAGTCAATAGTGGGGTGCTTAACCAACTGAGCCACCCAGGTGCCTTGATTTTTTTTTTTTTTAAAGTGGCTCCATGCCTAGCACAGAGCCCAATGTGGGGCTTAAACTCACAACCCTGAGATCAAGACCCGAGGTGAGATCAAGAGTCAAATACTTAACTGACTGAGCCATCCAGGCACCCCTAAGTTATTTATGATCTTAAAGAAAGAATCACTTTCATTAGATTAAAAATGCCTTTAAAAGTAAAGGGATTTGGGCACCTGGGTGGCTCAATCAGTTGAGCGACCGGCTTTAGCTTAGGTCATGATCTCAAGGTTCATGAGTTTGAGCCCCACATTGGGCTCACTGCCGTCAGCACAGAGGCTGCTTCAGATTCCCTATCCCCCTACTCCCTGCCAGTCCATTGGCGGGTTCTCTCTCTCTCAAAAATAAAAATAAAACTTAAAAAAATTGTTTTTGTTTTTCATTTTTGAGAAACAGNGAGCCCAGGAGCCGGCTGGTCAGCATCACTGCCCTGCACGGGAGAGGGGGGCAGGGGGCAGAGGGGGGGGGGGGGGGGGGGGCTTGAACCCACGAAGTGCAAGATCATGACCTAAGCCAAAGTCAGATGCTCAACAGACTGAGTCACCCAGGTGCTCCCTCCTCCAAAAATAAGACTTAAAAAAAATGATGGAATTTGTATTCAAAGTTTGGAAAATTGGGCTTAGATACTTGTAAGGCCTTAATAACCATGATTCAGTGGCTTCTCCCTTCTGGTTCTCAGCTACTCATCTGAATGTGGTTATAACCATCTCTGTTCTACCTTCTCCCAAAGGCTTTTGGTGAGAATCACACTAGGAGATAAAGTAAAAAGCACCTCACCATTCATAAAACTCATGAGACTCATGCTGATACTGAGATCATAATAATGAAAAATAAGGCAAGAAAAGAACATTTCATTATCACCATAGACATTGGCTCATTGGGTCATGAGGTTAACAACAGATTATTCAAAATTACAGTATGGAACTTCCCTTTTTTTTAAGTTTTCTTTTTTCTTTTTTTTTTTAGAGGCAGGGGTAGGGGAGAAGGGCAGAGGGGAGAGAATCTTAAGCAGGCTCCATGCTCAGCATGGACACCTTCGCAGGGCTTGATCTCACAACCCTGGGATCACTATCTGAGCTGAAATCAAGATTAGGACACTGAAAGGACTGAGTCACCCAGGCACCTCTGAAGCTTTCTTCTGGAAACAATGTGTAGTATTTCCTGAAGGTGAGAAGTCAAAAACAGGCAACTAGTATATGTATTTGGGTGACCCACCCAGAGTTAGTCTCTATAGTACTTTGTTTTTTAATATGAATCTCACTTCCCTAGCCAAAGGGTTAAAAGAAGGAATAGGAGACAAAGATGAGGCAGTGGTTCTTTGCCATTCTTTATTCCTTGAGCTGAGAAAGCAGTTGTTTCCTTTTAATAGGCAGGCAGGGTTCTCTGGTTGTTATACCTGGATTGATCCACTCATTGAGAGGACCTGTCAGATCCCGGAGGGCTCTAAGTTTGGGCACTGCTGTAGATGTGTGACTTTAAGTTGTCTTTGCATGAAATTCTTCTTTAGTTTCGTTTTTTTTTTTCTCAGAGTAATTACTAAGGTTTTATAGTACTGGTCTCCCACTGGTCATCACAGTATTGATAATGACTCTGTAGACTCTTAATTCAGGAGCCACTTATATTTGTTGAATACGTAGAATTGAGGGCTCTATTGAAAAACTAGGAGGTAGTATGTGAAAGCATTTCTAACGGTGATTGCCCAGTGTAACAGCTTTCAAGCTGTTCTTATTTGCATGTCTAGGTGCACCCAGGAAAACTGTCACCATGATTCATCTTAAATGAATCAATAGAAAATGATGATTTGGGGGCACCTGGGTGGCTCAGTCAGTTAAGATTCCAACTCTTGGTTTTGGCTTGGGTCACGATCTTGAGGTTCATCAGACTGAGCTGCATGTCAGGCTCCATGATGATAGTGTAGGAACCTGCTTGGGTCTCCCTCTCTCTCTCTCCTTCTTTTTCTGCTCCTCCCCTGCTCATGCTCTTTCTCAGAAAAAAAAAAAAATTAAAAATATTTTTTAAAAGGATGATTTTATTTACTGTGGTGATAAGATAGGAAAATTGTATTCTTTATCTCGGCTCAGGTCATGTTCTCAAGGTTATGGGATCAAGGGTCCCCTGAGCATGGAGCCAGCTTGGGATTCTCTCTGCTGCCTCTGCCCATCTCCTCCTGGAGCTCTCTCTCTCTCTCAGAAACAACAAAAACAACAAAAACACACAAAAAAATTCCAATTCCATTCCACCTTCAGGATCTAATCACCTCCAAATACCATCCAAATATGCTGGGCATTAAGATTTAACATATGAATTGCGGGGCACATAAGTACCCAGTCCAAGCACACAATCCTCTGCAAGCCAACAAGACAGCCCTACGAGCAACTGACTGCACTGGCACCCTGACCTAAGACGTGCAGCCTCCAGAATTTTAAGAAAGTTAATTTTTATTGGTTAAGTCACTAGTCTATTGTATTTTGTCACAGCAGCCCAAGCAGATAAAGGCAAGTAGGTTCTTCTAGAATTTAAAAAAAAAAATTTTTTATGTTTTATTTATTTCTGAGAGATATAGAGAGAGAGAGCATGAGCAGGGGAGGGCCAGAGAGAGAGGGAGACACAGAATCTGAAGCAGGCTCCAGGCTCTGAGCTGTCAGCACAGAGCCCGACGCGGGGCTTGAACCCACAAACCGTGAGATCATGACCTGAACTGAAGTCAGCCGCCTAACCGACTGAGCCACCCAGGCACCCCTAGAATAAAAAAATTTTAAAGTAACATGTTTTCAAAGGGTTAGAGATATGTAAATTAAGGCAGTAAAATATTTAGCCTGATGCATTTTTATGAGAAAATCCTCCAGTAAAAGAACACAAAAGGCTAAATATGTGTTTACTTACTTATCTCTTTTGGTGTAATTATGGTTTTCTTGGTAGTTTCTTGCTTATAAGTAATGCTCTTTCGTTTTGTTTACATGAAAGAACTATGAGTTTCCAGTAGGAGATGAAGGGAAGTTTTATGTATTTTATGTATAAAGGAATCTTTATGTATTTATTTTGGGAGAGAGAAAGTACACAAACAGGAAAGTGTAGGGGGGAGCACAAGCAGGGGAGAGGCAGAGAGAGAGAAGAGAGAGAATCCCCATAGGCTCCACACTGTCAGCCCAGGGCCCAACCTTAGTCTCACATCTGGCTCAATCTCAGGAACCAAACTGTGAGACCATGACCTGAGCTGAAATCAAGTGTTGGACGCTTAACTGACTGAGCCACCCAGGGGCCCTGAAAGAAAGTTATTTCCAAATGGTGAAAATGTTTTGTTTTTGTTTTCTTGGTTATAGTGAGAGGTTGAGGTTGTTTATTTAATTTTGCAAGTCTAGATTTGAACCCATTTATTAAGTGATTTAAAAAAGTAAACTTTAAGCACGAAGCCATTTGTATTTATTTATTGAATATGCAGAATTGAAAGTTCTATTGAAAAACTAGGATTTGGTATAGAAAACATTCCTGACAGTGAATAGCCAAGGAAACACATTTCAAGCTGTTTTTATTTGCATCTACAATCTTCTCTTAAAGGTTCCCTTAAATTTTTTTCTTTCTTTCTTTAAGTTTATTTATTTTGAGAGAGGGAGTGAGAGAGCATCAGCAGGGAAGGGGCAGAGAGAATCTCAAGGATCTTCATGTTGTCAGCAGGCAGCCCGAAGCAAGACTCAGTCCCATGAAGCAGGAGACCATGACATGTGCTGAAATCAAGAGTGGACACTTAAGTGACTGAGTCACTCAGGCTCCCCAAAACATTTTCTTTTTCATTGACATTTCCCTTGATTATTAGCTGAGAGAATATATACAAGGGCAGGAAAGGGGCACCTGGGTGGCTCAGTCGGTTAAGCTGACTTCGGCTCAGGTCATGATCTCATGGTTTGTGGGTTTGAGCCCTGCGTCGGGCTCTGTGCTGAAAGCTAGCTCAGAGCCTGGAGGCTGCTTCAGATTCTGTATCTCCCTCTCTCCAACCCTCCCCTGCTCTCCTCTCTCTCTCTCTCAGAAATAAATAGAACATTAAAAAAAATAAAAAAATAAAAAAATTACAGTTCTTAGACCTAGATTTCAATATTCTCTTGCTATCCCTCCAATGGAAATCATTTGGCTACCCTCAAAGTTGTGTTGTTTTAAATGGTTGCCAAGATCTATTTTAAAAGTTGAATTCCTATTAAAATAAAATTTTAAAAACTCCATACATTGCAATTGGTTGATAGGTTGAAGAAACCAAATCTTCTGGCCTATCGTTTCTCATAGTCTGGATTTTATCATTTCTCCCCCATGGTGTTATTTCACATGCTCCTCCGTTCTCTGCATTTCCTGAAAATTGGTAGTCAGAACCTGAGGCTGATCAAACCCAGTTCATTTTTGGTAAGAATACATCGTAGGTGGTGGTGTGGCCATATAATTAATGTCAGGCCAACACTCTCTCTTTGTGATGTGAGTAGCCATTGGTGACTTTTGTTTAGCTCCATAATTAGAGCCAGTATTTCATCAGAATGAAAAATGTTGATATTGCATCAATTCTTTTTATTAGATGAACAGCTTTGAAAAAAAGCTACTTCCCTTCATCAACTATGAGTCACTCTGAAATACAAGTCATTTAGGAGGGACAGGCTATACCACCATTGCACCTCTAAAAGAAGCTTATCTGAGAGCTCCTATGGTTTTAAGGATGTATATACTTTGCCTTTAATGTATGTAATTGTGGTTTGTCCTACTTTTAAAATTATACAGGATGCAGTTGCACATTGTGGCTTAATATTTGTAGTTATATGGGAACATATTACAGGATTTAGTTCTAACACCTTGAAGAGGACTGCACAGAAAAGCACTGAAATCAACAAGCAGCTTTCCATTGTTCAGATGCATTTCACAAAAGCTCATAAAATATTAAACTCTTCTGAAAGGTGACCAGCTAAATAATTTATGAAAGCAAAGTTTCAAGTCCATGCAAGTACTATTACAGCAAATGTATATTGTTTTTCTTTACAGGGACACATCCCAGGGCTGTAGGCTATAGTGGCTTTGGAAGCAGATAGTAGGGTTTGAACCTCCCTTCACCTCAAGGTATGGTGATCTTGAGGAAGTTACTCTACATATGCTAAATATATAATAAGAGAATCTGAAATAGTGAACATCCTAAAACATTATACTTTTCCAAAACTTTAGAAAATACATATGTATTTGGCAAAAGCCTCCTTTTTATTCCTCTGGTTAAAGGTAGGGGACAAGGTAAGGGACATGACCAACTGCCAAATATAGTTAATTACAAAAAAAAATTAACAGTAAAAAATGCTGTATTGTGAACATGCCATTTTTTATTCCCAGGGCAATGGCAGTGGGGTCAGGGTTAGGCTAAAACACTTTTTTAACTCAATATTGAAGGAACTGCATAGCAAACCAGGCAGGTCTACACTATGGGATCCCTAAAGGCAGTTTAGACAGAGAAAATTGGGCAAATGCCAGAGTTAAATCTGTCTTTGGTTCCACTGAGAGTATAATGAAGACTGAACAGCAGTGAGACAGAAATATACTCTAAGTTGCTTAGAAAATAACCTAGACATTTCCCTTGTATTACTGTTAAACTTAGCCCTCCGTCTCAACCTGCCCTGCTTTCCACCCCCTTTCCCAGACTGAGTCAATACTACCCCATCCTTAGTTTGGCTTCCTGCCTTCCTGGAGCCTGATTATCCCATAGTTGTTTCATCTTTTGTGGCTGTGCCGACATAGTTGTTAATTCATGGGGCATCAAAATGATTTCCAAGTCAGTGAGAAACAAGTACAAACACTAGAAAATGTATTCTCACCCCTTAATTTTCATAGGAATCTGTTGATTAGAAAAAATTGAGATAACCAAGAGAACAGGGTAAAACTGTTAAAACTCAAATAGGATTTTATAAAGTGTAACTTATGTTCATATCTTGTCACTGTCTTAATTATACTGTGTGTAACATAAATCCTGGGGGTAATGCCTTCACAGAATAACACTTTTATAAACTTTTTATTGAAGTGTAATACACGTACAGTAAAGTAGGATTTGCATTTGTAAGGTCATTAGTGTCATATAGCCATGAGTGCCTTATTAATGTCTGTTGTGACCCTTTAAAACACCTCTTAAAATTGTTAATTTATGCGATAGACCATTCTCAGCTTCAAAGTGGCATTAAGTTCATTTGTGCTATGCAGCATCACACTTAGTTCTGAGTAATGTGTAGAACAATGTGTAGTATTTGATATTGGCCAATGTATTAATAACTGCTGAACTCAACAAGTTGACAGGTTGAATTAAAGATGAAGTTCAACTTAGACCTTCAAGGTTATATTTTTGTATTCAATTTTACACATATATGCAATTTACAGCACTCTTAACAACTCTGTTCACTTACAAAGAATAAAAAGATTTTGCAGCCAAGAGTTGGAATGGAAACAATTTCTGAGATAGAGATCAAATTGTGTTTATAGACACCATTATTGGCAGATTTACTATCAGTCATTTCCTGTGGGAATATTTCACTGGGACATAATTTTATGCCTTGATTATTCATTAAACGGCCTTTACTCCATGGAATAAAAATACTGTAGAACTATAAATAGTAAAGCATGCAAATTACAGTTTAACATTTCACAGTATTTACTAGAAGAGGGTTAAGATTATTTAACAAATGATTTCTTATTCATCACTAAAATAATTTTATTTTTTTAAATATNCCACGAACCGCGAGATCATGACCTAAGTGAAAGTCGGACGCTTAACCGACTAAGCCACCCAGGCGCCCCCATCACTAAAATAATTTTAAACAACACTAACACAATATGGACTAGTGGAGAGAGGCAACAGACTGGAAAGGGAAGCTGTTTGTTTCTTCTAGACTAAAATGGACATTAATTTAAAAATATTTATCACATACATATATAAGATGCTATACTTAGACTCTGTGGAGAATACCAAAGTCCATTATAGTCTCTGCCCTGAAGGAGTTTATGAATTTTCTTGTACCAGAGATAAGGCATGCTTTGTACAAAACAAAACCCAGTAAATATACTACGAGTGGATATGACTAAAGTACTCTTGGAGTTGGGAAAGATGAGAGACCATGGCTGTCTGGAATATCAGAGACAACTTGAGAGAAAGCAGTTGAGTAGAGTCTTAAAGGACAGATAAGGTTTCTGCAAATTGAGATGCAAGTGAAATTATTCCAGGAGGCAGAGACTACTATACTAAAGAAGGTGGTATATACATCAAAGCACATTTAGAGACTGGAGGCTTTGGCCGGGAAAGAAAAAGTTACATAAACATAGTTGGAAACAGATGAAATTAGAACAATTTCTTCCTCTCCTCCCCCCCCCCTTTTTTTTTAAGTAATCTCTATGCCCAATGTGGGGCGTGGGGCTCCAACCCACCACCCTGAGAGTCCCCTGCTCTGTGGACTGAGACAGCCAGGTGCCCCAGGACTAAATGCTATTATTTAGTTATGCAAGCATTCATTTATTCAACAAATAGTTCTTGAGTTCTTACTATGTGCAGATACTGTGCTGGGAGTTAGGAGTACATTCTTGAGCTGCTCAGACAAAGGCCCTTGCTAACATGTAAACATTAACAAATGTAACTGAAATCCGAGGTGAGGGCAGCACTGATTCTTGCCAATCAGGGATAGGTCCATTCACCCGTGGCAGCTCACGGTACTTCGCAACTGTTACACACACGGGATTTAAGGTTTTTGAGAGAGAATTGGTATTTTCAAAGAACACTGTTTCCCAATTTCAACCCCATCGTTTCTCAACTAAGTTTTAATTAAAATGTAGTGTTTGCGGGGTGAAGGGAGGGCAGCTATTTTTGATGCTGCATTTTACAGGTTTTGGCTGATAACCAGAATTCTGTGTTAGCGTGTATTCATAAAAATAAGAAAAGAAAAACAGACTTAAGAGACACACTAGGGTGATGTTTTGGACAAAAGGATTCTTCCTAACTGAAAAGGAATCGCTGCAAATTTCCTTTAAATAGCTAGCTCCCGGGGCCATTAAAATGATTTGGAACGTTTCTAGAACACATCACACTAAGGGAGATACACCTGTACTCACACTGGGGCCGTCAAACCGATCTTTGTTTTCTCTCTCAAGCTACGACTTGCTAGAATAGACATGCCTCGTGCACTGGTGGCAATAGGGACGGTGGCGTAGGCGACGGGGGTGGCAGCTAGGAGGGCACTTTCTCTTTCTCCCAAACTTTGCAGGCTTCCAGCCCCGATTCCCCTTCCTGCTCGTTTTTNCCCTGCCCAGCGGCTCCCAGTCAGCGCCCGCGCCTGAGGGGGCGGAGGCGGAGCGGTGGCCCCCGCCTCCCCCGGCGGCGGGCTCCTCCCCGGGGGCGGAGGGCGGCCGCCAGGAGCCAGGCAGGCTGCAGACCCAGTTGCGAGAGGCCTATTATCTGCTGATCCGGGCCATGCACGACCTGCCCCCTGACTCGGGCGCGCGGCGGGGCGACAGGGGTTGGGCGGATCGCGGCTGCCCTGTGGGAGCCCGGGCTCTGGGCCAGCCGCCTTCCCCCTGCGGCGCTGCGGACCGCCGAGCCTGCCCCCGAGCCTGGCAGCGGGGAGGCGGTGGCCGCCCTTGGCAGCAGGTGTCCCCGCCCCGGTCTCCTCCGAGGGAGTCGGGGGGAGGCCGCCCGCGGACTCCTCGGATGCGGCTGTCCTGCAGCAGAAGCCTCGAGAGCCTCCGGGTGGGTGCCAAGCCTCCTCCTTTCCAGCGGTGGCTGAGCGACAGCTGGATCAGGTGCGGCGCGCGCGGGGACCTGGACGAGCCCCCGCCACGTGGAGGCGGGATGGACGGCTGGAGCGGAGGCAGCGCCTCGGCCGCGGTTCCCTCCGGCCGCTTGACTCCCTGCTCCGAGGACCCCGGCCGCTCCTCGGGAAGCCCCTTCAGGGACCGTGCGGGGTCGGCGATGGTACGCGGCGGCAAGGGAGACGGCCAGGAGGGGCTCCCCTTCCTCAGGCCTCCTGCGGTGACAGTCAAGAAGCTGCAGAAGTGGATGTACAAAGGACGTCTGCTCTCCCTGGGAATGAAGGGGCGCTCCCGGGGGACACCCCCCAAAATCTCGGGAGCGCAGGCGAACTCTCCAAATCTGGGCGCTTTGAAAATGCGTGAAAACCAAGTCCTTTCCGTGCCTCCAGACCAAAGAATTACGCTCACAGGTAGGATACTTTGCAATCAGAGTGCTAACACCTTGAACCTTAATGTTTACCATCTGGGCTTCTGTCTCAAGAGACGAGACTAAGGTCTGTTTTTGCAGACAGGTACGTGCCGGTGCCAAAGTAAGTGACACGTAAGTGGCAGCAGAATGCACCAGATTACTTAGTATAATGCATTTGCTCGTTTTGCCTTTTTTTTCTTTTTCTTTTTTAAAAGACAGCGGCAAGAGGAACTGGGGGTTATTCTTTTTTCTTCTCTAAACCGCTGTGCCTGCTTCTAAGTACTACACTGAGTAAAGGTTAAGTTCACCACACGCTTTTTGTATAGAGTTGGGCGGTGCTGCCTTCATTTTTATTCTTTGTGGCTCTAGGCAAATCCGTAGACTTTGTGGAGTTTGTGAATTTGAATTTGATTCAAGGGAGACTTTATGGGCTTCATAAATTGTCATTTTACTCATTACACGTTTTTCCCCCCATCTCTCTCCCAGGTGCCGGTGCACACAACACACACAAACACACACACACACTCACACACAAACCCAAAAACAAACCAAAATACACACNTAGTTTATTGTCAGGTTGGTTTCCATATAACACCCGGTGCTCATCCAGGGCACCAGTATTTTAGTCAAGAGAAAGATGCCTGGTACTTCTAAGAAAGTGCAGACATTTAAAGTCATTTGTGAACTTAAGTCTATTTGTTAATTATGTTGTCAGTAGTAAAAATTCATTTCTGAAAGAAGTACAGTGCTTTCAAACAGAGTCCAAAACAATGTGATCCTTTCAACTACAATCTTAAATATAAGAGTTTTAGTGAACATAAAGACGTGTATGTCATTAATTTGAAAAATATTAAGTGATATGTAAAAAGTATTCACAGCACTTGGCATTTTCTCTGGTAAGAATTACAAATCCTCCAGGACTGGGTTTATACATTCTAACTTTGTTTAACCAATATATACAAGCAAGCTGTGGGGAGAAACAAAGTTCACAAAACTTGTAATCACATAGTGAGGGCAAATGAAATGATTCGTTTAATGCATATACATACTTGAAAAGGTTTTTTTTTAGTCCATAAATCTCTAATCCACATCTGTAAGATTTTTTCCTCCACTTTGTTCCATTTCTTAAAAAATATTTTTAATGTTTATTCATTTTGGAGAGAGAGAGATAGAGCACTAGCGGGGGAGACGCAGAGAGGGAGACACAGAATCTGAAACAGGCTCCAGGCTCTGGGCTATCAGCACAGAGCCCGACGCGAGGCTGAAACCCATGAACTGTGAGACCATGACCTGGGTCAAAGTTGGATGCTTAACCAACTGAGCCACACAGGTGCCCCAGATTTATTCCATTTCTTTTAAATAAAGGATAACAGAATGTACACTTTTTTTTTGTAAAGGGAGGTATGCTTGATGCTAAATTCATATTTTAAAAATATGTGTTTGCAGGAGTAAAGTATTTGCAATCTTTATGTTTTATTGCTACTATATCTTTACTTTCCATGATCTTGGTTTAGTTAACTCTTTGTAAGATCATTAAATTTCAGCCATAACAAAAATCTGCATAAAATTTTAGTCAATTTTTTTTTACCCTTTTGTTGCAAAGGTTAAACATTTACTATTGGATGGCTTTAAGACCCTCAGTTATAGTGTAAATAAACATTCAAGGATTAAAAAAAAATAAATGTAATAATGCTTAAGAATGAATTTGTTGATTCTTTGAGAAACTAATTAAATTGAAGTCACTGTAAAATAAAATGAAACAGAATTACTAGGTGATAGTATTTTAGATATTTTACAAGAAATCTAAGCAAATGGTTGAACAATTTCTGATTTAAATAACTTTCTCAGATGTTATGTCCTTTCAAGTCATCTTTTTTTTTTTAATGTTTATTTATTTTTGAGACAGAGAGCGTGAGCTGGGGAGGGGCAGAGAGAGAGGGAGATACAGAATGTGAAACAGGCTCCAGGCTCTGAGCTGTCAGCACAGAGCCCAATGTGGGGCCCGAACCCATGGACCGCGAGATCATGACCTGAGCTGAAGTTGGACGCTTAATGACTGAGCCACCCAGGTGCCCCTCAAATCATCTTTTAAGAAAGATAAAAATAACTTGTGTAATGTTTACATACCTAGTATAGATTTGGAGTGTTAATCTTGATTTTTTTTTTTAAGTCTTTTTCATGAAGGTTAGTTGAACTTATCAAAACCATTCTGGATACTTTATGTGGTTCTCATAATCCCACTGCATATCCCTCTCTTCCCCCATGACATCTATCATTTAAAAACAACAAAAGAACCAGGGGTCAAGTAGTTTACCCAAGGTGATTCAAACTAATATTATTTGGTTTGTATATATTAGTGTAGGGATTCAGACTATTCTATGGATGCAGACTCAGGCCTCAATGACTCTGAAACCCCTATTTATAGAAGGTTAAACACATGCTAAAGTTCTTTAGAAGCCTGATCTATTTAATTATATTAAGTTGCTTGGATTGAGAAGATGAATGGAACTTCAACAAGGTTTAGAGGGTAGGTAACTACCTCAGAGTTGCAGAGAAGATGGGGAAGTTCTCATCCTTTTTTTTTTTTTAACGTTCATTTATTTATTTTGAGAGAGAGAGAGTGCTCTTGAGCAGAGAAGGGGCAGAGAGAGAGGGAGAGAGAGAATCCCAAGCAGGCTTTTCGCCTTCAGGGCAGAACCCCACAATGGGTGGAGATGGGAATTGGGGCTCAACCTCAGGAAGGATGAGAGCACCACCTGAAATGAAATCAAGAGTCCCAGGCTTCACCCTGAGAGCCACCCAAATGGCCTATTAAGATAACTTTTATTTTTATTTTTTTAATGTTTTTTATTTTTTTCTGAGAGAGGGAGAGAGAGAGAGACAGCATGAACAGAGCAGAGTCAGAGAGAGAAGGAGACACAGAATCCAAAGTAGGTTCCAGGCTCTGAGCTAGCTATCAGCAGAAAGCCCGACGTGGGGCTTGAACCCACAAACCGTGAGATCATGACCTGGGCTGAAGTCAGACACTTAACCGACTGAGCCACCCAGGCGCCCCAAGATAATTTTTAAATCAATATATCTATTTTAGGAGCACCTGGGTGTCAGTCAGTTAAGTGTCTGACTCTGGATTTTGGCTTAGGTCATGATCTCCCTGTTCATGGATTGAGTCCTGCCTTGGGCTCTTTGCAGGTAGTGAAGAAACTGCTTGGGATTCTCTCTCTTTCTCCCTCTCTCTTTTTCTCTTTCTCTCTCTCTACCCCTCCCTTCCTCTTTGTCCCTCTCCCTCCCTGCCCCTCCCCCACTCCTGCTCGCTCTCTCACTCTCTTTTCAAAATAAATAAACTTACATATTTATTTTAAACCTTTACCTTTAATGTTTAGTTCAGATTGATGTTACCTGGATTCTATTTTTTAACATCTTTTCCAGATTCTTTTATTTTTTTATTAAAAAGGTTTTTTTTAATGTGTATTTTTGAGAGAGAGACAAAGCGTGAGCAGGGAAGGGACAGAGAGAGAGAGGGAGACACAGAATCCAAAGCAGGCTCTGAACTGTCTGCACAGAGCCTGACGTGGGGCTCGAACTCACAAACTGCAAAATCGTGACCTGAGCTGAAGTCAGAAGCTTAACCGAGCCACCCAAGCACCCCTAAATCATGTTTTTTAAAAAATTAATTGGGCAGTCCAGATAAAGTAGTACATTCTAGATTGTATAAAGATGTTAAAAATCCAAAAGGTTTATGTCACACTTTCTATTTAGTATTATTCATAAGAATATTTTCTTTCAAGATGAAGTTACAGAATTTATAACAGAATAACTATATAATGAGATGGAGATATCTAGTAGTCTACCTAATATTTAGGTATTTTGGACCACATACAATTATTTTTAAATGATTCAGATTAGTTTTAAATTCATTTTGGAAGCCAAAATGATGTTATGTTTTGATTTCTGGCTCCTACTAAGAACCTCTAACACTTTAGATAGTATAATAATGCCAGTGATTTGGTGCTTTGGGTGTATAGTGTTCACAGATTGGCCAATTTGTACTTAATTGAGATGATTATTTAAGAAATCTAAGGTCATTACGCATGGTAAATATTGTCAAGTTTCTGCAAGCCGTAGATTACAAAGGAATTTTAATCTATTTGCCAACTATACTTCATTAAAAGTCTTTATAAATATCTTTAATTAGCATATAGTACTCAGAAATAAATTCAAAGGCACCAGGTGAACTATTTCAGCCTTTTATTGCCTTAAAAAATAATTGCCTTACTTTGATTCTACTTTTGCTGCTACACAATCTATGAAAGAAAAAAAAATAGGGCATGTAACTTGTTAGTATTTTGTCTAAAAATTTTAGGCAGTTCTTTTAAAATAGTATTAACTGGTGTGATCTTATGCATTATACTTTAAGTTAGGTTGAGATTTATAATGCAGATTCTCCTCTATTCTATTTCCTGAAGTATTTGTAGCTCTAATTTCTATTTTTTTTAAATGTTTATTTTTGAGAGACAGAGCATGAGTGGGGGAGGGGCAGAGAGAGAGGGAGACACAGAATCCTAAACAGTCTCTGAGCTGTCAGCACAGAGCCCAAGGCAGGGCTCAAACTCACCAACTGCAAGATCATAACCTGAGCCAAAGTTGGATGCTTAACTGACTGAGCCACCCAGGCACTCCTGTAGCTCTAATTTCTTATCTTTATGATCTATATGATCTTTATGAATTCTTTCAACAAATTCTTTTATGCATTAGCCCTATTCACGATTAGTAGCAATTGGCATGTAATGTTTGACTGTCTTCTAATTTTAAATCCCTCCCTGAGAAATTCTGCCACTGTGGCCCTGGAAGCAGGTCCAGTTTCCCTTTTTTTTTTTTTTTTTTTTTTTTTGGAAGAGTGCCATGGAACATTGGAGTTGCTGGTGGCAGGAAAACTCTGAGAATGACAAATTCAGCAGAAAATAGAGTGTTGATTTGAAAGTTCTACATTTCTAAGTGGAGTTTTCTTTTTTGAGAATCACTAAGGTTATTTTTTAGACCTTTGCCACCCAAAGTGTGGTTATGGAGCAGTGCTTTTCAAACTCTGAAAATATGGTTAAAATGTGGATTTATAGGTGTGGAGTGTGGGACCTGAGATTCTGCATTTTAACAAACTCCCAGTATAGATGCAGCTGTTTGGTATGTACTTTGAGTTGTAAGGTTCTAGAGTTCCCAGTGCCTCAATCACCTATCTTGATACATTTGTTAAAGTTTTGAAGAAGCATTCTACTTTATTCTGATACTTGACACTTATACTACATTCAATTGGAACAAAGCAGTTGAGCTCTTTCAGCATCAGTTTTATTATGTGTACATTTATACTTACTACTTACATGTGACAAGTTTAAGCAGTTCCCTTCATATTGGTCTTGTACCAATAAATATGAAATGGTGGAATATACTAGAGGAGTGTACTCTATGCTGGTTAACAGAAGAGAGCTTCCAGTTGTCTGATCAGACCCCATCACTTACCAGCCTTGTGACGTTGAGCATGGTCCTCAGCACTGCATAGTCTCAGCCCTCAGGTTGCTGTGAGGATGAAAAAAGATGATCTGTTTGGTACCATGCTTGGTGCCTAGTTAGCTGTTACCAAGAGAAAGGCAATCAGGCTTTGTGAGAATACTACCTTACCCACATCATTAGGATTCTGGATAGAGCGTGAAATGATCAGAAGTTAAGAGTACTGCCTTGAAGAACACTGGGAATCGGGCTAGCACACACCCCTTTAGGGACGCTTACTTATTCTGCGTGCGTGTGCNCAGCCCTCAGGTTGCTGTGAGGATGAAAAAAGATGATCTGTTTGGTACCATGCTTGGTGCCTAGTTAGCTGTTACCAAGAGAAAGGCAATCAGGCTTTGTGAGAATACTACCTTACCCACATCATTAGGATTCTGGATAGAGCGTGAAATGATCAGAAGTTAAGAGTACTGCCTTGAAGAACACTGGGAATCGGGCAAGCACACACCCCTTTAGGGACGCTTACTTATTCTGCGTGTGTGTGTGTGTGTGTGTGTGTGTGTGTGTCTTTGTCTTGCTCTTCCCTCTTACTTTTGTGGAACTGAGTCTCAGAGTTTTCTTCTCTACTGTCCCTAAAAGCTGGCACACAGCTTTTTTTCTTAAGGGTTTTGTTGCTGATCACAGGGAGGAAATATAAAAGATAGAAGAATAATTTACTTCTTTTTCATTGTACCCATCTCCCCATTTAGATATATCTGGAAAAGAGAAAGGCATGTATATAAACACTCATGCATAAAACTAAGGCTTACATTTATTCTAGTCATTTCATCTGGGCTTCCAGGTTTGACTCTAAGCAGGGTTGCTTGTATTTATTTAAACTCTAATACAATGCTGTAAGAATACTTTCATTTAGGATTTTTTAGAGAGAAGTAAGCAAAAGCAACAGAGTTTGTTTCTGCAGTAGGGCTTTTTTAAGTGATGAAAAGATGTCTGTATATACTGTACAATTTTAATGAAGCTTGAAATCCATAATTTCTCAGTTTGCTGATGATTTTGAGCTGGGGTACTAGTTTAATGTTTAATAATATATGTCATTTAAATTATTATGAAATAATAGTTGAGGACACAAAATTGGCTTGAATAGTTCACTATTATGTAGAGTATTTTTCTGAGTGAGAAACTTAGTTGCCACTTCTGCATTCTCTTACAGATTTTCAAAGTAAAATGATTTTAATTAGTCATTTCATTAATTATACCACAACATGTGTAATTATAAGAGAATAAAGACATTTTTTGACGTGCAACTTTGCATACTTATTTTGATATTGTTTTTACTTGTATTTTCTTTCAGTGTGTGTGTGTGTGTGTGTGTGTGTGTGTGAACATAGCTGTAGATAAAGCTAACAGGAACTGAAGGTAATTTAAATTTATGCCAATAGTAGGGTTTAACATTAATTTTAGCATAAAAGGGAATAAATGGAAGATTGCAGATAGCCTTCTGTGTAATTTACATTCATATGCACCTGTTTAGTTACCTGAGATAAAAATGAAACGTTTAAAATTCTTTTTTTTTTATTTTTTTTAATGTTTTATTTATTTCTAGGAGAGAGAGAGAGAGAGAGACAGCATGAGCAGGGGAGGGTCCGAGAGAGAGGGAGATACAGCCTCTGAAATAGGCTCCAGGCTCTGAGCTGGCAGTCAGCACAGAGCCCGACGCGGGGGCTCGAACCCACGAACCGCGAGATCATGACCTAAGTGAAAGTCGGACGCTTAACCGACTAAGCCACCCAGGCGCCCCTAAAATTCTTTATATATAATTGCTCAAGTAAAACTTGGTGTCCTGAATGTGTTGCTTATATTCAGTTTTAATAAATGAATGAATTTGGCCTTTTTCAGAAATCATAATAATGTACCTATTTATCTCTAAATTTTAACTTCAGTATCATAGTATATTGAATTATTTAGCAATAGCAATAAGACTATTTGGTGTCAAGTTTTTGTGGTTTGTAGTTTCATGAAAAATAGTTGCATGGCATCTCATGGTATAATTTTTCCTTTTAATATTACACATTCATTAAATACTTGTATCAATTTGCTTAAATAAGGGATGCTAGTAGCTTTGTTTTTGTCATTGCAGTTCCTTGGAGTGTAGTACAAGTAGAAGCATGTTTATTTCTTTAAAGTGTATGTCAAGAAACTCGATAGGACTCAAAATTATTTAACTGTATAAAATTTTGGATCTGTTGAGAGACATCTGAGAAAAAGATAAAATAATATGTGATCCCTAGCCATCGTGAGTTATATAATTTTATACTTCTGGCTTCAAATTTATAATTGTGTAAAAATTACAAATCATATCCCATGACCATCTGAAATGCTATTAAATAATATGGGATTTGGGCTTAAATGTGAAATAGATTTGGATTTTAGTACACTTGGCAAAAAGATGTGGCCACTAAAAACCCAGAAGACCCAGTGATTCCAGAGTTTGTGTTGATTTTCAACTCTTAATTCAGTCCTTTAATTTTCAAGGAGATAGAACCAAAGAAAGACTTGAATCCTTGTATTTTTCATTAATTAAATTAAGCTTAATTAGTTCAAGATGTTTATCGAATATTTGTTACATGTGTGCATGTTAAATCCTGGAGGGTAGAGGTGTGTATCTCTTAAGTAGCCCAAGTGTACTGCTACACACTTTGGAGTTATAAGAGTTTATTTTGAGTACTGCTTCTTCCATTTATGAACAAGGTGATCTTGGGCAAGTTACTTGACTTTTCTGAGTTATATAGTTTTCACGATATTTCCAACATTGTCTCAATCCTTACCAGCAGCCACCCTGTAAGATAAACTGGATTGATATTATCACCATGTTTGGAAAGGCTTGCCTATTTCCCTACTTTTGCTGGGTAACAGGGCATAGGGGAGACAGGTTAAGAACATGAATTTTAGGATTAAATTGACTTAAATTTGAGTACTACAGCCAGCACCTTGACCATATTCCTCATTATTTTTTTTATTTTTATTTTTTGGCTTATGGAACATTGTTGTGGAGGTGAAGGGCTTTCTTACTGCTTTATCTCTCATTCCTGGCACATAATAGGTACTCAAAAAATATTTGTTGAGTAATTAGAGGTCTGGCATAGTAGACATTCATGGGAACTTTCTTCCCTTTTGATTCCTAGTCCATTCCTGCCTCTGGAACTAGTTGAACTTGGAATCCAGTTTGTGTTTGAGGTATTTTTAAAAATTATTATTAACTTTTTAAAAATTAATCTACATGGTTGGGTAATATTTAGGATAAAAAAACAGCTTTACATTTTTTAAGGGATTTTTTTTCAGTAGAGGAAGGTTACTAAAAGCCTTAATTATCCATGAACCTAATTTTGTGGTTGTTTCTAAGCTCCTCATAGTTTGATGTGTTTTTATTACTCTGTTACTAGGCTTTTATATTTTATTTGCTATATTACTGAGATGAATCAACCACATATACACTTAAAGTAGCATGATTATAATTCCATAATTTAGAAACCTGACATGATCTTGAGCTTTTAGAAATGTGGTTTTGTTTTTAACTTTCTATGCCTAGTGAACTAGTGTTATGGTATATATTTAGTTTATTGACTCTTACTGAAGCCTGCTTTATGCAGTTCTTTGGATGTGCAAAAAATTTTCCTCTCTATGTGGAATTGTTGTTACATGTACATTTTTCTCTAAAAATCTTATCACATTACATTAACACAAACACATATTAAGTATTTGATGACCCTCATTGGACCATTGGACTATGAATTCCTTAATTTATTTTTTTTTTTTTTTTTTTTTTTGAGAGAGAGAGTGAGAGCACATGAATGGGGGAAGGGCAGAGGAAGAGACAAGAGAGAGAATCTTAAGTAGGCTCCACACCTAGCACAGAGTCAGACTCAGGGCTGGATCAGTTGAGCATCTGACTCTTGATTTTGGCTCAGGTCATGATCTCAGAGTCATGGAATCCAGCTTGTATCAGGCTCTGCATTGAGCATGGAACCTGCTTAAGATTTTCTCTCTCTTTCTCTCTCTCTCTCTCACTCTTCCCTTCTCCCCTGCTTGTACTCTCTCTCTCTCTGTCTCTCCAATAAAATTAAAAAATTTAATAAGAAAGATTATTCAAAATATGAATTAAAGCATACTGTGTACAAAGCATTCTATATAAGCTTTTTATAAAGTATGTTTTGCGTGGGGTACATCTTTGTTAGCCCTATCATGTTTATAAAAATAATCTCAGAGTTTTTTCCTTTTCTTAGAATTCTTATGTCACTTTTATTAGTAGTCTAAATAATAAAAATTATTTTTAGGTGAAAAAGCTACAATGTTTCTTGTTTCATTTTAGTCTCCAAGAGTGTAATACTACTTTTCTTTCTTTTTATCCTTTTAAAAAAAGTATTTTTTCTTTTTTCTTTTTTTTAATTTAAATTTTAGTTAACATATAGTGCAATATTGATTGCAGGAAGAGAATGCAGTGATTCATCACTTATATACAACACCCAGTGCTATCACAACAAGTGCCCGTCTAGCCAGTCTCCCACCCACCTCCTACTGCCTACCCATAGTTTGTTCTTGGTCATTAAGAGTCTCTTCTGGTTTGTCTCCCTCTCTTCTCTTCCCCTCCCCCCCCAATATGTTCATCTATTTTGTTTCTTAAATTACACATATGAGTGAAATCATGGTATCTGTCTTTCTCTGTTTGACTTATTTCACTCAGCATAATACATTCTCGCTCCATCTATTTCATTGAAAATGGCTAGATTTCATTCTTTTTGGATGGCTGAGTAATATTCCATTGTTTAAAATAGTATCTTAATAACTGATCTCAAGTGCCCTGTTTTTCCTGGTATATTAGGCATTACATTTTACTTTCTTCTTTTTCTTTGAAACAGATTTATTTGAAAATGTCTATGGGTCTTCAGTGAAGAAAAGAGAACTTGAAGATCTTAAGGATAATATTGGATTCAGAAGTCATAAGCCACTTAATAGCATCACCGTGTCAAAGAAACGCAATTGGCTGTATCAGAGTACTCTGAGATCTTTTAACTTAGAAGAAGAAAATAAGACATGCCAAGACATAAGTCCTTTATCCATCTCACCTAAACATCAGTTATCACGGCCTTTCCTCAAATCATCTGAAGAATATTGTACATATGTGGTGTGTAATGCTACAAATTCTTCAATATCAAGAAATTGTTCTTTAGACTTTAATGAGGAAAATGATGCAGATGATGAAGGAGAAATATGGTACAACCCCATTCCTGAGGATGATGACTTTGGTATATCAAATGCCTTGAGTTTTGGTGAGGCAGACCCTGCTGTTCTGAAGTTTCCTGCTGTTAGCTTGAGAGTATTGTCTGGTCCTGACCTAGCGAAAGCCCAACAGTACACTGAGGGCTTGCTGTACTCTTCAGAACACAGAGGCAATGTTCAGACGTCACAGTCAAATGAAGTGAATCCTATTGAGTCCATCCACTCCACAGAGCTTGTGCAGCAGTGCAAACAAGGGCTTGGACACAAGACACAAGAAGGAATAATGGTAGAGGAGAGCCTCATGTTGAAATCTCCTTTTGCAGGTAAAGATGATCACACGTTTGCCTTTCTTCTTCTTCCATTCTTCAGTTCTTTGATAGTAGCTAAAACTAAATATATGTGTCTATTATAGCAATGTACTTTTCCTTACATAGTGTGTTTTCATAAAAATAAAGAAAAATTCAAAAACATTTACAAATATTTGTATATAGATGATGGTTTAATTATCCTGTCACAGACTTGATTTTGTAAGGGTTAAAGAAAGAATGGAATCATGAGGCATGGAAGAGAAATATATATATATATGTATGTATGTATATATACATATATATGTATATATGTATGTATATGTGTATATATATATATTTTATGTTTATATTTGAGAGGCAGACAGTGCTCAAGTTGGGGAGGGGCAGAGAGAGAGGGGGAGACATGGAATCTGAAGCAGGCTTCAGGCTCTGAGCTGTCAGCACAGAGCCCGATGCGTGGCTCGAACTCATGAACCATGAGATTCTGACCTGAGCTGAAGTTGGATGCTTAACCAACTGAGCCACCCAGGTGCCCTGAGAAAGATATATTCTTTAGAGAGGTAAAAGTAAAGACCTTGCTAATAGGTGCTAAAATAGTTAGGAACCTAGAAAGGAAATAATTGAAGTTTGATGCATATTGGTTGCATCATATGAAATTGCTGATATTTGACAGTTTTTGATCTGCAGAAGAGTATATGAAATAGTTCAACCTAATGGTTTTTTTTCTTCCTTGATTGCCTTGAATTTTTGATGTGCTTCTTTTAAAATTTGATCCCAGACACACTAGGAAACAGCATAGATCATATTTAGTTGCAAATATCAAATGTTGACTAGAAAGCAGTTCTGTTTTATATCAAGTCATTTTAATTTATAAAATTTCAAATAATACAGAATATTCAAAGATGGTGGCATATAGCAGGTGTTGTCAGTACCTTGTCCATATCCCTTGGGATTTATTATTTATTTAGATGGAACAAACCTATATCCAAACATCAGTATCAGCATCTCTGCTTGAGGATTCTGGAAGGAGTGTTACAGAATTTTTCTGCAGGGAAGCCTGGGAATGCCTCTCAACCAGTGATTGTTGGAGTGCCCCCCAACCAGAGTTGGTGTAGGACTGCCTCAGCTCTCTCTGCCCTGGGTGTCATAATGCTACATCGTTTCCCAGAGTTTTCTTCTGAGGTTGAGCATCAGTTGCCCATTAGTAGTAACACGCTTGATTGTTCTAGGATTTGCCCCTGAATTTTCTTACTTCGTGCTGATAATTCTATACTTTACAAATAAACTACTTGGATTTGAATCCTTTTCTCGGGAATATATGTGGAGGTGGAATAAATGTTACATGATAAGAGAAAAAGTGAGTTAAATAATGGTGTGTACTGTATGATGTCAGTTTTGAAAGAAACACTGAAAAGTTTTACTAGAAATGTTAAGTATTGCTCCCACACCCCCACTGCTGTGTTGGGATTGAAGGTAAATGGAGAATTTTGTGGGTAGGGCACCTGGGTAGCTCAGTCAGTTAAGCATTGGACTCTTGATTCTGGCTCAGGTCATGGTCTCATGGTTGTTAAGATCAAGCCCCTCACTGGGCTTGCACTGATAGCACAGAGCCTGCTTTTTTAAATTAAAAAAAAAAAAATTTGTGCCTGTGCCTTTCTAATTGTAGACTGTTTTTTCAGGAGAATTTGTGGNTTTTTTTTTTTTTTGTAAGCTGGATGGAGAGAGGAATAAATGCTATATGAAATAATAGTTTGGAACACAGCCTGTGATTAGAGAGTGGTAGGGAAGCTTGCAGGAATATGGTAGAGAGTGATGGTTCAAATGGTATAGGAAAGGTAAGAGGACATAAGAGCACGAGCAAAGTTAGAAAGCCAGTGTCTCTAAAGTTAAACATATTTTAAATTACTGTCTTCAGACTGTATTATGTTATGTTTGTGGGAAATTGTGAACCTAGAAAGACTAACAGATATTTATAAAAACAAAACTTGAAAGTGTTTATGTCATTTATGTCTCCTTTCTCACTGTTAGCCTTCTTTTTAACATCTTATTAAAACATAATAAGCACAGTCCTAAGTTGACTAAAGGAAATATTTAGACAGTTTATATGTCATCATTCTGTTTTAGTGTGATCAGCAAAGTTACCTAAAGTGATCTGTTTTCTTTAGTAGTATTAACAGAGAGCTTTTGAGGGGCGCCTGGGTGGCTCAATCAGTTAAGCATCTGACTATTGATTTTGGCTCAGGCCATGATCTCAGCGTTGTGAGATTGAACCCCACGCTAAGCACAGAGACTGCTTAGGATTCTCTCTCTCCCTCCCCCTCTCACTCTTCTGTGCACACACATGCTTTCTCTTAAATAAACATTAAAAAAAAAGCACACAAAAAAACAGAGAGCTGTTGAGAAATAGGCAAGGAGAATGGTTAAATTTTGAAATAATTTTCTGATCAAGCTAAGGAAAGCTTGAGTATATTTAATATCACTGATGATTTTTTAATCATTCTAACACAATTATGGCTTGTTTTTTATTAAGTCCCATATGTATCTTTTATCTAGTTGCAATCATAGCAGTCTGTTTTTGGTGTTTTTGTTTTGTTTAGTTGGAGAGAGGGAGAGCATGCCCCTTCCCCCACACCTTGGTGTACAGGAGAGGGGCAGAGGGAGAGGAAGAGAGAGAATTCCAGCATGAAGCCTGACTTGGGGCTCAATCATGACCTGAGCCAAAATCAAGAGTCAGTTGTTTAACTGACTGAGGTCCCCAGGTGCCCCTGTTTTTGGTTTTTGATATTTTCACTTGATGTCTTCATCTTGTATTGTTACATGTAGATTAACATTGTTGTTTACCAATTTTATAGTATTTAATTGGGTTGATGTGCCCTAATCTATTTGACTGGTTATGTTGGATGTTAATAGATTATTTCCACTACTAGTGGAGTGATCATCATCATGATCTGTTTTGCTTTATTAGGATTAGTTACTGATATCATTACTGGGTTTTTATGGCTGGTAATTACTATAGGTAATTCCTACATTATTTTTTAAAAGGTTTACCAATTTACAGGCAACTAACGGTCGGTTAATTCATTTATTCTATAAACACTCAATTTCTGCTGTGTGCCAGTTACTGTTCTAGGTGCTGAAGAAATGTGTCAGTTTCACTTGATTCTACCCTGGTTTATGGATTTATAAAGATTTTCATTTTGTACCTTCCCTGTATATCTAGTCTGTACTTTGATTAGTATAATTTTGCTTTAATTTTAAGCAATTATTGAATTCGGTAATATTTCAGCTCTTGGATTTTATAAAAGCAAAGCATTTTTATTTTAATAAATTCAGTCTTGTCTGAAGTAGAAATTGCTAACATACACAGAATTTCATTTTAATAATTAAGGACTTCAGTAAGAATATTTAATATATGATATATAAAAGAAATCCAAATGTTAAATTAACTCCTTAATACTTTAGTAAAACCTCGAGCAATTTAATATGCTGGGTAGCTTTTCAAGCCATGACAAAATAGATTGTAGACTACAGCAAGACTCTGATTACTATAGAATGTTCTAGGCCAGTAAACCAATAGAATTGTACTACAATTTACAGTACAAGGGAATGCTTTGTCTAGTTTATCAAATACTCTATTTCTTATTAGTTACTTACCAGAAAAGCCCAGCAGGCATACTTAAAATAGTCCTTTCTCTGTAAAGAAACCACTTCTTTGTCATTTGGGTACATAAAGAGGGGTGGAGGGAGATTATATTAATACTGTAAAAGAAAGGTCATTTTATCTATTGATTTCTGAAATGAATTAATACTTTCTTTGTCATTTTAATTGTGAAATGTAGCATTTCATAGAGTAGCCTCTGATATTAGGGTTCTTAGAGATCTTTATAAGGAATAGTTAGAGGAAGTATGAAAAATTAATTTAAATTTTAAATAATTTAAATCATAGATTGTTTCATCATTCTTTCTTTAAGTAAGCTCTAGGCCCAACCCTGAGATCAAGAGTCACATGTTCTACTGAGTCAGGTACCCCTAAATTGTTTCTTTAAAGAAACAGTTTAAACTTATATACTAATAGATTTTAGACGATATTTTCATTTTGCTTTATTAGTTTAAACACTTAAATAGAAACAGTTTCAAATTTTAAAATAAAATTGATTAGTCAGTGTATACATTTTTTTTTTTTTTAAACTGGAGATTGAAAGTTTAAAGTTGAGAGGCACCTGGGTCAGCCAGTTAAGTGGGTTAAGTGTCCGACTCTTGATTTCAGCTCAGGTCATGATCTCACTCATGGTTTGTGAGCGTGGAGCCTGCTTGGGATTCTCTCTTTTCCTCTCTTCCCAACCTTCTCTCCTCTCTCTCTCTCTCTCTCTCTCTCTCTCCCCGCCCCCACCTCAGAATAAATAAACTTAAAAGGAAAAAAAGAAAGTTTAAGTTTAAATGGAATATTTTAACTTTTTAAAAAAATGTTTATTTTTGAGAGAGAGAAAGGGGGGGGTTACGGGGAGGGTCAGAGAGAGAGGGAGACAGGATTTAAAGTGGGCTCTGGGCTGACAGCAAAGAGCCTGATGCACCCAAACTCATGAACCATCAGATTAGGACCTGAGCTGAAGTTAGGCACTTAATCTACTGAGCCATCCAGGTGCCCCTTAACTTCTTAATAATAGTTGAGGAACCATCATCAAAAATCAATTTAATGTATGTGTATAGACAGAAAAATGTTCAGAATAATAGAAGTGCTCTAAAGTGTAGTATTTAAGAATACAGTCTCAAAATGCCTATGCTTAGGTTTGAATTGTGCCTGTTTCTGCCACTTACCTGGTTTGTGATCATAAACAAATCAGACAGCTCTGTGCATGAGGTCTTTATCTGGAGAATGGGATGCTTGTGGTATCTTAACTCATAGAGCTGTTTCAACAATTAAATGAGGATCTGTTTATACTAAGTGTTAAATTAATTTTCCATACTTTGTCTAGCTCAGTAAATTTGGCTAGTGTTATAAATATCAACAATTTAATGTTAAACTACTTTGAATATTATTTTCACCTCAGTGTTTATAATGACTAATCTCTTAATAGCACAGTTTAGGCTATTTGTGTTTCTTTGTATCTTTTAAAAACTATTGTAAACCTGGATAATTTTGACATTTGGGGGGAAAAAAGCTATTTTTGTGTGGAGAAAAAATCAAAAACATTTCAGTGCTTTACTCTTCATGAAAACAGAATATAATAATAGTCACCCCCTCCACCGACCAAGCCATCCAGGCACCCCTGGAAATCCTTGATACTGTGTTTGAAGGTGATAGTGGAGATTTACCTAATCTTGTAACTAACTAAATCTCTCCAATGAGATGAGACAAGGGAGAAATTTCTGTCTATGTGGGAGTTTGTGAGGTTGATGATTTTTAAAGTAGGAATCAAAACACATCACCCTATAATACCTTTTTTTTTTAAGGTCCTGGGATCCTCACTGCTACAAATAAGACTGAATTGGGAGCTACTGAATCATCTTCTCCAAGCCCTAGCCCTGTGAAAAAAAGCAGTTCAATTAACTGGTCTTTCCCAGATAAAATAAAATCTCCACGAACTGTGAGGAAACTTTCCATGAAAATGAAAAGGTTGCCAGAACTTAGCCGAAAACTGAGTGTTAAAGGAACTTTGAACAGTCCAGATAATACTCCTTCCTTGTCTAAATGTACCTGTCGAGAGATTCATCATGCTGATATTCTACCTTCTGGGAACACAACCACGGCTGCTAAGAGGAATGTCATAAGTCGGTACCATCTGGATACCAGTGTATCTTCTCAGCACAGCTACCAGAAGAAAACATCTGTGAGTTCTAAGTATTCCTGCAAAGGTGGTTACCTCAGTGATGGAGATTCACCTGAACTTATAACTAAATCTAGCAAACACGGATCTGACAATAAATTTGGAAAGGGAAAAGAAATAATTCCAAATAGTTGCAGCAAGAGTGAAATAGACATTGATGCTTTTAGACATTATAGTTTTTCTGATCAACCTAAGTGTTTCCAGTACATATCTGGGCTCATGAGTGTGCATTTCTACGGTGCTGAGGATTTAAAGCCACCTCGGATAGATTCAAAAGATGTCTTTTGTGCAATTCAGGTAGATTCAGTAAACAAAGCAAGAACAGCTTTGCTCACATGTAGAACCACATTTTTAGACATGGATCATACTTTCAACATAGAAATTGAAAATGCACAGCATTTGAAATTAGTAGTATTCAGTTGGGAACCGACTCCAAGAAAAAATCGAGTGTGTTGTCATGGAACTGTTGTACTCCCTACCTTATTCAGGGTGACAAAGACACATCAGTTGGCTGTCAAACTTGAGCCTAGAGGCCTTATTTATGTGAAAGTGACTCTTTTGGAACAGTGGGAGAATTCTCTTCATGGACTGGATATAAATCGAGAACCAGTGATATTTGGTGTTGATATTCGAAAAGTTGTAGAGAAAGAAAATATAGGACTGATGGTGCCACTCCTGATACATAAATGCATTCTGGAAATTGAAAAGAGAGGCTGTCAGGTATTACTTCAGTTTCTCTACTACCTCCTGATGTATTCTTATCTACCTTAATTAATTAAATTTATAGTAGGTCTTGGGGGAAGGAATTCAAGGTAAGGTTTGAAAAATCCAATTGAGATGTTTTCTCATTCCTATTTTTAATTTTTATTTCATTATTGTTTAGGGTATAATTCACATCTTCACCTATGTTGTCAGTGAACATTTGAGAGCATGCTAGGTGGTTCCACAATTTATGTTGTGATGCAGAGCTGCGTGGGTTTTATACCTAGATATCAGGATTGCTTTACAGTGGCATTCCTAGGAAAAGCCAGGGCTGCCACAGGCAAAGACTAACTCATTTAGGGAATGTTTCTGCATGGTTTGACATTCCTGTGGTACAGAATTCCAACAATGAATCTTAAAACCTTGCTATGCTCCTAAAACTAACTCCCTGCCCTTACTCCCTCCTCTCCCCATCCCGCTCTTCAGGAAGCAAAAGCTTATTTGTCTCTGAACTGTGGGATAGTGTGGAGGAGGAGGAGAGGTCCTATTAATAAGAACATGTCTCATTCTCTCTTCCTTTTAAGTGAGAAGGTAATAAAATAAAATAAAATAAAATAAAATGTAAAAGCAGCCCATTAAAACAAACAAAAAACCTGGTGTTACCTGGTGTTCTATATAAGAAGATATGTAATGTTAACTAGTTGTAGACCTTATCTTTTTTTCATTTAATACATGTGGACTATGACCATAAGAAACAGCATATCATTGAGGATATTATTGAAGTACAGTATTGTTTAAATTAAAAAATTAAGTCTAAAATTAATATGTTCTGAGGTATTTCTGCTTTAATTCTATCAGAATTTATAACATTGATTAAAAACATCAAGGGTAAATATCAACAAATTAGAATTATGATTTCTTTATGTGTAGAAAAGAGTTTAAAATAACTCACCTTGAACCTGATGTGGAAACTACAGAATCAGTTGTAAGTAAGTTACTTGGATTTTGTATTAAGATGTAGGAAACTTAGGTACTGATTTCTCCTCCATTATTAATTAGCTGTGTGATGTTGGGCAAGTCACTTAATCTCTATGGGTCTTATTTGCTTATAACTATAAATATAGATGCAGTAGTTTCCTGAAGGTAAAGAGGTACAACATCTGAACTTTTGAAACTTCTTCTCAAATATATTATTCAGATTGATTTTATATTTTCTATGTGAGAGTAAGGCTTTTATTTTCTAGTCCAACTTTTGGTCCAGTTACTTTTTCTTAAGATTCTCTGTTTTGCTCCCCTTTTTTTTAGGCAGCATGTAAAAAGTTTAGAGATTAGGCCAATTTCAAAATTATTAAATAAACTTTTACAACTGAATTTTAAAGTAACTCAAATAGCACTGTACTTTTACAATCTATTTTTGGAAATATTTTATAAGAATGGATATATGACATAATTTTTTTCATGAGTTTTTATTCAATTTGTTACAATCAATTAAAGTTATTATTCTTTGAAGCTTAAATTATCCCAAATTTGGCTAGTGAGTGCCTTTTGCAACTAGCTACTGATTGTTTTGTTATATCCCCAGTAGTCTTTGAACATTTCTTTTCTTTATAGCTAAGACTGTTGTAATTTATTTTAAATACCAACAAAATATTTTTAGCAATGCTTTTTATTTCTATATTTAAAGTTTAGAAATAGTTATTTTAATAAAGAATTATTTCCTATGAACTATAAAGTAAAATTTATAGTAGTACATTTGGAACTGCAGTTTTTAAACACCTTTTTTTGTTTGTTTTGTTTCTTTTGCTTTTTCTCTCTCTCCCCCATCCTGCCAGAGAAATAGGCTTATTGTGTCTATATTTTACAGACTAGCATACTGCTTAAATTTTGTTTAGATGTTTAGTCAGTAATTATTCTTGTGTTTGTTATCATGAGCATCAGGTTTTAACAGTCATACAAAAATAGCTTGTGGCATCTTCCAAATGCTTTGCTTGGAAGGCTATTACCACCTATCCCCTGCTTTCAGTGGGAAAAATTACGATGGAAATCACATTCCTGGTTTATCCAGTACAGATTCTATCTCTGATAGGAGCATCAAGCGTGTACTTGAAGTGTTTGATGTAAGAAGTCAGCCTCTGAAGGTAGGGGTATATCCTAAAATGTTCTTTCCTTGAAATCTCTGTATTAGATCTATCTTCTTTCATTCACCTTTAAAAATTACATTTGTATTTTCAGCTTTGTGGATAACATATTACCATTAATTTATTACTACTGAAGTATTACTTTCTTTAATTTGTTCTAGGTTCACCTCCTTCTCAGGTTCAAGGGAACTTGATTATGGGATTTTGTAAGTGTGCCTACACCAGAAAGGTTCTACTTAAGTTAGTTTATTCTAATATGATAGCATTTTCTTTGATCCTGTTTAATATTTTAGTTTCATTTTCTGGATCATCTGTGGTTCTACCATGTCTTGTGATGATGGGACTAACATAGGACATGCTATCCTCAATGCAAATGCACTATTGATTTGTATCAGAGTAGGAAATTTCCTTCTCAGTACATCCCTTAGTTTCCCATATTATGTTGATCCTTTTGAATGTAGCAGCACCTTGCATTTCCTTCTCTTAGAAATAGTTGCAGTTTCCTTACTGTCTTCTAATTAATACTTAATAGCTTATCATCTCAACTATTTTAGATAACATTTCTCTATATCCATATAGTAACATTTTTGTATATCAAGACCCACCTTCTATGTTCTATCAGTTATTTAATGACTTGGAGAGGTTTGTATTATAAGTACACCTAGAAATTTCATTTGTGTACTCCTTTTTTCTAGACTGTTTATAAGATTTTAAAGTGATTCCTGGTTCAAATCTTTGGGGATCCTCACTGAGTTTACTTTATTTCTGTTGAAATAATTTCTTTATAACTTCCTTCAATTCAAGGTGATTCGGCTTCCTAAACAGTCTTTGATGTGGAAATATAGTCAACAACCACTTAGTTTTCTTAATTTTCTTTAAGGCTTATTTTTTACAAAAAAAAAAAAACAACAACTCTGATTGCTTAATCAGGCATGTTTTCTCTTTAAGGACACAATGTTGATTTCTTCTCGGTAAATTTATAGTGAACTTCCTAAGACTTAGTATTTTATCTCCTGTATGAACTGTGTTTAAAAAATGAATCTTTTTAGTGTAGGGTGGGTGGTATCTTTGCACCTTATATACATTTTGAACTAAAGGTCTTATTTTAATTTTAGTATATTATTTTAATTGAATTTCCTCTGTCACTTTATAATGAATTAATTTAGTAAGTTAAATCATTTTTTCTTGAGGATCTTTTTCTTCTTCTAAAAAGGTAACTTCACACAAATAGTATACTGGAATTTTATTTCAATGATAATACTTGTTTATGGATAAACTGAGTTTAAAGAGATTAAATAATTTGCCCAAATTCACTAAGCAAGGAGTTAAAGAGTGGAACTTTCTGGAATCCCAAACCCTTGTTTAACCACTGTGCTGCATTTCTTCAGTTCAGGGAAAAGATGTGAAAAGGCATGACTTTAGGGCATGGAAATACTGATTGAGCATATAAGACTAAAGGAAAGGGCTTGTATCTTAAGATAGCACTACAGAAATAATAGTATATTGTCTGAATTTAAATGAAAGAATAGAATATTTTTATTAAACTGATGAAGATAGTCTATGGTGAGATTTCAAAAGTTGTTTGAGGTATTTTTTAATTAAATGTCATCAGAACATATTTGATTATCAAGTTCATGTGACTTAACATTTTGTGCTATTACATTTTCTCTTTATCAAATTTACCATAATGTGGCCATAATTTTATTTCTAGGTAGTAGGCCTGTACCGATTATGTGGTTCGGCAGCAGTCAAGAAAGAACTTCGAGAGGCTTTTGAGAGAGATAGCAAAGCTGTTGGCCTATGTGAAAACCAGTACCCAGATATAAATGTAATAACAGGTAATAAATAGTTTTTATTCTCTGTACACATTCTGGAAAGACTCCATCTGTAGGAAAAAGACATAAAATACTATTTTGTAGCCTAAATTTAATTGGGTTTTATTCTGAAGTCTTCTTTTCCTTCCTTCACAAACATTGTGTTATTTTCTCTGGGGAGGTACTAAGATATGGTCCTTGCCCTCAAACAACCAATAAATATTGGGGAGAAATAAGACCTATGTTACATTAGCTGTTACTAGGTAGCAGAAGGAAAAGGGTATGTTTTCTTCATAGGGGAATAAATAAAACACCATCAGAGTTCAGTTTGATAGGAGCTTAGGTAATTTAAAGGGCATTGACTATCTGGATAGAGAGAGTTCAGATTTATTTATGAGGCAGAGGGGACCCATCAAAGATTTTTGAGCAGGGGAGTGAAATCTTTAGAGAGATAGTCTTCAGGAATATTAATCTGGCAACTCTGTGTGATGGATTGGAATGAGAAGAAACCAGAGGACAGAAAACCAATTAGGGAGCCTTGGCAGTAGTACCAGCAAAGAGGTCATGAGAGGTGAAGGACTCTTGTAGCAGTAACAAGAGGAAAGAATAGAATTGAAAAGATATGAAGAAAGAGAGGGCCGGACAAGCATGAGTTTGACACCTCATTGATTTGGTGCCATTTGCAGAAACTAAAACACTAAGAGGAGAGCTACTGCTTTTGGTGGAGAAATATGAAAAAAGACTATTGGGGTTCTTTTCAAACTTATATCCTGAATTTGAGGTATTGGTAGGTGATCTGTGTAGATATATGAGGCAAAATAGAAAGTGCTCATCTACAGCTAAGGAGAGGATGTAGTAAAATTTACCAAGTGGTGAATATATTCCAATATATAGCATCGGAAATATACTTCTAGTACTCCTGAGACATGGAGGTGGAAAATGGCAATGTGAGGGTCATTGGCATATTGTTGTAATTAACACCTTGTGATTGTCCATAAAGTTTGAAAAGACAAGAACTTTGAGGACTCCAGACTTTGGAGGCATGAAGACAAAGACGATCCAGCTAAAGAGATTGAGAGGAAATCAGTCAGAAAGTTTGGGAAACAAAAGACAGCAGAGTTTAAGGAAAGGTGTGAGGCAGTGTCATTTGATGGAGAGATCATGTAAGATGGGAACAGAAATAAGGATTTGAATTTGGCCATTCTGAGATTGTTCATCACTAATAGATATCTTCAGGGACGATTGGCGTATAATTCCATGTTCATTTTTGTTGTCATATTTTATTAGCAAAGTTTTCAAGCATATATAAAAGTAGATCGAATACTGTGACAAAAACCTCTTTATCCGTCACCTGGCTTCCATAATCAACGCATGACCAAACTTGTCTCTTTTATACCCTTCATTTGATTATTCCCTAGGCATGGATTATTTTGAAATATATCTTCAGTATCTTATCCTTTCACCTATAGATGGTTTGGTATGTATCTTCAGATCTTCTTTGTATTTTGATAGCTCTTTGTCTTCCCTCTACTATTAACTGCCATTTTTATTCATGCTGTAATATTGCTTATTTATCTCTCTAATTTGATTTCTCATTTTACATGTAATTAATTGCCTAGGAGAAAATTTGAGGAAGGTTCAACCTGCACATATTAAAGAGGTTTTGTTGGTTGTAATCCTTTAAAGCTTACTTTTAGTATTGAGACTTTTCAAAGAGTTGAGTTGAGATTCCCAATCTCTGAACTCTGAATGACTATATTTTCATGTATTTAATATATACTCTTAGATAATCAAAACTTTGAACCCAACGATTTTAATTCTGAGAGACAATAAATCAGGGCACTTTTTCTTTCTTCTAAATTTTAGTAAGTCAGAGATAATGGTTACTTTTATTTTTATAAAGGAAGAAAGCTTATTCTTTCTACAAAAAAAATGAATCATGTTTACAAAAATGTAGAATTTTTCCCTTAATAATTTGTAATTAACAAAATCAGTAAAGCATTCATTAAAGAGAGATTTTATAAATAGCAGTTCCCAGGAAATTACACTCTATCACTAAATGAAATGAAATTTCATCTTGGTGAGGCATTATCTTAGAAATAAAAATTGTACAAATATATATGAATTAAAAATATGACACGATGTGGTTTGATTTGATTATTTGCTATATGACAAGGACCTTAGTTAGAAATTTGCAGCATGTGGAGTTGAATGAACAATATCAGTGAATGAATGTTAGATTTATATCATTCTTTTCTAAAATTGAGAGTCTCCATAATTTGTGAATTGGGTATTTTTTTTGCTCTATTCTTTATATGCTTTCATTTTAGGAAAGCTTTTTTTCCAAAGAACCTAGAGCTATTTTCTTTCTTGATAAAAAACCAATGAAACGATTTAAAATTTGTCTGAGAAATAATTGGAATTACAATAAATTATGTACAAGGTCTCATGTCTCAGTGTGATGGATATTGTTGATTTGCAGAATTGGCCAGTAATAAAGTTGCCTTATGTGTTTGTTCCATGTGAACTCACATTTCTAAGTAAACTTGAAAATATAATTAATAGTTTAGTAGTTCTAAAAAAATGAGATATTAATGAAGTGGATGATAGAGTTTACTCACAGTTTAATGTGTTCTTAGCAGTTGGTTTGTCTAGAACACATATGAAGTACTCTAGACAAATCATATTTTTCATGGGGTGCACAATTTAAGGTATGAGATCTATTCATATTTGTTTATAGGTCTTATTTATCAAAGGAACAAGAGAAGAAATTATAAAAGTAAAAATATTTATCATTTAGTGATTATTAGAAAAGAATAAGCCTCCTAAGGAGGAAAATCCAATTTGAATGTGTCTGCCATTTATAAAATAGACACCATATTGCAGAGTTACACAATCAGTATCTAAGTTCAGTACTTAGATATTCATCTGACCATGACTTTTTCTTATTTTAATTCTTTTTAAATTCTTAATTCTTTTATGTTACCTCAAAAGAAAACTTGATCAGCAATAACCCCCAAATTATCTTTAAGCCATTAATAATCTTCATTTATATATATTAAATATACATTTTCTCCACCATATGTATTATATGTTGTCTGATCCCTGGCACATTTACTTTCAAATTATTTCTGTTTTTCTTTACCTGGATTGAACATAGACATCTAAATTGTATAAATACTAAGGAATGCAAAACACCAAGGAATGGTAATAGATTTAGCAATCAAAATATACTGAGAGAAAATATAGAGAGCCATTTATCTGAGTAACATGTACAGAGTATGACTAAAATTAAGCAATAAGTTCAGAAAGAGTAAGTGAGGTTGGGTGGGGTAGATTAATGGATTAAAAAAATTAATTTTTAGCACTATCTTCAGGAAATGTCAATGATACTATGTTCAAATCTACCTACTCTAATAGATCTTTACAATCTATAGATGTTTCACCTGAGAAAGAATGATTTTCATGGTTCTGTATTTATATTTTTGGTATTCTGCTTCTGGTGAGTTAATTTTTTGTTATAGTGAGTGCTGACAGAGAATAAGGGCCTCTTCTCAGAGGATGGTGTCTCACTTGAGGAATGAGATTATTTAGTCCATTAATCTTCATAGTCCTGCAGTTGATAGTAAAAGGATGGTATCCATCCATCCAACCGTCATGTATTGAATGCTTACTAGATGCTAGACACTTTGCTAAGACATTTGGAATACAATGATGTGTAAAAGATAATCTCCACCTTCAAGAATACTATTCTGGGGTGCCTGGGTGGCTCAGTTGGTTAAGCATCTGACCTCAGCTCAGGTCATGATCTCGCGGTTCATGAGTTCAAGTCCCTTGTTGGGCTTTGTGCTGACAGCTCGGAGCCTGGAGCCTGCTTCGGATTCTGTGTGTGTGTGTGTGTGTGTCTCTCTCTCTCTCTCTGCCTCTCCTTTGCTCACGCTCTGCCTCTCTCTCAAAAATAAATAAATATTAAAACATTAAAAAAATATTATTCTAAGGGGGAAGACAGTCTCAGAGACAGCTGATTATAATATATGAGGAGGAGCACCTAACTTATTGTGGGAAAATTAGGGAAAACTTCTTGGGAGAGGTTTACTCCTCAGCTAACTTTTGAAAGGTGAACTGGACTTAGCCACGGTTGAAGGAGGGCAATCTGTTAGCAAAAATTTGGAGATGGGAAGCCACATGACTTGTAGTACTTGCTCAAGAGGAAAACCAGGCAGGTGAGTGGTAAGAGATAGCTGAAATGCTCTCTCAGAGTGGAACCCAGAGCTGGCAATGAGGATCATTTGGAAATAACAGAACATGGTTTTTTCATTTCTCTCTTCCCTTCCTTCCTTACTTCCTTTCCTTCCTTCACTTCCTTCTAAGTTAGTTGGATAAGTTTCTATGTACTAGGTTTTATAATAGCACTTACATATTAAAGACATACAGGTAGCTAGGAGGACTAAAAGGTGAAGATATGGTGATCTACTAAGTCTTTGAGGTGAATATGTGTAATTCTATAGTGACTTTATTATTATTTTCCCTGTGTATTTAGTAAAAAAAAAAACTTAAAAAAATTATTCATTTGTGTTTTAGTGTTAACAGGGTAAATACTGAAAGACTGTTACTTTTTTTCCTCGAAATCAGAACCAGAGTTTTAAACCTAATACTGCATATTCCTGGAGTGCTGCCATGATGGTGACTCTGGTGTTAGGAATGACCAGAACCCACTTAATTACTTATCCTTCCCTATCTAGAAGCTAATTAGTTTATTTACTAAATATTTATTGAACATTTATTATATGTCAGGCATTCTTCTAGGCACCAGGGACAAGTGAACAAGATAAACAGTATCTCAGTCCTCATGTATGTATTCTTTTTTTTTTTTAATGTTTTATTTATTTCTGAGAGAGAGAGAGAGAGAGAGAGCGAGCATGAGCAGGGAAGGGTGAGAGAGAGAGGGAGATACAGAATCTGAAACAGGCTCCAGGCTCTGAGCTGGCTGTCGGCACAGAGCCCGACACGGGGCTCAAACCCACGAACTGTGAGATCATGACCTGAGCTGAAGTCGGACGCTTAACCAACTGAGCCACCCAGCCACCCCCTCATGTATGTATTCTTATAGGGGAAGAGAATCAGTAACCAATCCAATGAATAGTAAGATATAGTAACTTATGAGTGATACTTAGGGCAATGGGAATGATACTGATTGGTGGTAGTAGTCAACTTGGTGACTCCCATAGTTGGAGTGATCAGAGAAGAAAGTCCATCTGAGAAGTGCCTTTTGAGCTAGGATCTATATGATACAGAGTTAACCATCGGAAGATCTGGGGCCAGAGTTCTAGGTAGAGGAATAAAATGAATTTTGCAAATTGAGAATTAATGAAATACAGGTCCTACAAACCAGCCTCTGAGAGGTAGAAGTAATTTTAGTTATTAGAATGTGTGTGTATATGTGAGAGAGAGACAGAGAGGGAGAGAGGGAGAGAGAGAGAGATACCTATTATTCTATCATGGGAATGAGTAGAATTTTTCTGTGTTGGTCCTTGTGCCTGAATGAAGGTGAGAGGCATATAGTGTCATACTATATAACTATTACAGAACAGCTTAAGAGATGTAGCCAGGGGCACCTGAGCCAGTCGCTCAGCCAGTTAAGCCTCTGACTTTGGCTCAGGTCATGATCTCATGGTTCGTGGGTTTGAGCCCCATGTCAGGCTCTGTGCTGAAAGCTCAGAGCCTGGAGTCTGCTTTGGATTTGGTGTCTCACTCTCTCTCTGCCCCTTCCCTGCTCATGCTCTATCTCTGTCTCTGTCTCTCTCTCTCTCTCAAAAATAAATAAACATTAAAAAATTTAAACAATAAAAAAGATGTAGCCAGAACTCCTTCTTTATTTACCTATAATTGCCTGCATTTTCTTCAAGTACATGATAAAAGATTTACTGTGTTGCACTAAGTAAATTTCTCCATGTAAATTATTCCCTAGTCTCCCATACATAGTTTCTGTAGCATTAAAGATTGTCACCACAAACTTAGTATCTTAAAGTTTTTATGTCACCAAAGTGTTTGAAAGATAAGGATGGGGATGCCTGGGTGGCTCAGTTGGTTAAGTGTCTGACTCTTGACTTCAGCTCAAGTCATGATCTTGTAGTTTGTGAGCTCGATCCTCCCATCAGGCTCTGCACTGACAGCACAGAGCCTTCTTGGGATTCTCTGTTTCCTCTCTGTCTGTCCCTACCCTACTCATGCTTTCTCTCTCTCTCTCTCTCTCTTTCTCTCTCTCTTTCTCAAAACTAACTAAATAAATAAGATGTTAAGGTAGCAGTATGGCTTAAGATACTCCTGTCACTAAGTTTTTGGGATAAGGTCATATAGCTAACTTCTAGATTGGTAGGTAGTTACATAGTATATGTCACAACATAGTATAAATACCTCCTCTCTGTATCATTTTATAAAATCTTTTGATTATTTTTCCAATGAACTTAATTATTCTATATGTAGAATTTTCTAATGTCTACATACAGAAAAGGAGCTATAACTTTTACTTTGTTGAACATAATGTACATTGAACAGACTTTAAGTGCTTGGTATTAGTAATAATTCTCCCTTATTTGCCCTCAAATTATAGTGAAGTAAGTAATCTTGAACTTGGGTTAATTTAAAATTTCATTTCTGTTAGTGGTGGTTTAGCATTTATACAAAGGATAATGGTATTTGAAATATGTGTTATACTAAACTATAGCATTATCTTTTCTAGAGATCTTTTAGGTTTTAATTTGATTTAATTGCATTGTAGGGTGAGTCTCAAGCTACCAGGGCATATTAAGTTTTGTTAGAACTAACAAGTCTTGCTTTGTCAAAGAATACATGTGGAATCTTTTCTATTTTTTTTTTTTTTTAAATAATGCCCTAGAGGGTTAGTAGTGTCTTTATTCGGCAGCTACAGAAAATTGGATTTTCGCTCTCTAACTGTAACTCAGTTGTCCTCTTTACATCAAATGTTGCTATTCACTGTAGATAGGTTTAGACTGCAAAACTAATGATGGTAGTAAAAAAGAAAATCACATGATATAAATTAGGAAATGGGAATAAACAATTATTGCATGTCTGTGGTGTATAGAATGCTTTATTGTTATCATCACTGTACATCTTACATGTATTGATTGTTATCATATGTCAAGCTCTTTATATATATTCTATTTCTTCTTATATGTCAGGAAGAAGTTTGGTCAATATACTCTTGATTTCCCAGCACTATTTCCAGATTATTATCTTTTCACTGTTGAGCAGAAACTCACGCTATTCTGAGAATAAAGCTCTCTAGAGGCTCATGGCACATTCCTACACCGCCTCTGTCTTTCCTATTTAACATTATCTGCAGAACTCTTGGACANGATAGAACGATCAGGGGAGAGAAACAGAGAGAGAAAGAAAGAAACCCAAGCAGGCTCCACACTCAAGGCAGATCTGGATGCAGGGCTCTATCCTATGACCTGGGATCACGATCCAAGCTAAAATCAAGAGTTAGATACTCAACTGACTGACTGAGCCACCCATGCGCCACCAGTGAACATTTTGATGCTTCACCAATGGTTATATTTCAAACAAAAGTTCTGTCTTTGTCCTAAGTGATTTTAACGTGAAAATGACCCATCCAAAATCTATTTATTAAAAGACTACTTTCTTTCCATTGAATTGTCTTTACACCTTATCAAGAATTTATTGACCATAAACATGAGAGTTTATTTCTGGAGTCTCAATTCTATTTCATAGATTGATATGTCTGTCCTTATATTAGTACCACACTGTTTTTGATTAATCAAATTTTATAGTAAAATTTGAAATTTGGAGGGTTTAATCCACCAGTGATCTTTTTTTTTTCAATATTTTTTGGACTTTTTTGGCTTTTTTAGCTATTTTGGTACTAATTTTAGGATCAGCTTGTAAATTTCTGTGAAAACGCTATGTGGGATTTTGATAGGTTTTATGTTGAATCTGTGATCAATTTGGAGAGTATTTTCATTTTAACAGTATTTGGTTTTTTGATCTCTGAACATGGGATAGCTGTCTATTTAAGTTTTTAAAAATTATTTTCATAAATGATTTTTAGTTTTCAGAGCACGAGTTTTGTATTTCTTTTGTTAAGCTTATTCCTAAGTATTTAATTATTTTTGATGCTGTTGTAAATGGAATTATCTTAATTTTCTTTTCGGACTGCTCATTTTTAGTGCATAGAAATACAGTTTGGGGGCACCTGGGTGGTTCAGTTGGTTAAGCATCTGACTTGATTTCTGCTGAGGTCATGATCTCACCATTGTGAGATTGAGCCCCTGCGTTGGGCTTTGCACGGAGCATGGAGCCTGCTTAAGATTGTCTCTCTTTCTCCCTCTGCCCTTCTCCCCGTGCACTCTCTCTCTCTCTCTCAAATAAAAATTTAAGAAATACAGTTGAGTTTTGCATATTGAATTTGTACTTTGCTAAATTCAATTATTCTGTTTTTTAGTGGATTCCTTAGGATTTTCTATATGCAAGATTATGTCGTCTACAAATAGAGATATTTTTACTTCTCTCTTTCTAAGGTGAATCCTTCTTATTTCTTTTTCTTGCCTAGTTACCTTGGCTAGAACCTCCAATGTAATGTTAAATAGCAGTAGCAAGAGTGAACATCCTTATCTTGTTCTTGATTTTAGGAGAAAAGCATTCACTTTTTGACCATTAGTTATGATGTTAACTGAATTTTTCATAGATACCTTTTAGCAAGTTGAAGTTCCCTTCTATTCCAAGTTTGTTGGGTGTTTTTATCATGAAAGTGTGCTGAATTTTGCTCAATGACTTTTATTAGTCTGTTAAAATGATCATGTGGTTTTGTCCTTAATTCTATTGATATAGTATATTACATGAGTTGGTTTTCATATGTTAAGCCAACCCTTGCATTCCTGATATAAATCCCACTTAGTCCTGATATATATATTTTAATATGTTGCTGTATTTAATATGCTAGAATTTTGTTGCGTTTTGTGTCTCTATTCCTATATGATATTGGTCTGTAGTTTTCTTGTGATGTCTGTCTGGTTTTGGTATTAGGGTAATATTGGTCTTGCAGAATGAGTTGGGAAGTGTTTTCTATTTTTGGTAAGAGTTTATGAAAAATTAGTATCAGTTCTTTCAATATTTGGTAGCATTAAACTATTAAACTATCTGGGGCTGGGCTTTGTCTTGCTTCGGAAGTTTCAGAAATTAGTAATTCAATATCTTATTATAAATCTATTCAGGGGCACCTGGATGGCTTAATTGGTTAAGCCTTTGACTCTAGATTTAGCCTCAGATCATGATCTCATGGTTCATGAGTTTGAGCTCTGTATTGGGCTCTGCACTGACAGCACAGAGTCTGCTTGAGATTCTCTCTCCTCCTGCTCTCTCCACCTCTACCCTGCTCATGCTCTGTCTCTCTCTCAAAATAAATAATCTTAAAAAATTTGTTTTATAAATCTGTTCAGATTTTCTCTTTCTTCTTGGATTACTTTCAATAGTTTATATCTTTATATGAGTTCTAACTTTCATCTGAGTTACCTAATTTATTGCCATACAGTTATTCATTATATTCACTAATAATCATTTTTATTTCTATAAGGTTGGTAGTGATGTCCTCTCTTTCATTACTGATTTTAGTAATTTGAGTCTTCTGTCTTTTTTCCTTGGTCAGCTTAGTTGAAAGTTTGTCAATTTTGTTGATCTTTTCAAAGAACCAAATTTTGATTTCGTTTATTTTGTCTATTGCTTTCTAGTATCTATTTCATTCATTTCTACTCTGGTCTTTATATTTTCCTTTCTTCTGCTCACTTGGAATATACTTTCCTCCTTTTTTTCTATTTTCTAAAGAGAAAAACTGAAGCCATTGATTTGGGACCTTCCTTCTTTTCTTATGTAGACACTTAATGCTACAGATTTCCTTCTGAATTCAGCTTTATTTAACCTCATCCCACAAGTTTCAATGTGTTGTGTTTTTACTTTCACTCAGTTCAAATACTTTTTCTATAAAAATTTTTTTTAATTAAAAATGTTTATTTTTTGAGAGAGAGAAATGAAGTACAAGTGTGGGAGGGGCAGAGGGAGAGGGAGATACAGAATCTGAGGTGGGCTCCAGGCTCTTAGTTGTCAGTACAGAGCCCAGTGCAGGATTTGAACTCGCAGCAGTGGGATCAGACCTGAGCCGAAGTTGGATGCTCAACCAACTGAGCCACCCAGGCTCCCTTTAAAAAATTTTTTTAAATGTTTATTTATTTTTGAGAGTGGGGAAGGGGAAGAGGGAGGGACAGAGAGAGAGAGAGAGAGAGAAAAGGAGATACAGAATCTGAAGTAGGCTCCAGGCGTGAGCTGTCAGCACAGAGCCAGACATGGGACTTGAACCCATGAACCTGAGACCATGACCTGAACCAAAGTCAGACACCCAACCAACTAAGCCACCCAGGCACCCCTCATTTTCTGATTTTCATTTTTCTCTTTTCTTTGATTCATCGATTATTTAGAAATATGTTAGTTTGTGTCAAAATATTAGGGAATTTTCCAGATTTTTTTTATTGTTAATTTCTCATTTAATTCCATTATAATTCATGTGACTTTAATCTTTTTGTATTTACTTAAACTTATCTTAAGGTTAAGGATATGCTTTTCTGTGTGGTAAATGTTTCATCTGAACCCTTGAGAAGAATGTGTTTAGAGATGTAATATGCTATAATTATCAATGCAGTCAAGTTGATTAATAATGTTGTTCCAGTCTTCCATGTCTTTATGTGTTTTCTTTCTTCTTGTTAAGAGAGGCATGTTGAAATCTTCAACTATGATTGTGGTTTTGACTCCCCCATTTTCTACCTCCCATTTTCTTTTAAAGACTTACACTTGTATTTGTTTTATAGCTCACCAATATTCTGTTCATTTTTCCTAGTCTTTTTTAAATCTCTCTGTTTAATTTCAGATTATTCCTATTGCTGTTGTCTTTAAGTCATTAATCTTCTCTGCTCATATTAATTTCATTCATTGCATTTTAATCTCTGATATTTTAATTTTCACTGTTAGAAGTTTGATCCTTTTTTCAAACATTCTGTGTCTCTATTTGGTATGTTCAGTCTTCTAGCTTCTTGAACATAGAGAATACCATATAACTGTTGCAAGGTCTTGTCTACTAATTCTATCAGCTATGTCATTTCTGAGTTAGTTCACAGTTGATTTTTCTCCTCATTGTAGATCATATTTGCCTGCTTCTTTATAGACATGGTCATTTTTTATTGGATGTCAGATGTTGTGAATTTTACCTTCCTGGATCCTATATATATATATTTTTTATTTTATAGACACTCTTGGCTTTGTTCTGGAATACAATTAAGTTACTTGGGAACAGTTAGATTCTTTGTAGTTGTGCTTATAAGCCAAATGAAAGCAGCTTTTGAATAAGGCTTCTCTTTGTATTTCTTTGATTCACTACTAAAGCAAAACTCTTCTTTGTAATCATATTCATTTCCTATGGCTGCTGTAGCTAAGTGCCACAAACTAGGTGACTAAAACAACAGAAATTTATTGCGTCATGGTTCTGGAGGCTGGAAGTCCAAAATCAAGGTGTCAGCAGGGTCTTGCTCCCTCTGAAACCTGTAGGGAAATTCTTCCTTGCTTCATCATAGCTTTTGGTTTTTTTCTGGCAGTCTTTGACATTCCTTGGTTTACAGATACATCACTCCAGTTCTCTGTCTTCACAAAGTTCTCCTCATGATTCTTCACATCCTCTTGCCTCTATGTCTATCTGTCTCTGTGTCTAAATTCCCCTTTTATAAGGACAACAGTCATAATGTATTAGGGCCCACCCTACTGACTTAATTTTAAGTCAGTATTTAAGTCATTGATTATCTCTATAAAGATCCTATTCCAAACAAGGTCACATTCTGAGGTACTGTGGAATAAGACTTAAATATATTTTTGTGGAAGACGTAATTCAGCCTATAAGAGTACTATACCCAAATCTCATGAGTTATGAAGTTTTTCACTTTGGTTGCTCAGAACAGGAGCTATTGCCTGCTAGTGTAAGCTCCTGAAATTGTTCCCTTTAATCTTATTGGGTGGTTCCTTCTCTAGTGTTGGTTAGTTTCCTCACCTGCATGTGCTGATCAGTACTCAGAGACTCAGGGGGATTCTTGGAAAGGTTTTTGTTTTTGTTTTGAGCAGCTATTTACTTTCTAATATTCTGTCCTGTAAGCTCTAGCTACTTTGACCTCCTTGGTCTTCTAGCTTCTTCTCCTCTACTTAGCTGGACCTACTAGCTACCTGTGTTTGAACCTCCTTACTGTGACTTGGAAAGGCTTTCAGACAATAAGGCAGTTATGAGCACACTTCATTAGTTTCCCATCCCTTAGGAATCACTATCCTTCTTTGCCTGATGTCCAATGTGTTAGACATAGGTTTTTGGCTTTTTTCAGATATTTTATCTGGTGTTCCCAGTTGTTGCAGGCAGGAGGTTAAATCTGGTCCCCATTGCTCCATGTTGGCTGGAACATCTGGTCTGTTTTTCTGGCCCCAACAAGAGCTGCTTTGGAATACTGTGATGTGGCTGTAAAACTGATTAAGGGAGCTTTCTGCATACTGAGAAGATCTCAGGGATGTTAAATGAAAAAGCAAGAAACAGAACAGGACATAATATGCTATGTTTTATGTAATAAAGGATAATAATAGTAATACATTATGTATATTTACATAAACAAACATGAAAGGATCCATAAGAGGCTAATGAATCATATTACTATCAAAATTGAAAAGATTATTAGATGGGAGTGGGGGCTCCAAGAGGTAGCACCTTGCACTCTAGTGCATGCTCAGGCGTGTCAGAGCCCATGTTGTTGGATCCTGGCCCCCAGGGTCCCCGGCTGTGCCCAAGGCAAGATGTTGAGGCACAGGTTGGAAACCCAGGACTCTCAAACCAGAGAACTGCAAGATGTTGTCACAAATGTGGAGACACATTTTGGAGAGCTGTGCCAAATCTTTGTTGCTTATGTGCACAAAATTGCCTGACTGTGAGACAAAGTAGAACTCCTGGTGAATGTCTTTGTTTAGGTTTATTCCTAGGTATTTTATGGTTTTTTGTGCAATTGTGAATGGGATCAGTTTCTTGATTTCTCTTTTTGTTGCTTCATTATTGGTGTATAAAAATGCAACCAATTCCTGTACGCTGATTTTGTATCCTGCAACTTTGATGAATTCCTAGATCAGATCAAGTAGGCTTCTCGTGGAGTCTGTCAGGTTTTCTATATACAGTATCATCTCATCTGCAAAAAGTGAGTTTGACTTCTTCTTTATCAATTCTGATGTCTTTGATTTCTTTTTGTTGTCTGATTGCTGATGCTAGGACTTCAGGACTATGTTAAACAACAGTGGTGAGAGTAGACATCCCTGTCGTGTTCCTGATCTCAGGGGGAGTGCTCTCAGTTTTTCCCCATTGAGGATGATGTTAGCTGAGGGCTTCTCATAGATGGCTTTGATGATGTTTAAGTAAGTTCCTTCTATCCTGACTTTCTCGAGGGTCTTTATTAACAAGGGATGCTGTATTTTGTCAAATGCTTTTTTTGCATCTGTCGACAGGATCATATAGTTTTTATCTTTTCTTTTGTTAATGTGATGTATCAAAAGAACATAAAATACCAAACAAAAGATACAGGAGATCTGTATGATGAAAACTATAGAAAACTTATGAAGGAAATTGAAGAAGACACAAAGAAATGGAAAAACATTTNTGCTGATGCATAGGGGCACTTGTACCCCAATGTTCATAGCAGCACTCTCAACAATAGCCAAAACATGGAAAGAGCCTAAGTGTCCATCAACGGACGAATGGATCAAGGAGATGTGGTATATGTATACAATGGGATACTACATGACAATGAGAAAGAAAGAAACGTGGCCATGTGTAGCAACATGGATGGAACTAGAGGGTGTTATGCTGAGTGGAATAAGTCAGGCAGAGAAGGATAAATACCATATGTTTGCACGTGCAGGTGGAGTAGGAGGAACTTAACAAAGGACCATGAGGGAGAAGGGGAAAAATAGTTAGGGAGAGGGAGGGAGGCAAACCATGAGAGACCCTTGAATGCTGAGAACAAACTGAGGGCTGATTGGGGGTGGGAGAGAGGGGAAGGGGGGTGATGGGCATGGGGGAGGGCACTTGTTGGGATGAGCACTGGGTGTTATATGGAAACCAACTTGACAATAAACTATTTAAGAAAAAAAAAAAAAACTGGTGAATGAAATCAACCTGTATGCCTCTACAGGGAGCCCAGGTCTAGAGCAGGGCCTGAAAAAATAACGGAGGAAAGGAAAGAAGGAAACAAGGAGGGAGGAAAAGACGGAGAGAGAGACAAAAACAGAGAGAAAGGAAGAAAGCAGGGCCTAAAAATCTTTGCAGATAAGTTTGCCAAACTTGAGTAATTTATCAACAAATGAAGGTTGACAGACTTGAAACCTTCAAAGTAGTTGAACCTTTGAAAGCTATGAACCATTGTGAAAATAAAATGAGATAACCTCAAAGTAGCATTATAGCAAGAACTGGAAAGCCAGTCAGTTAACTCAGAAAGAACACATCAGCAAAACCCATCTGATTGACATATTATTGTATCTTTTGACTTTTGACCTTTTTTGTTTGTTTTGTTTGTTTTTTAATGTTTGTTTATTTTTAAGAGAGTGCAAGTGGGGGAGGGGTAGAGTGAGGGGGACAGATGATCAGAAGCGGGCTCTGCACTAATAGCAGTGAGCCTGATATGGGGCTTGAACTCAAACTGTGAGATCATGACCTGAACCAAAGTTAGATGCTCAACTGACTGAGCCACCCAGGTCCCCCTGACTTTTGATCTTTAAAAAAATGTTTTATAAGGCTGAAACTTAATTGCAGAGAACTACAGTGGATGCTACCTGAACAACTTGTCATCTGGAGGAAACTATTGGCAATTTTGTAAAGGAGAAAATAAAGGACATAAAGACTATATTTTCAGAATTTATCACTATTAAAATGTTACTTCATGGCAAAGCTTTAAAGGTCTCCACTGCTACCTGCCAAAATATACAAAACATTGATGAAGATCTAGAAGTTTTCCGAAATTGTCCATATCAACCAGATTATTCATCCTGTTTAGATATTGTAAGAGCAAATCCAAAGTCAGCTCTTCAAAGATCACTGTCAACTAAGTGTGTATGTGAAATAGAACAGGTAGTCACTGCTGACTAAGAAAGGATCAACAGGCAGAAGATGATGATGAAGAGGATGATGAAGACTTACATTATAGAAGAAAATTAGTTTTCTTAAGTAACTTCACATTTCATTTTTCTTTTTCTTTTTTTTAAATGTTTATTTTTGAGAGAGAGAGAGAGTGAGCAGGGAAGGGGCAGAGAGAGAATCTCAAGCAGGCTGTGTGCTGTCAGCCTGGCAGCACAGAGCCTGACACAGGGCTTAACCTCATGACTGTGTGAGATCACGACTTGAGCCGAACAAAGGCAGATGTTTAACCAACTCAACCACCCAGGCACCTCTCACATTTCATTTTTCATCTTAAATGACTTGGAATCCAGAATTACTACATTCTAAAACTTTATACTGGCTTCATAGACAGTAAACCCCAAATGAAGTCCTACTGAAAATGAAAATTAAAGGAAATTTATGATGACCAAAAAATGAAGGTTTAAAAAATATTACACACCAGTCATTTCAATATCCTATCTAGCAGTATGTGATTTTTGAATAGGTTCCATTAAAAAAAAATGATGTAGTTCATATTAATGCAAAGTACCTAGTTGAGATTGCAATATAAGCACTGTAGATGAAAAAAACAAGAGATCTAACACTTCCACTTGCTTCTTTTGCTTTCATCACCTAAAAAGGTCGTTAGTCCTTCTGATTGAATACAAATTCTGTTCCGTAAAGTCTTATCAAAAAGACAGTTTTTTTCTTTACTGTTTTTCCCTTTTACTACAACCTGAAGTTTCCTTATTTGATGCATAATTTACTTTTCAACAAGTGTGTAATTACTTTTGATTACAGGTAATGAGACACTAGGATATCAGTGTCTTAAAACTACATAAAGTATAAATTTTGCTTCACATAAATGTGAAAGCCATATTGAGCCTGATTTTGGTATTAAAATGAAAATGCTATCATAGTAAAGCATTATACGCAGTACTGTACAACTTCTGGGAAGCTGTAATTTGTGGAATGTGGCCTAAGAAAATATCATGGAAAACCATAAATCATTACAACTCTGTAAAAATTTTTACCAAACCACCATTTAATTAATGAAAGAGTATATAGTTTTATTCCTGAAAATAATCAATTTAGTAGAGCCTTTCAGTAAGTATAATATACGTGTTTCTTTGGATGGGGATTGTACTTTTGTTATTTCATGGATACCAGTCAGGCATATAAAAATTATGAAATTCATAAAATCATTTGGGATAACCACAAAAAGCAGTCTAAGTTCTCAGTTTAGCTGAGAGCATGTTCTGAATCGATATTGTTTATTTTTAGATTTTTGGTGTCCGAAAATCACCTAATCTCCCTTGTGATCATATTGTAGGTTTTAGCTAGTGCCTTACCTACCTTGCTTCTATGTAACATCCATAAATCACCGTTTCCTGTTTCCTCTACCATACATGATCTCTCTTAGTTCATAACCACTGAGGTGTGTTTGGAATTGACTTCCTTCTCTCCTGTTAGAGTGACAAGTGTGATGATGTCTGTTCTTGGCTTTTGGTTTTATTTATTTGATTTTAGGAATGATTTTTTTCCTCTCATACAATGCTGAAGCATTTGAGATTATCCAACCACTTGTAAATATGTTTAAGACACATAAAAATATTAAAGGAGAAATGTATTTATATAGCTCACTTATTTGCAAGTCCTTTGGACCACTTTTTTTCTATCGAGGTGTAGTTGTTGTATACCATTATATTAGTTTCGTGTGTACAATATAGCGATTCAATATTTGTATATATTATGAAATGATCAGCATGATAAGTCTACTTAACATTACATAGTTCCAAATCCATTACCATGCATAGTTAGAATTTTTTTTTTACGTGATGAGAACTTTTAGGATTTACTCTTGTATATCAGTTATGCCTTAAGTAAAAAAAGAAAAAAGAAAACATATTAAATTTATCCTTTCCCAAAATAAGTTACCCCTAATTTATCAAAATTCCCAACCCCACTTTTAAAAATCTGATTGCAAGATGTGATTTCAGTTTATTCAAGCAGGTATTTTGATCCATCCTTCTTTTTGGATACAACCCCAAAATCTACAAAGCAGTGTAAGGGAGAATCCTGTTTCTCATCAGCAAATAAACAAAACAACCTTCAAATATACAACACAGTATTATGAAACACCATGTTGTTCATGGACAGTTGGTATTCTTTATCAAATGAAAAGTCTAGAAATTAAACATCCATGTAATTGGAATAATTTACAATAAATATTAGTATGCCTTGCTTTCTCAACTTTTGTTTTATATGTTTTCTATTTTATATGCATTTATAGAGGGCCAGAATCAATAGAGCATATGCACTGCGAATTGTTTACCTTATAAGTAACAAACCTAATGTGTATGGTACTTGGAAATTATTTTAGCATGCTTTCAAAACAAGAAGTCAATTACCACGGTAATTTATAAGAATACAAAATGGTAGTATTTTGTTATAATAGTTTGTTGTTGTTGCTTTTATTATTTTCAGAACATTAAAGGTTAATTATAGGGGCACCTGGGTGGCTCATTTGGCTAGGCGTCTGACTTTGGCTCAAGTCATGATCTCATGGTTCGTGGGTTTGAGTCCCGCGTCGGGCTCTGTGCTGACAGCTAGCTCGGAGCCTGGAGCCTGTCTTCAGATTCCGTATCTCCCTCTCTCTCTTTGACCCTCCCCTGCTCACACTGTCTCTGTCTCTCTCTCAAAAATAAGTAAAACCTTTTTTAAAAAATTTTAAAAAGGTTAATTATAACAATATTTCAATTAAAATAATTCACCACAGTTTTTATTTTATTCTGAAGACCAATTGCTATCTCTGTCTTTGTTTTTTAAAGGTGTTCTTAAGGACTATCTAAGAGAACTTCCTTCTCCTCTGATAACAAAGCAGCTTTATGAGGCTGTAATAGATGCAATGGCAAAAAACCCTTTGAAAATGTCATCAAGTGGATGTGAGAACGACCCAAGTGACTCTAAGTATACTGTTGACCTGCTCGATTGTCTGCCTGATGTTGAGAGGGTAAGCATCAGCGGTATACCATTTCCCTGAAAGCCAGCTAATAAATATACACTTAGCTCCAGAGCTACAAATAGTTTTTCAGGTATTTCACCTCTGTGGCACTTATGAGTTTAAGCTGTGTCTTTACTGAGGGCTAGATTTAAACAGCATAAATCTAAATGACAATTTTATCTTTTCTGTTTATAATTTTAGTCTAGGCATAGGTACTTTCTTTAATAATAACCTTATTATTAAAATAATATCTTTATTATAGAAAAATTGAGAAGATATGGAAAAGAAGAATGGAAAATTGCAATTATCAATATCCAAAGGCAACAATAATTAATGTATTAGTTTATTTCCTTTTAGTATTTAAAAAAAATGGTGACTATTTCTGTGTAAGACTTAAGCAACCCTCACCACCATCATCATTTTCCTTCTTGCCTCTTCCCATTTGCCTCCTTATAGTCTAAATCTTGGGACCAGTATCTTCAGGACCAGAGGAAATAGAAGGGTAGCTGGGTCCACAGAACCAGTCTTAGCCTAAGTTTAGCTGATGTTCTTAGAACAAAAGAGAAAATAAAAGAGAGATGGCTGGGCTTGTCCAGATGAGGCCAACTTTGCCTATATTTCTTATCATGTAAGGGTAGAAAGGGCAAGAGTAAATGTGTGAAAATATTAAGTCCCATATCTTCATTCACCTTTGCTGTTCCCTTCTAAATCCCTTTGCTGTGCTCAGTACAATTAGATTAGCAAGTACTACTCCTGTGAATGGAAAGAAGGGAACAGCTACAAAGAGGTAAGCAGAAGCAGAAGGGTGGAGTGAAAGAGTAGAAATATTCCTTCTTTGATGCAAGGTAAAATTGTGTCATTTGACGTACACGTGAAGAAACGAGTGTCTGGAAATTTAAATCACTTGCCCAAGTTCTATAGCTTTTATGAGTGCTGTAGTCTGTCACCTGAATTTATAGGTCTTTCTGGCCCTAAAGTTCATGCTATTAGCATCCTTTCTATAAAGGCTGTATAATATTCTATTGAGTGGATTTGATATACTTAATCACTATTCTCTTTTGTATAATATTTGGGTTTTGAGCCTATTTGTATATATTTGTATGCAGAGATTTCTTTTCAGTTAGAGTTACTTATTTGGAATAGAATCTTAGAGTAGAATTGTTGATTTAAATGATGTGAACATTCGGGGTGCCTGGGTGGCTCAGTCGGTTGGTTAAGCATCCGACTTCGACTCTGGTCATGATCTCATGGTTCATGGGGTTTGAGCCCCGCGTTGGGCTCTGTGCTGACAGCCAGCTCAGAGCCTGGAGCCTGTTTCAGATTCTGTGTCTCCCTCTCCCTCTGACCCTCCCCTGCTCATGCTGTCTCTCTCTGTCTCAGAAATAAATAAAATATTTTTTTAAAATTAAAAAAAAATAAATGATGTGAACATTCAAAGGCTCTTAATACATTTTCATATTACTTTTCAAAAGAGACAATAACAGTGGCATTTTTGGGCTCATCTTTATTTAGTAGACAAAAAATATTTTAAATTATATTTCTTGGTTTGCTATTGAGATTAAACCTAAGATATTTAGGCAGGTGTGGTTGTGTGTGTGTGTGTGTGTGTGTGTGTGTGTGTGTGTGTGTTTGTTTTGGTAGGCTTCATGCCCAGTATGGAGCCCAACACGGGCNGCACAGTATGCTGAAAGTAGCCTTAAGATGACAACATGTGTACAATCCCATTTATGTTAGGAAATTTATAGTGAGTGGAGAAGAGGAATAGATATTCATTATTTACATTGTTTTTATGATTCATTTATTTGATTTGTTTTGATTTCAAAATACCAATTACAGGCTTCTCTAACTTTCATTCTTTCTTCACTCCTTTCTTTCTCAGCTGAACAAGAGAAGAGTATTTATTTTGGCTGTCCTTATTTCTTCACCACCCTTGGCTATTCAACACATTGTAATCTGGCTCCCTACCCTATCTTTCTGGACTTGTTTTTGCCAAGGTTACTAATGACCTTCTGATCACTGAATCCATTTTTCACTTTTGGCTCTAGAAATATGTCATTTTGATTGCTTCTTTTTTAATAACTTTTTGAAATTACAGTTTTATTTGGCATTCATTTCTTTAATACAATTATGAAGAAATTATACTCTCATTTAAAAAAAACATTTTTTTAATGTTTTATTTATTTCTGAGAGATAGAGACATGGCATGAGCAGGGGAGGGTCAGAGAGAGAGGGAGATAGAGAATCTGAAACAAGCTCCAGGCTCTGAGCTGGCAGTTAGCGCAAANACTTTTTGAAATTACAGTTTTATTTGGCATTCATTTCTTTAATACAATTATGAAGAAATTATACTCTCATTTAAAAAAAACATTTTTTTAATGTTTTATTTATTTCTGAGAGATAGAGACATGGCATGAGCAGGGGAGGGTCAGAGAGAGAGGGAGATAGAGAATCTGAAACAAGCTCCAGGCTCTGAGCTGGCAGTTAGTGCAAACCTGATGTGGGGCTCGAACCCATGAACCGTGAGATCATGACCTGAGCCGAAGTTGGACGCTTAACTGACTGAGCCACCCAGGCGCCCCTGTATACTCTCATTTTATTTGTTAAACGATTGATCACAGCCAGTACTTCAAAAACATTTCTTTCTGTAATTGATTAGACCTAAATAACCTTCTACCCCTTACTATTTCTTCAGGTTTTAAAAAGGATTCTTTTTTGGGGCACCTGGCTGGCTCAGTTGAAAGAGCATGTGACTCTTGAGCCTCAGGGTCATGAGTTCAAACCCCATGTTGGGTGTGAGATTACTTAAACAAATAAAAATACTTCTTAAAAAAGTATTCTTTTTCAACAAATTTTTCTTTTCTTTTTTTTTTTTTTATCTCTAGCTATTCTATTCTTTTTTCCATGGTTTGTCTACTTAAGGTGTTTGTTAGTTAAGCACACTGGCCTTTTTCCTAATCTGGATCATAATAGACCCTGGCCATGTTGGAAATTGTTGGCTTCCTAGGTTTAAGGTTGGTAGTCCCCCAGGGGTGCCTGGGTGGCTCTCTCTGTCTCTCTCTCTCTCTCTCTCTCAGAAGTAAATAAAACATTAAAACAAAAAAGGTTGGTAGTCCCCTACTTATGACTAGAAGATTTATCTGTTCTTAAAGATAAACACTCTTACCTAATCCCTTTTCTATCACAGCCTTTGCTGTTTTCATTTTAGAGGAGGGAAGAGAGGAAAACGTTGATGTATATTTTCCTAGGGACTCCAGTTGAAATTTGGAATGCATTCATGAGCCTTTTATAAAGACTATACATTTTAACCATCTAATCAATCAAAGTATGTCATTGGAACCCAAGGGTCCAATCTTAGAAACAACCTTCTGAAAAGTAATAGAATGTCTGTTTATATTTTCTGCTTTAAATTGTGTCCTTGAATTTGGCCCTGTGTATAACTTTATTAAATGAAATGTAATTTAATTTAGGCAACCCTAAAGATGTTGTTGGATCATTTGAAATTGGTGGCTTCTTATCATGAAGTGAATAAAATGACTTGCCAGAATTTGGCTGTGTGCTTTGGACCAGTATTATTGAGTCAGAAGCAAGAGACTTCCACCCATAACAACAGAGTCTTTACTGACTCAGAAGAACTTGCAACTGCTTTGGATTTCAAAAAACATATTGAAGTTCTTCATTATTTACTTCAACTCTGGCCAGGTAAATGATTCTGTGGAAATAATTTTCTCTTTCAAGGATAGAGTGTTGGAATTAGCTAATCACTAAATCTGCCCATATATGATTGAAGAAAATATTTTCTAGATTTTGCTTTTTCCTTTTAAATTTTTTGCTTTTGCTGATATTATAGCCATATAGATCAACATACACATTTTGGACTAGGTCAGATCAGGATTTGTATCCTGGTTGTGTTACTTATTAGCAAATTCTTTAACATCTTACAGCCTCAGTATCATCTTTTGTCATAGGGACTTAATAATATGTTTATGGGACTTATAGAAGGATTAAATAAGGAGTTATGTATGTAAGCTGCTCAGTGCAGCTCTTGTCGCATATTAGGTACTCTGTAAATATTAACTTCTTAGTCTTCTCATTTTTAGTTCAACTGGTATGAAGCAGAATTCATTTTACTCCTTCATTCAGTTCTTCTTCCTGACATCTTTACTGTATTCATGGTTCATTCTTCAAATTACCCAGGCTTGATATGACAGTTATCTTTGATCTTTTCCATCTTTCTTATCCATCCCTTGTTCCAGGCAATAACTAAAAGCCGACAATTATTTTCCTACTCTATCTCTTATATAGTTTCAGAGCTAAAAGGAATACATATTTAATTAGATATTCTAATGCTATATTTAAGTTCCAAATTTTTCTAATCCTGCAGTAACCCCTGCTTCCTTTCTCTACCCTGCATAGTACCAAACATGAAAGTACCTAGGAGCTCTGTGTAGCATATAGTGGTAAAAGTGGTTGGGCCCTGGAGTCAGGCTTGGATTCAGATCCAGATTGTGGCCCAGGCATATACTTTAATTCCCCTCAGTATGCTTCCCTATAAATAGTGCCTACCTCGGGGTTGTGAAGATTCTGCAGATAAAGCATCAAAAGCAGTGAGAAAAGTGTTTTGTGTAAAGTTAGCTCTTTGTTGCTCTTTTAATGATATCTATAAGGATGGACCAAAGTGCAATGAAATGCTTGATTTAGTCTTTTAAAATACATCTATCTAATTTTAAAAAGTGTATTAAAAATGTTAACTTTTTAATTTGGAAAATTAAAATTTGTGCTTTCTTTCAAACACAGGCTTAAAAATCATTTCTAATTTATCTTTTAACTGAATTTGTATATATTATTAATTGTTTTAAAATCCTGAATCAAGATTCTTTGACTAATTGGTTTGATTTCTGCATTTGGTGCCCAACATAAGGATCTCTCAGGGTAAAGTTTTAAATGTGTCTCCTATAGTTTTTCCTACAACTGCTTTAATTCTAATAAATATCAGGAATTGGGAAATCAGCCATCTTCATTCTAATCACAAGTGAAAACTTGCTTACCTGGAGATAAACACAGTTTACTATCAGAACCTGATTTCTTTATCATTAATTCTGTATCAGAGGTTAATGTTACTTAAAAATAACTGCCCTTAAGGACCTGAATACACATTTTTTCCAAAGAAGACATACAGATGGCCAACAGACACACCAAAAGATGTTCAGCATCATTCATCATCAGGGAAATGCAAATGAAAACCACAATGAGATATCCCCTTACACCTGTCTGAATGGCTGCATCAAAAAGGGAAGAAATAACAAATGTTGGTGAGGATGTGGAAAAAAGGGAACCCTTGTGCAGTGTTGGTGGGAATGTAAATTGGTGTAGCTGCTATGGAAAACACTGTGGAGGATCCTCAAAAAATTAAAAATAGAAATACCATACAACCTAGTAATTCCACTATGGGGTGTTTACCCGAAGAGAATGAAAACACTAATTTGAAAAGATACATGTACCCGTATGTTTATTGCAGCTTTACAATAGCCAGGATATGGAAGCAGCCTAAAGTGTCCATCAGTAGATGAATGGATAAAGAAGTTGTGGCATATATACCATCTGTGGAATATTGCTCTGCTATTAAAAAAAAAAAAAAAAAAATGACCTTGTCATTCACAACAGTACGGATGGACCAAGAGGGAATCATGTTAAGTGAAAGAAGTCAGACAGAGAAAGGCAAATACCATATAATTTCACATACATATGGAATCTAAAAACCAAAACAAATAAATAAATGAAAAAACTGGAAATAGACTCATAAATACAGAGAGTAGGTGGCATGGGGGGACGAGTGAAATTGTTAAAGGAGACTAAGAAATACAGGCTTCCAGTTATAAAATAAATAAAGTCACGGGGATGAAAAGTACAGTATGGGGAGTATAGTCAACAATATTGTGATAATGTTGGTGAACAGATGATAACTACACTTATCGTGGGGAGCACTGTGTAATGTACAGAGTTGTTGATTCACCTGAAAGTGATATAACATTATATGTCAACTATACTTCAATTAAAAAAAAACATCTGCCTCCTTTTCTATATCCCGTATTTTTCTTTAGTTATAGTACCTCAGACCAAGGGCAGAAAGATGAGAGTAAATACCAATTAGTTTTGCCCTCTAAATCATTTGCTTTTGGATTCAAGAAAAGGGAGACATCAAGTAGAAGCAGTGCAGTGACTGTGCCTGAGAAAGTTGATAGTTGTACAGAGAATGAACCATAGCGTATTAACTCAGTAAATGCTCATCTCGATGCATTAAATAGCAGGTTTGACTTTGCTTGCGATGCATAGCTTACTTATGTTTCTTTTGGAATTTCCCTTACTCTGGAGGTAAAAAGAGTTGGTTCCACGTTTCCCCCCTCCACCTTCGTTTTTACTTTGACTTTTTTGTGTTACTTTTTGTTTTTTCATTTGGAGCAATAATAAAATTTGCTTTGAGCTTTCCATTTGAAAAATCTTATCTTCAAAGTGATCAGTTAGAATCCTAGCATATTGGCACTGAAAGTGAAAATCATCCTGCCAGTGGTGTTTCAGATTGTCTTCTGCCAAGCCCTAAGGTTCTTTGGAAGCAGCTTTGGAGCCACTGGCAGCAGGTGAGGGAACAAAATGGAAACACACTTCCCTTTTGATCAAAACAATTTCCTTTCATCTTTTATATGTATTGGATTTTTATAAATTGTTGCGTTTTAAAAACAGTCTTGCTGTTGTAAGAAGAATATTGAAATTTACTGATAGGCCACTCTTTCTCTTTACAGAAGGGGAAACAGCTTTAGAGTGAGTATAACTCCCAAGACCAGCTGTTTGCTGTATCACATTTTCTGTGATGAGTAAATTTGGTCCAGTTTTTTTGGGGAGGGAGAAGCTATCATTTTTTTCGTATTCCTTTTTGTTTCATTTTTCTCACTAGACTAAGCTGTATGAGGTCAGGGACTAAATTTTGCTTACCCTTACACACCAAAGTCCTAAGACAGTGCTTGGCACTAACTAGGCACTCAATATATTCTATTAAACAAGGAAATTATACTATAGATAAAAGGCTAATAAGGTGATGGTTGAAAATACAAATCCACCAGTAGAAAACAAGACAAGAAAATTAAGATTCTTAGTATGTACATTGCATTTTGAAACATTTTCAGCAACTTTATGGATTACATTTTTAGTTTTATTCTGTTGAAGATGGACAGTCATAGTGCTAGAAAAACCAGAACTTTTCTTTTGGGGTCAAAATTGTCTATTTTCTCTGCATTTTTAATAGGAAAGCATTCTACCATCAATAGTTTAAAAAGTCAGTGAAGTTGATTTTTCAGAAATTGAATTTTTAGTCTAAAAGATATAAAATATCATTATAGCTGGTTTCTTAAATCCTTTCCAAGAAAATCTACAACAATAATGTTTGACTAGGGATTTGGTTTAAGTAATTGGCAACAAAATAAACCTGGATTTTGCAGGTGAATGTCAGAAGATGGGAGCAGGACCAGACAAGCTCTATCCACAGAGTCAAAAGTATGTTACTTTGGGGCACCTGGCTGGCTCAGTCGGTAGAGCATGCAACTCTTGAGCTCGGGGTCATGAGTTCAGGCCCCACGTTGCCAAGGCATAGAGCTTACTTAAAAAAGAAAAAAAAATGTTTTACTTTGGTTGGATCACAAACCAGATTACTTCAAGGTTAGCAAAGTACTGTAACGAAAACAACAGGCATGACACTTAAGCACTAAGAACAGGAATAGCAGGAAAATGAGGGAGAAAAGCCCGGAGACTTAGTGGAGATTAGCAGCTAGAGTAGAAAAAGGAATATGAATAATTAAACAGTGGAAAAATTCAGATATTTATTCTGCAGTTGCATCAGTTAATGGCATGGGGCATTTTATATTAATACTGTCATTAAAGATCAATTTAAATAAATATCAGGGACGCCTGGGTGGCTCAGTTGGTTAAATGTCGGCTCAGGTCATGATCTCTCAGGCGTGGGTTTGAGCCCTGCTTTGGGCTCTGTACTGGAGTCACAGAGCCTGCTTGGGATTCTCTCTCTCCTTCTCCTCTGCTCCTCCCCCACTCACATGCACACTTGCAGGCACTCTTCAAAACTAAAACATTAAAAAAATAAATATCAGGCCTTTATTTTCCAGAAAATTTTAGCTCAAGAGATTTTAGGTATTCATAATTATATATAAATAGCCATCTTAAAAATATAAACAAGTGGAAATGTTAGAAACATACCTATAGATATCAAGTATTTTAATAAAATCTAAATACAAAAAATTATGTGGTCTCAGAAAAATATATTTTGTTAAATCCTTTTTAAGTTTATTTATGAGAGATAGAAACAGAGTATGAGCAGGGGAGGGGCAGAGAAAGAGGGAGATAAAAAATCTGAAGCAGGCTCTAGGCTCTGAACTGTCAGCACAGGGCCCAATGAGGGGCTCGAACTCATGAACGTGAGATCATGACCTGAGCTGAAGCCGGAGGCTCAACTGACTGAGCCACCCAAGCACCCCTGAAAAATGTTAAGATCACTTTAAGTCTGGGAAATTAGCACTATATGCATGTTTGTATTACTTTGCAATTATTTTGTACGGTAGGAAATAAATATTTATTGTATGTTGGAGAGTGTAAAGTGGGTGTGTTATTACTGATAATATAGTCATACTGATAATATGTATCTTAGTGAAAGATAGTATACATGGAGAGGCATTTATTAATGTAGAATAAATAAGCAAAAAGAAAAGTATTTTGGGTAGTTTTCAAAAGCTGTGCCTCAAAATTTAAGTCCATTTTATACACAGAAGAACCATAGATAAATGTTTTGTTCAACATCCACAAAAGGGTAAGCAGTGAAGCCTTGGTTTGTCATGAAGTTATGTGTATCTGTGGTAATCTGCTTGGCCAGCACAATGCATACTCTTAGAAGAAATTAATCTTAATATAAGGAATGTTATTTGAGATTGTTAGATATCTAATTAAAATGGGAAAATAAAATATCTGTACTATTTTCAGGCAATAAATGAAGACTATTAGTAGCTAATGCTGTATAATCAAACTCAGGTAACAAGTGGTCAAATTTAGTATTTGTGCATTTTATCAAAGTGGAATTTGGGCTGCTTAGTAAAATAAATTCTGACACTGCCGCTAATAGAATTGCACAAAAGCACGAAGGTTAGAGTGAGCACTTTAGATGTCTTTGCCTCATTTAGATGTTTGCAGAAGAAGGATCTTCTTGTTTTGTTTTTTGTTTATACACAAACATGCCTTGCCTGCTTTTTGCTGTAGCTTTTAATCTAAAAGAAGCTACCAGCTTAGCTACTGTTTGAATTACAGCTAGATAATAATTAACTTGCGCAGAAAGTTAATCAATGTTGGAAATTTTATTTGTTTGGGGATGTTATGATATGGCATGAATTAGCACCATTGAACATTCTACTAGCTTCTGTCCCTAATCTTGATTATGTCTGGTGATAGAAAAAAGTAATTATGGAATGCTTTTTTTTTAATAGTGTGCATGTTTTGTTTTAATGCATGTTTGTAGTTGATTATTAAATGGCTTATCTTTAGCTCTGTTTTTTAAAGACCAGTTGGATGGCCGTGACTAAGCAAATTTATTGTTTGTTTCTAGTGCAACGTTTAACTGTCAAAGAATCAACAGATAATTTGTTCCCAGAGCAGAAGTCTTCTCTAAGTTATTTGAGGAGGAAGAAAGAACGACCTTGCATGTTAAATTTAAGTGGTACTGATTCATCAAGAATACTTAGACCGAGGCAAACCAGATTAGACAGTCCAGTTAGCAATCGGTATGCAGGAGACTGGAGCAGCTGTGGAGGAAACTACTTTTTAAATACAAAAGAAAATTTAAATGATGTAGATTATGATGATGTCCCTTCAGAAGAGAGAGAAAATGGAGAACATTGCAGCAAAATGTATGGACCAGATATAATGATTGAACAGCCGATACCCTTGTCCGAAGAGTACACATTTCAGACATATTTGACAATGCAGACAATTGAGTCTACAGTGGACCGAAAAGTCAATCTCAAAGATCTACAAGAAAGTATTGATACTTTGATTGGAAATCTGGAGCGTGAACTCAACAAAAACAAGCTGAATATGAGTGTTTAAAATTAAAGGTTTTTATTTGCTTTTTTGTAATGTTTTAAATTTTAAATCTTTCTCATTTTCTTATACCTCTTACAGTGGTTTTATTTTTTTACTTTTAAAAAATCCATTAATTTCTAATAAGTTCATGTGATTCCATTAAAAACACTATTCATTAATGTAATTTTTATTTATCTCATTAGATACTTTTTCTTGGGGCAAAGATAACTTGGACTTGTGGATATTGTAACACATATGGCCAATTCTCTAGAGATAACTTTTAAATGCACTTAAACAAGGTTCAGAGAAGTTATCAGCCCTTCATGGTTTTTGTACTTCGTAGGAACTGCTCTTTTGTAGCTGAAACAGGTGTTTCTTTCAGAGGAACGTGGTAACTGCTCCGTCTGGCTTGCGGTGTGCGCCCATGTACACTGCAACATCCTTTGATCGTATTTCATTTGCAATGCAAATGCTGCTCTATAAAAACCCTTTTTATAAATAAAAGTAAAATTACACAAATATTAATGTATTCTGTATTAACATTCAGTAATTATTTAAGCTTATAAAAATTAAATATTTTTATAATCCTGAAATATGTGTATATTTATAAGTGCATATATGGATAGATGTTAGAGTGAGGGGAGGAATGGGCTACATAATCACATGTATCTTTATATATATGTCATGAGGCCAAAATTATTAGCTTCAAATGTCTTTTTCAGGGACAGAATATTTAAGTTAAAGGAGGAGTTCTGTAGAAACACTTGAACCAAAACACTAGAAGCATCTGAATTAAAATAATAGACTTAATTTTTTTTTTAATTCACAGAAAGTCAAAGTATCCCTAGTGAGAAGTCATCTTTTAGATTGAAATCCTCTAACTTCTTAAGGGATTAAGTGCCCAGATTTCTGCACTAGTGATTTACACTTCAAAAATCTTTACTTATTCTATGCATTTTTATTTTCTGCTTTTTAAAACGAAGTAACTGTGCTTTAAACATATTTATTTGTAGTAGTACATTGATAACATTGACTTTATAATTGCCCTCGTTTGTATCTAAAGAAATCTTGCCAGCATAGTCCATGTTATTGATTTTTAAAAATTAACTTATTTTGGCTACGTGTATCTACGAGATAATCATTATAGCAGTCACAGCAGTGCTTGAAAATGTAAATTTAGAAGATTTTTTTATTAAATTGGAATGTATTTTTTTAACTTTTATACCCACAGAACATGTAATTTTAAAATTATAAGTAAAATTTGAATTACCAACTTAAAGATGTAGCAGCCAGTAGAAAACACTTCTTGATGTTTTTCTAAATATTAAAGTATTTAAATATTTCTGTGTTAAATATACACTGATAAACAGAACACCTTGTTATTTAATTTGAAAGCTCAGTTGTTAAAAAGCCAGATTAATAATTATTTTTATATGGAAATTTCATTTTTTAAAGCTTTGTATAACAATTCAGAAGAATACCAAAAGAATTTGTGACAGGTATATATATTGAGTAAACAGTCAAAAGAAATGTACTTTATGTTTTATAGGAAGACTTTGTTTGCTATATCATGTATAATGTATGAATTGAATAAGTTGTTCCAGAAATATAAAAGTTTTATTAAAGTATTATAACCTTGGTGCCATGCTATTAATTATTGTGATTTTAACGATCACTTATTTTAATGTCATTGTTTTTAAACAAGCATGTTATAGTATTGGACAGTAAAATGTTATCCATACATCCATGTACCAATATCTTTTTGTGCAGAATTGAATTTTCCAAAATCTGAACTATCTTAAAGGCCAGATTTAGTTTGTTATATAATTTTGGGTGGGAGTAGTTTAATCTCTCAATCTTAAATAGAAAATACTAAGCATTTTTGTTGTCTAAATCACCGAGCCCTAACTGTACATCTCTTTTGTGCATTCTGCTGTATTTCGTAGTGCTCTGTAAGTTCACGCCTTTACTTTAAATGGCCTTTAACTTCAGATCTTTTTTTGAGTTCTTATACCTGCTTTTTTAATAAACTACTGGGATCTTTCTACACTGTTAGACTACCAGCTGTCATTCCCTTCTAAGTCTACCTGCCCCAATGTTTTTTAGGATTAAGAAATTTTTAATTTTAGTGCATGTACTAAAATTTCAAGCAATCCATATGGATAGGAAATAAAAAGTCAAAAGTGTGCCTCCGTGCCATTCACACCTAATCCTGCTTCTCAGAGGTAACAACCTCTTCTTCAGGTAGCAACTACCTCTATCACTTGGTCTAGGTTTACTGTGGCTGTTTCTTGATTTGTCATTTAAATCATTATCTGTTGATCGTTTAATATGAATATTAAGGAATGTCCATTCTTCCTCCCCATTGATATTTTTAGTTCTTTTGGTTTCCTTTATAACTAGTAATCTTTATTTCTTGATCCATCTGTATTAAACAGTGTCTCTTGGCTTGCTACCATTGTGGAAAGGACCAGACCTATACTTCCCTTTCAACTCATTACTGCCCTTTACCTCCTAATTTCTCTAAGTTACACAATTAGTCTACTTAATCAACATTAATAGATGTATATTATTTGGGGGAACTATATTTGACTTAAGTTTTTACTTAGATTTCTAAAAACAAATCAATAACTAGCCATTATGTGCTAGATTATGCAAAAGCATTTATAGGAAAACAGGTGATTTTGTCTCCTACATATCCAATCTTCTGTCCTGAGATCTATGCTGATATATGCAGAATATTCCAAGCTATAGGTCAAGTGGATTATTTTATCTTCTAGCTGTCAACTTCTACAAATCATGCTGTGTATCATTTGCTTCAGAATTGAGTCACAGCTTGGGGCACCTGTGGGGCTCAGTTGGTTGAGTGTCTGATTCTTGGTTTCAACTCAGATCAAGATCTCACAGTTTCTTGAGTTCAAGCCCTGCAATGGGCTTTGCACTGGCAGAGCCTGCTTGGGATTCTCTCTCCCTCCCTCCCTGCCCTTCCCCTACTTGTGCTGTCTCTGTCTCTTTCAAAGTAGATTAAAAAACTTAAAAAATAATTGGGTTATGGATTTTGCAGATTTTTATGTTTCCTGGAATAACTGCTTTTTTTTTTTTGACCAAGGTAAAATGCTTTCTTTACTATAACAATTATTTTATCGTGCTATTGAATTACCAAATTTGTTGAGAATGTTTTTAGCTATCATTCTGGGAGTCTTAAAGTATATTCTCACCTTTATTTATTTTTCTTTGACCGAAGAAAAATATCTTCTTCACTATAATCTTGAGATCATCTTAAGTTTTTAAATAACTTTATCAAATTTTGACAAAGTGGTTTTTAGCTATCATCCTGGGATATGTTTTCCTTGCATTCCTGTATTTTATTTTGTTTTACTTTTTTTTTTTAATTTAGGGCTTTTGCTTGCTGAAGTATATAAGTACTTCCCCCCACATACACACACACCTCCTGCTACCCCCTCCCTCTCTCACACCCCCCACCACACTCACCTGCCCCTTCTCAAGCAAGAAGGGTGCTTGAGAGAGAAAGCTTTGAGTCCTTGCATGTCTGACAAGGCCTTCTTTTTTCCCCTATACTTCATTTTGAATGGACCTGCAGTCCCAGGTACAAAGTCACTTTCCTTGAGAACTTTGAAGGCATTTCTCTATTACCTTTACCTTTTTTTTTAATTTAAGATTTTACTAATTTATTTTTTAAGTTTATTTTTGACAGAAGATGAGTGAGGGAGGTGCAGAGACAGAGGGAGACAGAGGGTCCAAAGTGGGCTCTGTGCTGACAGTGAGCCCAATGTAGGGCTCAAATCCATGAACCATGAGATCATGACCTGAGCTGAAGTCAGATGCTCAACCAACTAAGCCACCCAGGTGCCCCATTTTAAAGTAATTTTTATACCCAACGTATGACTCAAACTCACGACCCTGAGATCAAGAGTCACATGATCTACTGACTGAGCCAGCCAGGTACCCCCTTCTCTGTTATCTTCTTACATCCAGTTTTGCAGTTATCCAGGCAAGAAAGATGGTAGTTTCAAATCAGGGAAGCCAAGCAATAGAGGTGGTGAGAACTGGTTGTATTCAGGATGTTTTGGAAGTAGGAGCCAAAAGAATTTGCCAGTGGACTGTGAGAGAGGAGTAAGGCTTGAGCAGCTGAAGAATGTAGTTACCATCAAATGAGACTGAGGTGACTTCACTGTATTTTTTAAATGACCTTCTTGTAGTAGAAGTTGCTATTATTAATGTGGTGTTTATAATGTCCAGTTTAACTATAAGTACTAACACTTTGGTACCTGGTAATGATGCCCACAGTGTCACTGCAAGAGTAAGAAAGCAGAAAGACTAAATAGATATCAAAGCCAAGTTCATGTCATAACTCTCTAGAAAACTTCAGATTGTGTGGCTTTATATTAGAGACCCGAAAGAAACGGTTGGGTAGTGGTATGGTTCCTGAAAAGATTTTAGTTTCCGGACATGACATTAAGGCTTAGAATTTTATAATTTTAAAACACCAACTTTTAGGTACTTGGAAAGTGATAAAAGTATTATGTTTAATAGTAAGTTTTAATTTGAATCTTACAGACCTGAGGACTTTGGTACAAAAAGGAATGCTCTTTTGCTCTTTTCTCAGTCCAGTGCTCACTCATGTTTGATAAGTATTGAAATGCCAGAAATCAGAGTTCTTGGTTGCTTTCTGACTCAGCCAAAAACTGACTGGCTAATTTAGGCAGAAATGGAACTAATTTTTTTAAAAAGTTTCAGAGGGAAGACTGTTTTAGGATGCTAAAAATGTTTTATAATTTGATCTAGGTGGAAACTTCACAGGTGTTTACATATCAAATTCCATACTTAAGATTTTTGCCCTTTATACAAGTCATACCTCAATATTTTTTTAATGGGGAAGCTGGAGGAATAGACTTGGAAAATAAGCAGAGCTAAGAGGCTAGGTGATCAGAATGACAGCAACCAGGGCTATGACTGATTAGGATGCTGCTGTTGCCACCACTGCCACCAAACACAATTCAGTGCACACCACTGGAGTTTTGTTTTTAATTTTTTTTAATGTTTATTTTTGAGAGAGAGAGAGAGAGAGACCAAGTACATGTGGGGGAGAAGCAGAGAGAGAGAGGGAGACAGAATCTGAAGCAGGCTCCAGGCTCTGAGCTGTCCGCACAGATCCCAATGCGGGGCTGAACTCACAGACCATGATGAGATCAGGATCTGAGCCAAAGTTCGATGCTTAACGCCACCCAGGTGCCCCCTGGAATTAGTTATAATGCACCATTCCTGATTCAGTCAATGACAGGAGCATCAGATTGTGCCCCAGCTTCCAGGTGTCAGGGAGGGAGCAACTAGCTAGCGTCCTTTCCCTGGAACTTACACAACGGTAAATTCTATGAATTTAAGAAGGGACTTCAGATGCCAGACAGCCTGACAGTGACAAATATCCACACTGTCCTGGTCTTCATCTTACCCTATTGCCCCCAAAATTGAAGTCTTTCTCTCACTCCCCTTACCTAACCCATCAACAGTTCTATGATATAGCCTGAAACTGCACTTCCCACACCCTAGACCAAGCCACCATCATCTCTCAATCCCTTACTGTTTGTTTCATCTCTTTGCTATCATTCCTCTCTCTCCACACTTACAATCCGTCCTGTCCACAGAAGCCAAAGTCATCCTTAAAAAAAGATACACCATATAATTTCTTCAGCCTCTTCTCTTGTTCCCCGTGCTCTAGCAACACTGAGGACTTGATTCCTGTCTTAGGATCTTTGCACTTGCCCTTTGTACTTGTGGAGTGCTCCTCATCCAGATTTTACTTGAGTGGCTATTTTTTGTCATTTTCACTTCTCTACTCAAATGTCACGTCAGAGGCTGCCTCCCAATCAGTAGCCTGCCTTGAAAACTGGGGGGAGGAAGAAGGTAGAGATTTCTGTCTCTCTACCAAATAGGGTACTACTTGATTAAACGATGGGCAGTTATAATTTTAGAAAATGTTTACATTTAGACCAAATCTAGGAGGAAACACTTTAAAAAGCATATCAGCACCCTTACATATCTAGTTCAATGCCATCTGCCTAAGAATTATAACAGAAGATGTCAGTTAATTAATAAATGAATTAATGTAAAAGAATTCTCAGAGAATGGTTGCCCTTTTGTCAGGAAAAGACTAAGGGCCGTGAGATGCAATGTCTATAATTATTCAAATATTCACTGCTGAGTAGTAATTATTTGTAATTAAGAAAGTTATCTTTTTATTTTGTTTTATGACTTTCTTGTGGAAGGGGGAACAGCCTTGGGAAAGTTAGTAACTTAAAAAGCCTTGGGTTGGTAGATTTTGGGTAATGTTTTTTGCTGTCGAATTGCAGTGTTTCAATAGAAACAATTATTTAAATAATATGTGGATGAAAAAGTGTTTCTCACCATAAGGAAGGTCGGTCTCTGAGAGAGCTTTTGTTAAAATGGATCATTT
>NW_027531143.1:8165997-8171485 GCF_008692635.1 Crocuta crocuta | reverse complement strand
AGACAGAATCTGAAGCAGGCTCCAGGCTCTGAGCTGTCCGCACAGATCCCAATGCGGGGCTGAACTCACAGACCATGATGAGATCAGGATCTGAGCCAAAGTTCGATGCTTAACGCCACCCAGGTGCCCCCTGGAATTAGTTATAATGCACCATTCCTGATTCAGTCAATGACAGGAGCATCAGATTGTGCCCCAGCTTCCAGGTGTCAGGGAGGGAGCAACTAGCTAGCGTCCTTTCCCTGGAACTTACACAACGGTAAATTCTATGAATTTAAGAAGGGACTTCAGATGCCAGACAGCCTGACAGTGACAAATATCCACACTGTCCTGGTCTTCATCTTACCCTATTGCCCCCAAAATTGAAGTCTTTCTCACACTCCCCTTACCTAACCCATCAACAGTTCTATGATATAGCCTGAAACTGCACTTCCCACACCCTAGACCAAGCCACCATCATCTCTCAATCCCTTACTGTTTGTTTCATCTCTTTGCTATCATTCCTCTCTCTCCACTTACAATCNCTCTTCTCTTGTTCCCCGTGCTCTAGCAACACTGAGGACTTGATTCCTGTCTTAGGATCTTTGCACTTGCCCTTTGTACTTGTGGAGTGCTCCTCATCCAGATTTTACTTGAGTGGCTATTTTTTGTCATTTTCACTTCTCTACTCAAATGTCACGTCAGAGGCTGCCTCCCAATCAGTAGCCTGCCTTGAAAACTGGGGGGAGGAAGAAGGTAGAGATTTCTGTCTCTCTACCAAATAGGGTACTACTTGATTAAACGATGGGCAGTTATAATTTTAGAAAATGTTTACATTTAGACCAAATCTAGGAGGAAACACTTTAAAAAGCATATCAGCACCCTTACATATCTAGTTCAATGCCATCTGCCTAAGAATTATAACAGAAGATGTCAGTTAATTAATAAATGAATTAATGTAAAAGAATTCTCAGAGAATGGTTGCCCTTTTGTCAGGAAAAGACATTGCGTGAGATGCAATGTCTATAATTATTCAAATATTCACTGCTGAGTAGTAATTATTTGTAATTAAGAAAGTTATCTTTTTATTTTGTTTTATGACTTTCTTGTGGAAGGGGGAACAGCCTTGGGAAAGTTAGTAACTTAAAAAGCCTTGGGTTGGTAGATTTTGGGTAATGTTTTTTGCTGTCGAATTGCAGTGTTTCAATAGAAACAATTATTTAAATAATATGTGGATGAAAAAGTGTTTCTCACCATAAGGAAGGTCGGTATCTGAGAGAGCTTTTGTTAAAATGGATCATTTATTTGTTTATAGAAATCATGAGCAAAAAGCATCCTGATTGATTTTAGTGTGAACTTTTTGCTAGAACTGGAAAAACATTTTTCATTTTAGTAAAAGAAAATATTTTCATAAAGTTGAATGAACACTGTAAATAAGACTCTTCTTAGAAAGGCTAGCAGAGACCATTTGAGGGTACAGACACTCCATATAATGTTTTTTATCTCTCTCAGTGTCGTGTTTGTTTTAAGCAAGTGAGAAAAATGCCTACATATTGCCCCGGGTTGAGTTAACTTAATCCTTATCTGTTTGATAAGGCCACTGGCATGCTTTTAAGACATTTGAGTTAATCTGGGTTTTTGTTGTTGTTTTGCTTAATGGAGGTATTTATGAAGTGAAAACTTGGTGTTGGCCTCAATATTTTACATACTTATTTGGCTGGAAACTCCTCTAAGGAAAGTTTAAAATTCCAACTTCAGAGAAATACAATGACTATTAAATCCAGAAAAGGAAAAGTGCCTCACATTCAAGACATTTTTGTGAAAGTTAGGAGAGACCACAAGCCCGCAGCTCACATTTTTTCACAGCTGCAGATACTGAACAGTGACCCCTTGTTCTTGACCTTTGTTCAAGAAAAGGGCTGCAGGGTGCCAGCATTTTGCGTCTGTTTTTGACTAACTTTCCCCTGCCTGGTAGCCATTGTAAAGCTCACGTTTTAACCTAAGGGCAAATTTGAATCATTAGGTGAGTGACAACAGCTTGTCTAAACTGGTAGATAAGAAATGTCAGAGCATAAGGTGCCATCTGTCCCAGGTTATGAATCTATGTTTGATCTGTACTCAAGGTCAAAACTCACCTGTAAAGTCAACCAAACTATAGACAAAAGAAGGCATGTTAGCATCTTTTTCCATCTACATTTCATTACAAATGTTTTCAAATGTAAAGGTGAAAATTATACAGTGAATGCCCATACATCTACCAGCTAGATTCTATAATTGTAAGCCTTTTGTTATATTAGTTTGACCATATATCCTTCTATCCACCATTATCTGTCTTAATTTTTGGTACATTTTAAAGTAAATCACAGACTTCAGTTTACTTCACAGTGTCATTTTGGAAGCAAAAAAAATAACTGGAGATTGAACTTTGTGTGATTATAATTAACTCCTAAAAGAGTCACAAAATATGTGAATTTACCACAATCCTAGATTTCATCACAGTAGGAGAGATCTAACCTGGAAACTAATAGTCTCTAAAAAATAAGGCGTGTTTTGGGTATCTTCTGATCCTTTCCATATAACTTTTAGCTATCTCAGGCTACTATCATTCACAGACAACCTTCAGAATTTCTATTATATTCAAGTACCATGCGTAATATTTTCTTACTTTCTCTAAAAATTTTTATTTTCAATTTATTTTTAGAGTACAACTTCATATTGCTACCATGAAAGGAAAAACGGTATGACTTGTCATAAACAAGCTGACCGTATTTTTTTCTGTACACAAAAATAAGTTCCTACTGTATACCTTGGCATGCATACTAAGGGAAATACCGAATTATAGCCTCCATCCTTACCCCTTTCACTTTCATAAATATTGGGGCACAAGAAAAATCGAGTCCGCATTGGAAGTTAGACACATAGATGATACCAGGCTGTTCTCTTTTTAAGGGACAAAGTCACTACATCGAGACTTGCCTAAGTCTCACCTTGAGCTACAACGGCACGAGAGAGCAGGGTGAGGAAGGGTCTGTCTGAAGCCTGTCTGAGGTGGTGTCCCAAGTGGGGCACGTTCCTCATGAGTCCTGTGTTGTCAACCCCAGCTGCCCTGCCGACCCCACACTGGCAGGAACAGAGCCAAAGCCCAGTCCTTGCAGCCTGAGGTTTGGGGAACTGTCAGAGTCATGGCCCTGACCAGGTTTCTTTTTCATTTTGTTTGCTCTTACAGTTTTAACCCTTTCCTACCAACTTATCTTCCTCCAACCCCCCTCTGTGTTAACGTAGGTGTGGTAGGAGACCAACAACACACCTATTTTTCCTTCCTGGAATTAGAACCAAGACCTAGGAGCCAGACGTGTGGAGATCAAAATACCAGATTTATCACTGATGAAGGTAAGCTGGAGAATCTGACTGGGGTCTATGGCCAAGGAGGCTTCTTCCTACATTCCCTGTGATCTGACCGTTCCCACTCAGTCACTGTAGAGTTAGTTAAAAACAAGCCTCTCCTGGCAGGGGTAACAGCCTTTCAGGGCTAAAAGAGAAAAAACAAAACAAAACAAAAACATACATATTACAGACGGGCTGGCCCTGTGGGTGAGAGAACACGGAAGGCTCCCAGGCAAGCATGCTCAAGTCCTGCTCAATTCACCAGTCGGGTGAGTCAGTCTTTGTGACTTGGAGAGCAGTTAAGTGAGGGAGGCAGAGAAAAGCTGGAAGTGATCCTCCCATACTCTTTCCTCTTGAGAAATGACGTTACCTTCCTTTTATGGAAACAGGATGTTATTCCCTAACAATTACCTCCTATTGCTTCCTCCTATAGTGACCAAATGTCACACGATGAACGTTGGGACCGTTTGTCAAATGGAGCAGGAAGTAGAAGTGTGTACTGGCAGCGAAAATCAACATGCAAGGATTTTCCAGGTAATTGCTAGGCAATGCTACCATTGGGTGTCCTGGCCAACCAGCAATGTGGTCAAAATTGGGCATATTCTTGCCTCTCTTGATAAAATGTTTTCTCCTCAAGCTGCTGTGGCCATGTGCCAGCTCTGGTGCCTTGAGCCTCGGATACCACAACCAGTCTTGCCTTTCCCCACTCTGCCCAGTAGCAGAATCGGCCTCCTCCTCTGCCTATAAGTAAAATGATCTTCCATTTGGTTCTGTATAACTATGGATTCTTATCATCAGATTAAGAGACTAGGGCACGGGGGTCCCTGGGTGGCTCAGTTGGTTAAGCATCCAACTCTTGACTTCAGCTCAGGTCATGATCACACCATTCAGGGGATCAAGCCCCACATCAGGCTCCAGGCTTAGAGTGCAGAGCCTACTTGGGGTTCTCTCTCTCCCTCTCTCTCTCTGCCCCTTCCCTGCTCATGCTCTCTCTCTCTCAAAATAAATTTTTTTAAAAAACCTAAGAGTGTTAATGATGGTACTGTTTATACTTTATTCTAAAATAGGTTATTAAACATAAAGAATATGCATATGAAAATATTAGAGGAACTCTTTTTGTTTCTCTCTGTTTCTTCTGTTAACTCTCAGCTCCCTGGATGCTGCTGCTACAGTTAACATGTCATGTTTGCCTCTGAAAGATAGCCAGGGTTTTATTAGCCATCTCAGTTTCCCTCATCTGCTTTACATCCTCAATCACCATGGAACATCCATTAAGCCATTGTCAGCTATCTCTGTAGTGCATTTACACAGGGCCTGAGTCATAATGGGGTTGGAACTCTAGTAAATCACCTAGAGGAAACGTTAGAAAAATCAGAATTGCAGGTGTAAATTAACATAAATGTACACAAAAAAGCCAAAACAACCTTGAAAAAAAATAATGATTTTGTAGGACCAATACCATCTGATTTTTAGATGTCTTTTAAAGCAACAATAATCAAGACAGCATGGTATTGGTGTCAGGATAGACCAGTCTATGGAACATAATGGAGTTCAGAAATAGACCCTACATATATGGACAACTGATTTTTAAAAATTTTATTATTGAAGTATAATTGAAATGCAGTTTCAGCTGTATAGCATACTGATTTGACAATTCTATATATTACTCAGAACTCACCACAATAAGTATAGTCACCATCTGTCACCAATGTTGTTACAATATTATTGACTATATTTCCTATGTTGTACTTTTACATCTCCATGATTATATTTATTTCATAACTGATAGTTTGTATCTCCCAGTCCCCATCATCTGTTGTGCTCATCCCCACCGACCCACCTCACCTCTGGCAGCCACCAGTTTGTTTTCTGTATTTGAGTCATTTATTTGTTTGTTTTGTTTTTTAGATTCCACAGATAAGTGAAATCACATGGTATCTTAGATTCCACAGATAAGTGAAATCACATGGTATCTGTCTTTGTCTGACACACAACTGACTTTTTATAAAGGCAATCCAGTGGGGAAAGGATAGTCTTTTCAATAAATAGTGCTGGAGTAATTGGAAATAATTTATAATATATAAAATAATATATATAATATATAAAATAATTTATATGCAAACTTCCC
>NW_027531143.1:8071122-8165874 GCF_008692635.1 Crocuta crocuta | reverse complement strand
ACTCCCCCCAAACCAAAAAACATTGATTCATATATAAAAATTATACCATAGGTAAAAATCAGTGTGAAAGGTATCATAGATTTAAATGTGAAGGCTGAAAGTATAAAACTTCTAGAAGAAAACCTTGGTTATGCAAAGATTTCTTAGAGAAGTCAACAAAACAATCTATAAAAAACTAAACTAATAAATTGAACTTCATCAAAATTAAAAATTTCTGCCTTTTGAAAGACACTGTTAAGAGAATGAAAAGATAAACCACAGACCAAAAGTAAATATTTGCACGTATCTGGTAAAAGACTTGTATCCAGAATATATAAGGAACTCTGGAAATCTCAATTACTAAAAAACCAAAAACAAAAAACCCTCCAAGAATAATGAGCAACATATGTGAATAAATACTTCATGAAAGAAGATATGTAGATGGAAATAAACACATGAAAATAAGCTCAACATCATTAGCCATTGGAGAAATGCTAGTTAAAACTGCAATGAGATACCACTACACACTAATTAGAATGGCTAAAATTTTAAAAGACTGACCATACTAGTGAGAATGAGGAGGAACTAGAACTTTTATACACTATTGGTAGAAATATAAAATGGCACAACTACTTTGGAAACATTTGGCAATATCTTAAAATGTTGAGCACATATGCACCATATGAGACAGATATTCTACTCCTAGATATTTATCCAAGAAGAATGAAAACATATGTCCATAAAACAACTTGCACAGAAATGATCATAGAAGACATATTATAGCCCCAAGCTGGAAACCGTGAACCCAAGTGTCTGCCAAACAAATTGTGGTATGTTCATATAATGGAATACTATTTGGCAATAAAAAGTAATGAAATATTAATATACACAACAAGACTGGATCTCAAAAGTGAAAGAATAAGACAAAAAAAGTACATACCATATGATTCCATTTATATGAAGTTATATAAAATGTAAGCTAATCTATAGTAATAGAGTTCTGACTGAACTAATGCATGTTTGGGTAATGGTAAATGGTTACATGGGTATATACATAATTAAAAATTAAGTTAGCTGCACACTTACAATTTGTGCTCTTCACTGAAAGTAATAGTTCACTAAAAAGAAGGATAATACAAAAAATAAAGAAATGCATGTTTCCTGTATAATTCGAACAATAGAGAAGAGTATGTAGTTGAAAGCCCATTCTTCCAAGCTTCTCTTGTCTTCTCCTCATCACCTACTTAAATGCAATCCCCCTCATCAGAGGTTTCCACCACTCACAGTTTGATATTTATAAAGACTTGTATCAAATTTTTAAGCTACATAGCACTAATTTTATTCTGTTTTATATTGTAATTATTTGAATACATAGCTTATTGTCTTACTGGATTATATGCATTGAAAGCAGAAAATTACAGTATGCTTCTTATAATTCTGAAACAAAGTAGGAATAGAAATAAATAAATATCCTATTTTGAGGTAATTGCCATAGTTATGGATACATTATAGATAACTAACCTTCATTGTGTTTCAGACAGTATACTGGGAGTTTTCTATGGTCTATTTCACTTAATACTCACAAGAACCAAAAGAGGTGGTTTTTCCAGTTACCTACTGCTACATAGCAAACCATACCAAAACCTATTACCAGGATTACCCCTATTGGGTTCTGTATAATTGGGAGTTCATTCTGTTTTTTTCTGACATTTACATCCACTCAGTCCAGAAACTTTATTAAAAGTGAAACATCAGTATAGATTTTAATTGTTCATTTAGCTTATTTACTAAGGCCAAAATAAAGCAGACACTTGCCATATATTAGGTTTGACTTGGAACTGTTTTCTTCTTTTTTTTTTAATATTAAAATTTTTTTTAATGTTTACTTATTTTTGAGAGACAGATAGAGCCTGATTGAGGGACAAGCAGAGAGAGAGGGAGACAGAATCTGAAGCAGACTCCAGGCTCTGAGCTGTCAGCACAGAGCCCGACACAGGGCTTGAACTCATGAACAGTGAGATAATGACCTAAGCTGAAGTTGGATGTTTAACTGACTGAGCCACCCAGGCGCCCCTGAAAAATTCTTTAAAAGTAGAATTATTCTTAAAAATATGACTTCAGAGGACACCTGGGTGGCTCAGTTTGTTAAGGTCTGACTCTTGATTTTGATTGAGGTCATAATCTCATTACTGTGAGATTGAGCCCTGTGTCAGACTTCACACTGGGCATGGAGCCTGCTTAAAATATTCTCTCTCTTTCTCTTACTCTCTCTCCCTCTGACCCTCCCTTCTCTCAAAATAAATAAAAATTTAAAAAAATATATGGCTTCAGGCTGGAAGAATTATTTTGAATTGACAGGGAAGGATGTCAAATCTCCTATTTTACATTTTCTTTCCTTCTCTTCTTTAAGAAAAAAGAATAGGGGCGCCTGGGTGGCTTAGTCGGTTGAGCGTCGGACTTTCGCTTAGGTCATGATCTCGCGGGTTCGTGGGTTCCAGCCCCGCGTCGGACTCTGTGCTGACTGCCAGCTCAGAGCCTGGAGCCTGTTTCAGAGTCTGTGTCTCCCTCTCTCTCTGACCCTCCCCTGCTCACGCTGTCTCTCTCTCCTAGAAATAAATAAAACATTTAAAAAAAAAAAAAAAAGAAAAAAAAAGAAAAAAGAATAAAAATGGCCCAGAATATTTTATGTACAGGTGACTTAGAGAAGTCTTATCTTCTGTCCTTTTAAGTTAGGAATATTGGCATTATTGCAGGGAAACACAACATATACCAATTACCATACTCACGGCATATATTTTTATGTCATATTTGTGAATAAGAGAGCATTTGGAAACAATTACGCTTAATTTTATTAACCATCATTTCCCCAATAAACCTTTAAGGTTAGTTTCTTTGGTGTTTGGGATTCTACTCTGATGATGAGCAGTTGTTTTATATGGCCTGTGACCCTCAAACAGCTCGTCAGCCATGGAAGGAATGAATTCATCACGCAGGGTTTAATTTGCCCTTGACTAAGATATTTAATTTCCGCCCTGGGAGCCTTGCACAGTTACATGGTATCTAACCTGGTGATGGCAACCTAGCAACTGGGTGGAGCATCGCCTACCCCAAGCAGCGCTCAGGGGTAGAGGGCACAGGGAAATGTTAATTATTTACAGTGGTGGATTAGTGAAGCTGTGGAAGTTTACCCAGGCCACTGACCACCATTTACTGGAGTCAATAGCCTTTTCATCTGAAGTGCACCCAGATGATATGGTTATCTGAGGACCTGAAAATATGCTCGTTTAATTATACAATATTTCTGGGTGGGTAAAAAGCAGCTTATACAGCTGAATGATAATTAAATTTAACCTAAATAAATCAAGTATTATTAGAATGGTTAATTTTCTAAGTAGTCATAGCATTTTAAGTTCTGCAAAAAATAAAGCTACTGTTTAAATTTTAAATAGTATGTCCAACATGTCTGGTCTCATATTAAAAATGGTCAAGCTACTATTAAACTAGGTGTGCAGAATCCTATTTGAGTGTGAGAGACATTAGCATTATTGTTAACAATATTAAAAGCATTTTAATATTGTAAACAATATTAAAAGCAGAGATTATGACATAGGACCAAGAAGAAACAGTATGTTTTCTCTGGTGTGTGTGTGTGTGTGTGTGTGTGTCTGTCTGTCTGTCTGTGTCTGTGAGAAAGAGTACTTGAGACTAAGCAAGAAAAGGAGATAACACTTATTAAGTACCCACTGAGTGCCAGTTATTTTATACACATTTCCTTTGGGTGAGGTAGGTATTATTATCATCCCCTATTTACAGATGGTATAGCTAAGACTTAGGAGACAGTGCAGCTTGCCCAGGGTGATGAGGCTGGATCCCAAAGCCCTTTTTATTTTCACTACAATGCATGACAGATCAAAAGACTGAAATGAAGAAAAAGAATACTGACCCACAGGACAGTTGGGAAGGAGCTGGAAGCTGTGGAAAGGACTGGAGCCATAGGAACTGGAAGGAGGCACACCAGTTAGCTCCATTTTCATTCACACCCAGTATTCCCACATCTTCCATTATAGGAGATCAGCCTCTCAGCTTGAGCCCCAATGTGAAGTGAAGAGCCCTCAGAGAGAACTCATCCCAGGAAAGGGGGAGGCAACACAGTGTATTGGCTTGAGTCCCAAAGCCTTGGAGTCCAAGAAAGGTGAGCATTCTGAGTGGTCTGACTCATCCCACCCCAACCTTTTTCCTTCCCCCTCTCCTTCCATACACACCAGACTTGCACTGAGATCTAAAGGCTCTCTCTGGCTTCTTTTGCTCTCTCTCCCAATAAATATCTTGTACATCTAGGCTTGCCTTGGCGTTAGCTTCATGCTAAACCTAAACTGACACAGAAGCATTGTCCCATCGCCTTCCGCCATGTTACAGGCCATTAGGCAGTTCTAGTGGTTGATAGAAGGGAGCCTTGAGTTCCTGGTGGTTGCAGGCTTGTTTGTGGATGAACTTGAGTCAACTTTCATCCCAGGAACTACAGGAAACACCTGGGGGCATTTTGCAGAAAGATGAGATACCAGATAAGCGGATGGGGCAAGATCCCATGAAACTTTGGCTGTGGTTGTTTGTGTGACCCCACTGGTGGCCATAGGCTGGTGAGATGATGAAGAAAATTAAGGTTATAAACTCATAATAAAAGTATATTAAACTGATAATAACTGCTATCATAAGCAAGATGAACCACATATTTAGTTTCTATAGAAAGAATATTATAATCGTGTTGTACATGTAAATTAGGTAAAATAAAGGCAAAAATTTATTGCTTGCTATATGCTAGGCACTATACTAAGCTCTTTATTTGATAACCCTAAGGCAGACACTTAGTCAATATCCATTACCCCCTCTTCTATGCTAATAAAACCCTCTTTTGTTTGAACAACAATGAACCAGCTCCAGGTAATGGCTTATGTCACATGATCATGACACTCCTGTTCTCCATGGTCCCAGCTTCTCCTGCACTAAGAGGTGTCCACACAACTCAGTTCTGTCCACAAGACCTGAGCAGAAGTCTGCTGGCATGGAGACGGAGGACTGAGTCATGAGAATGCTTCTCCTAGAAGACTACAGGGGCAAATCCCTCACCCTCTTCAGATCTTTGCTCAAATGTCACCTTCCCAGTAACACCTACCCTGAACACCTGTTTAAAATTGTAGAGCCAGGCATAGCATAGGACTCAAAACATTATTTTTTTTCTTTAGGGCAAGACATGAAAACAAAATAGGGGAAATTGCCAGAGAAAGTGCAGAATAGCAAGTACTGATGCCTTGGGACAGGAACATGCCTTGTATGTTTGGTGAATTGGAGGGGGCTGGCGTGACTGGGCTGCTGCAGTGTGGGTGAGGAGAGAGAGGTGAAACAGGATGACCATGGACAGCCTGATCACACAAGGGCTTGCAGGTCCCAGGAAAGCCCAGGCTCATCGTCTGAGTGAGCTGGGAAGCGGAGGAGGAGCTGAGAAGAATGACAGCCTCTGCCTTTCATTCAAAAGTGCTGGGTCGTTGCTGTTGAGGGAGATTGAAGGGGGCAAAGGTGGAAGCAGGGAGAATGGTTAGGGGGCTACTGTGAAAATCCAAACTGGTGACGGTGGTAGCTTGGACAAAGGTGGTAGCAATGAGGAAAGAAAGAAGTGATCAGGTTCTAGATGTATTTTGAAGCTATTGTCAACAAGATTTGCTCACAGATTAGGTATGGATTGTGAGAGGAGAAAAATGATGGATGATGTCTAGGTTTTTGCCTGAGCAACTGAAAGCAAGGTGATTAGGAGGACTACTGTGAGAATGGGTTTTGGAGGGAAATCTATTCCCTCAATTTTGGACATGCTTAAATTTGAGATGCCTATCATATATCCAAGTGGCGACATTAAATAGTCAAGTGGATATACAGCTCTTGATATCCTAGGAGAAGTTCATGACAGGGATATAGGTAGTATTGGAAACTATGAGATTGGATGGATTTACATAAGACATAAGTATGGATCAGGAAGAAGGGAGAGAGGGCAGAAGGGAGAGTGGGGAGGGAGGGTGGGAGGAAGGAAGGAAAGAAAGAAAGAAAGAAAGAAAGAAAGAAAGAAAGAAAGAAGGAAAGAAGGAAAGAAGGAAAGAAGGAAAGAAGGAAAGAAGGAAAGAAGGAAAGAAGGAAAGAAAGAAGGAAAGAAGGAAAGAAGGAAAGAAAGAAAGAAAGAAAGAAAGAAAGAAAGAAAGAAAGAAAGAGATGGAGAGAGAGGAGGATATGGGGGGAGGGAGGGAGGAAGGAAGGGAAGAAGGAAGGGAGGAAAGAGGGAAGGAAGGAAGGAAGGGAGGAAAGAAGGAAAGGAAGGGAAGGAAAGAAGAAGGAAAGGAGGGAGGGAGGAAGGGAGGGAGGCTGGAAGAAAGGAAGGAGGGATAGATGAAAGAGAAAGAAAGAAATATAGTTCAAGTGCAAAGTTGAGCCCTGGGACATTCCAATAATGATGATGCTAACATGTGCCAGGCACGGCCACCTTATATGCAGATGCTCATTTACCCCTTGTAAAAATGTTGCAAGGTAAATCCTCTCACCTGACCTGATAGTAGGGGAATCTGTTTCACAGCAATATGTTATCCATCCAAAGGCACACGGATGGTTAAGTGCTACTATCTACCTGACTTTTGAGATGAATAACTTTGAGTTTAATGTCCTCCAGTAACTTAACAACCTTGGCATCATCCTTTGTCTTGTATTCCCCATCCAACCAGCCTTTCAGGTCTGTTTTCACATTAAGCTTCAGTACTGGCATGTGCTAATCCCTTACCTTGAACCACGACTACTGCCTCCTAATAGGATTTCCTGCCATTCACTTCTCCCCACTCTAATCCATCCCTTATCTACCTAAAAATAAAGCTGATCGTGTCACCTTCCTGCTTAGCCCTTCTATTAATTCCCCATTATCTGCAAACTATAATCCAGCCTCTTGAGTTTAGTTTCCAGAAACCTTTACAATCTGGTTCCAAGCTACTTCTCCAGTGTCATCTGCTACCCTCCCTGCAGCCCTGTCTCCCATGCCAGTCACTTTCCTGTGACATTGAACCTCTGGTTGAGACACACCAAGCTCTTTTGCAACTGTTTCACGTGCTGTTTCCTTTTTGTGCCCAGACTGGTTAGCCACTCCCCCTCCCCAATACAATCTTGATTAGAGGACAGGACCATGGGCACTGTGTCTTGTTCCACATCGCAGAAGAAAACTCAGTTTTTCACCTTTAAGGATGATGTTATCGTAGGATTGTTTCAGAGCCCCCCTGCTTTTTGTAATTGCTAAGAATTTATTGTTGTTTTGTCATGAACTGATGTTGAATTTTATCACATTTTTCTGTGTCCATTTGGTATAAAAAATTCTCTCCTTTATTTATTTAAAATTTTTAAAAATGTTTTATTTATTTTTGAGAGGGAGATAGAGACAGCATGAGCAGGGGAGGGTCAGAGAGAGAGGGAGACACAGAATCTGAAACAGGCTCCAGGTTATGAGCTAGCTGTCAGCACAAAGCCTGATGCGGCGCTCGAACCCACGAACTGTGAGATCATGACCTGAGCCGAAGTCGGACGCTTAACCGACTGAGCCACCTAGGCACCCCATATATTCTCTCCTTTAATCAGTCACTTATTTTCTACTGTTAAATTAACCTTATATTCCCTGGGTAAACCCAATATATCTTTATGTAGAATCCTTTTTTTTTATACATATATTTCTGGCTTCAGTTTACTAATACTTAGCACATAGTCCTTCTATCTGTCAGGGGCCTGGGGAGAGCAGTGTTTGTAGGGGCAGCCAAAAGCAACCTGATAATTGGGAGCCAAGTTTGATTTCCACTTCTCTCTGAGATTAGGGGCTCTAAATGGATGTCAAGGCCTGGGGGTGAAGGGGAGGCCTGAAGCTCTGTGTTACTAGAGGAAAGTGAAAATTTCATTATTGGTAACCTTCATATTCAGTACAAAGTTCAGTACACATTCAATCCAAAAATCAAAACAGATCTTGTTGTGATAAATCATGTTTTAATTATAGTGAAATAAAAGGTTAATACTTACAAGTAAACCATGTTTAATTCGCTAGCTCACCTTACATAAAAAATAATGAATAAAAAGAAAAGAAAGCCCTACCAAGTCCCCCAAACACCCCTGCGGAAAGCTTTTCTACCTCATAAGTCCATGAATGACATCCTCTCTGGCATTTTGATGAGGCCAAGGTTGATGAGGGTGTTCTTTTCCAGTTCTAAGTAACTGTCATAGTCGTCTCTCAATTCAGCCTCCATCTGCTCTTTTGACTTCTGATATGTTTTCTAGGGTGAAAAACCAAGTCATCCCAATAAAACATTGACAGCTAGAAGTACCAAAGGAAAGAAGGGGCTAGTTTTGAGCAGTTGGCCTAGCCGCAGCTCTCTGGGGGGGGTTCGAGGGAAGGCACCTCTGGCGCGGGAGGGAGAGTGGCTGCTAGCTCTGAAGGAGAGTGGCAGAGAGCGAGTGGAGAAGTGTGTGCACATTTCTGTGGCCCAGGAAGCCTCCTGCTTGAGGCTGGTTCTCCATCGTGGCCAGCAACTCTTCTCTAGCAGGGGTCCCATGAAGGTCTCCTTGTGGAGAACCAGGAAGTGGGGAACATATGGCCCTTTGACACCTCTCTCCAAAAATAAAAACAAAAGCCCCCTGTCTAGTCTTCTTCCCCATGACTCTTGTGTCCTTCGTGTAGTCTGGGGTGTGGATAATTGACTAGAGGTTGAAGAAGTCTTTTGAATTCCTCCCTCTACCAAGTCCTGTGTCAGAGGCATAGCTTATAGATTGCATGGAAACTGCTATTTTTTTCCAGCTTTGGGTCTCCAGCTGAAATTCCAGTTAGAAAAATTCCCATTTTATGTGCTGTTGGAGCTATGATTGCTATTATTTTTCATGAGGTGAGCTGTATCCAGACTCAGTGTTTGCAAAGAGATGGGGGTATGGTTTCCCTCGGATTTGGGGGTCAATGTGTACAACCTAATCCCTGGCCACTGCCGCCAGTTCCTGGCTAAGTGCTATAAACATTTTAACTCATTTAATCTCTACTACAGTCCTCTGAGGTTGTTACAGTGTGTTCCCGTTTTCCGTTTTATCAGCAGTTGTTTGTTAGAAGATATTTCTCACAATTAGTTGTTTTAACTTGCTGACACTTTTCATGTTCTTTTTCTTTAATTTATTTTTTATTTTTTATTTTTGAGGGTCAGAGAGAGACCGGGCGAGCAGGGGAGGGTCAGAGAAAGAGAGAGACACAGAATCAGAAGACAGCCTCCGGGCTCTGAGCCAGCTGTCAGCACAGAGCCAGACACGGGTCTTGAACCCACCAACCGTGAGATCATGACCTGAGCTGAAGTCAGATGCTTAACCGACTGAGCTACCCAGGCGTCCCAACACTTTTCATGTTCTAAATGTAACAGAGGAGCCCTTTTAAACCCATTCACTTATCCCCAATCTAGTTCCGGAGAAAATTTGAGAAGTGGTAGCTCTACTTAAAAGAGGGTGCCTTTTAAGTAGAGGATAAAAGGGGGTGCCTGGGTGGCTCAGTCGGTTCAGGTTCCACCTCTTGTTTTCAGCTCAGGTCACAATCTCACCATTTGTGAGTTTGAGCCCCTCATCAGGTGCTGCTCTGACAGGCAGAGCCTACTTCCAATCCTCGGTCTTCGTCTCTCTCTGCCCCTCCCTAGCTCTTGCTCACACACTGTCTCTAAATAAATAAACTTAAAAAAAACAAAAAACAAAAAACAGGGCAACATGTCAAATGGAAATGAAGTTACAAGAAGAAGTTGGAGAAGTTTTTGAAACTCAGGCACATCATACAATTTCAAGATACGATTATTATAATATTTAGGTGTTTTAAAAGTATTTCATATGCAAATTAGTTTCAGATTACCCATCAGTCTACTTGCTTCCACTGAGGTGGATAATTAGGAGCTGTCACTATGGTATTTAAGCACTCACAATAATCACGGATAATTTCTGGTATAAAGGAAGGGTGTCAGGTTATTTCCCACAACAGAATTTCAATCAGTATTTGTGAGTGTGTGAAAGAACAGACAAAGGCCAATTTTCTGTAGCAGGCGAAACAATGAAAATTAATTAACTGGTATTCTTTTATGCCTTGTGACCACTAAACTATGTCTTTTGAAATGAGGCCCTTTGCTTTTATTACACTAATGTGTCTAGCAATAAGTGATAATATTAACGTTAAAATCTCTACATGCTCATGCTTTTAATTGAGACCCAGGGTCTCACATGAAGAACAATGTTGGAGGAGGTTATATATTTGGCTATAAGGAATCTATAAACGGGATCCGTGGTGAAATTGCTGGTGACAAAAGGCCTAGGAAGGGGAGGAGCAAGAGAGAAGTAGAAACACAGACTGAGGTGACCCCTGAGAGAAAGAGAGAAGGGCTGAATTCACAGAGTGAAGGCCCAACTTCCAGTGGTGAGGGGAGACCAATGAAGTGACAGAAGTCGTAGCAAACAGAGGCCAGGAAATGGGAAGGTGAGGGGCTTCAGAGCTTTGGTTTCCTTTCTGGTAGAAGGATGTGTCCTCTACCAAATTCTCCTCTACCTCAAATTTTACAGCTCCTATGTATCATATTATAGTAAAATTCATACCTATCTGTCTACATACTGGTTCCCATTTACTGAAAGTCTACTATTTGTCAGGTTCCTGAACTGAAAGCCTAATCCTAAAAGGTAGTTCTCAGTATTCCCACTTAAGAAAATTTTTTAAAAATATTTATTTTTGAAAGAGAGAGAGAGCATGCACAAGAGTTGGGGAGGGACAATGAGAGAGAGGGGGACAGAGGATCTGAAGTGCTAACAGATCTGACAGCAGAGACCCTATGTGGGGCCCAAACTCACGAACTGTGAGATCATGACCTGAGCTCAAGTTGGACGCTCACCTAGCTGAGCCACACAGGTGCCCCAGCATTCCCATTTTAAAGACAAGAACTGAAGCTTGGCAACGATATGAGCCTTGCTCCAGATTTCATAGCTAGTAGTGGTAGAGCTGGGATTTGACCCCATGTGTCTTGAATCTGTATTCTACTCTTTTTGCACTACTATTTTTATTTTTATTTTTTAAAAGTAATCTCTGCACCCAATGTAGGGCTTGAACTCACTACTCTGAGATCAAGGGTCTGATGCTCTACTGACTGAGCCAGCCAAGTGCCCCATGCACTATCATGTATTATTTCACCAGATGTTAAAATTCTATATAATAAAAGATTCCAAATTTTGAATCATTATATCTATAAATATTTAGATGCCTTTGTATCTAGAGGACTGGGAAATGATGGAAAATTTCAGAGACTTAAGTTGGATAGAATGTAGGTAGTTGTTCAATTGCTAACTGTCACTCATGACAAGCTAGGAACTCAGAGAAATACCCTCTTGACTCTCATGAGAACAGAAGAAGAATGTGAAGAGGCATAATTTTCCTATTGAAACTGTGGAATCAGCCAAGCATACATATTTCCACTAGGGTTACAGGAAGGCAATGGCTTTTGTTTCTGAAATTTCACTTACAGTTTTTTTCTTCTCAAGTTCCAGATCCATTTCTTTCTTTTCCTGCTCACGAATTTTCTTACGCTGTTCTACATATTCCAGATGCTTGACTTCTCTTTCAAAGTAGTAGCTAATGCTTGATACCTATTAGAATCACAGACCTGTGAGAGGGGAGCCCACACAGAAGTCCCCATGTTCTTCACAAGGCTCTAGAAGAATTCCTGCTGCTTGTAATTCATTAGGTGGCTTGTTTCCTTTGGGATACTGCCCACAGGCCCACTGCCAGAAGAGCGAGCTCAGTGTGGCGGCTACTGTACTTAGGTTCAGGGTCCTGCAAATTGGAGCATTCCATGAAGGGGGGGAGGTGGGAAGGAGAGAACAACAAAAATGTACCGTTTTGTAGAAGAAATACTCGGGGACTGATCTTTTCCGCTTTTCTTACTTCTCACTATTAAGCCCGAGGAAAGTTTCTTATCAGCAACCTAACTTGGAAAGCCCAGATGAGGATATCAGTGTAAACCCTAAAGGGACTGGAAGCAGAGCTGAGCTCCTGGTCCCCTGGGGGACTTAGTGTGTGCACATTAAGAACAGAAGCAGAAAGTCAGTAAAGAGAACTTGGGCAAGGCGGCCACGGGAGGGAAAGCGTCCTGCTTGCCAGTAACTAGGCTGATGTTGGGGCTTGCCATGGATTGCAATCTCTATACTTAATGTTGGCTGTATATATATTTATGTATCTCTGTTCACTGATTTTCTTTTTATCCATGTTTATCAAGTGTTAACATTACTTGAAACCTTTGGGTGGTATCTATGGAAGGCCAGAAGACTGCCCCCACAGCCATGCTGCCTGCAGTACACCAAGTTGAGGGAGATGGGTAGAGGTGGGTGATGGAGAGATGTATCAAAATGTCAGCTGGGCCTCCAGGAAGGGCATCACTAAACTAGGAGTCTCATACTTCACTTACAACCTGAAAATGATATGTTATGACTCCCCAAATCAATTCTTTGTTTTAAAAATTTTTTTAATGTTTTTATTCACTCTTGANGCATCACTAAACTAGGAGTCTCATACTTCACTTACAACCTGAAAATGATATGTTATGACTCCCCAAATCAATTCTTTGTTTTAAAAATTTTTTAATGTTTTTATTCATTCTTGAGAGAGAGAGAGAGAGCATGATCAGGGGAAGGGCAGAGAGGGGGAGAGGGAGAGAGGCAGAGGATCTGAAGCAAGCTCTGTGCTGACAGCAGAGAGCCCACTCTGAAGTTCAAGCTCATGAACCATGAGATCATGACCTGAGCCAAAGTCAGATGCTTAACTGATTGAGCCACCTGGTGCCTCCCAAATCAATTCTTTTCTGAATCTAGGCTTCATTTACTTGCCTTCTCTCTTAGCACATCTGTATTTTTGTGTTTCCAAGCTATGGAATTCATACAACAGAAATACATCCCCTTATTTTGGATTGTATGTTTCTCGTTTTCTTACAGAACAAAAAAGCTGTCATTTCTGAACACTTTTAAAACATACCTCATCAGTATCTGGTCACATGAATCCTCAGAGCCAAACGTTACTAACCTCATTGGCGGACGGGTGACTTAACGTCCAAGGAATTTCCAATATATGCAGTGTCCCATAATAATCAGCTACGGCTATAAATTGCTGCTTGGCTGAAAGATCCAGAAAATGGGAGTGGGGGGGGGAACAAGTCAGCAGTCAGAAGAGCCATACTGGAGGGTAAATATGAAATGTGTTCTTGTTTTGTCATCTTCCAAATGACCTGCTGTGGTTACAGTAATCTTGGCATCTTCATCAGACATTCGTGACTGAGGACCATATTAATGTATAAAGATCATTTTTCCAGTTGATGAAATGGAGACCCTGAGCCTTTGTCAACCACCCTGCCCACTTCAAATCTTGTCTTCTTGGTGCTACTGTAAGGAGTGTGGCTCCTTGCTGAGGTTGACCTTCTGTGTGGCTAGGCCACTGGGCAGACTTGAGAAGTGGGGATAAGACAGGAAAAGATTTTCAAAGAAAAATCATGAAGCCAATTTTCACCAAAGACTTAGTAAGGACTAATGGATACCATTAAAAACACAAAGAATGTTTTCAAGAATTTTAATTTTCTATCTTATCATACGGTTTTTTTTTCCTTTTTCTTATTTTCAGAAGGTTTGGTTTAAATTGTTAAATCCTAGAATCATAATCCTTGGATATATACAAAAGCAATGTTTTGTAGCAAAGATGGAAAAAATCCTATGCTCTGATGACACATATGGCTAAGCAATAGCCACATATTTCTAGCAATAGAAATCTGAAGACTGACTTTCTAAATGTAATATTTCAAAGAGAGAAATGGATAGAAAGACAATTTTATGCATGTACACCTTTAGAAAGAAAGGAAACTTTTATTTTTTTATTTTTATTTTTTATTTCAGAGAGAGAGAAAGAGAGAGAGAGAACATGCTAATTGTTTGGAGGGGCAGAGGGGGAGAGAGAGAAAACCTCAAGCAGGCTCCATACTGAGTATGGATCTCTTTCCCATGATCCTGGGATCATGCCTGAGTGGAAACCAAGAGTTGACCACTTAACTGACTGAGCCACCCAGGTGCCCTGAAACTTCTTTTAAAAGAGGCAAATATACTAGGTTTACATAGAAAGTAGTGCTTGGGTAAAAAAAAGAAATTGGGACAAAGGATATCGATTACATTTCCAAGGAAACATCCTCGAATTTCTGCTTGCTTTGTTATACATATATTTTCCTCATAATTAGTCCAAAGGTTAATGTTTAAATAGATAAATAACCCCAGAGAGTCATTTGATCTCATGAAAAGAATTGCTTGATATTATCTAGGGAAAGGCCCCACAAATGATAAAATATTGAAAATTTGTGACATAATGACAAAGTAAAGATACAAGAATGATTTCATTTGGAAAAGAAGCAGCAGAAGCTAGCAAAAATTTATGGATTGTCCTGTCTGACCTGGAGAAGATGAGAAGGATGCTCTTCATTGTGTGGTTCAAAATCAGCCTCTGCTTGTTATACTAAACATGCCTCAGAACTAATTGTCGATGAAGAAAACAATGAGAGAAACTCAGGTTGTATCGAAAGTTTGGGTGCAAGAAGAAAGGGAAAGGAAGGAAAGAGAAAGGATGGGAGGGATGGACAGAAAAACAAAAACCTGCGAAAAGAAAAGATCAAAGACTTTCCAGATGAATGTCAAAATGTTCCTGAGTTACCCCCCAAAGAAGAAAAATAACTTAGGTCATTTAATCAGAAATAACATACCACTAAAGGTCCAGGGTTTGATGCAGGTAATCATGGTTATACAGATGTTTTGTGACTGGGATGGCTCATGGGTTTTCTCCAGAAGGTCCCAGATATCGATGTATCCATCTTCTCGGCCAATATAGAAGACTCCAGGCCTTGTCATGGACCAGTGGCCTGCTGTGTACCTTTTGGGTGCACAGCATGACTGAAGGAGGGGTCCAATCTTTAAACAAATTTTTAAAAAGACACGTGAAGGTTTTTATTACTTGATGTGTATTCACAATGATTTTCTGTAAGTACATTCAGATGGCTATGATCAGGGAATAGCACAAATTACGCCCACTCAGAACTTCATTTCCTTTTCTTTTAGGGTTTTTATATAATGCCAACTCTTTTCCTTCCTATGTATTTTTTAATGACATTTTTTAAAAATTTTAGTTGGTTTATAGAAGAGATCAAACCTTCCAGTTGAGCTGGAGATTTGGTGGATGTTAGATAAGCAAAGGTTATAAGGAATTTTTGCTTATACCTTTATTTTGCTGTTGAGTGTCTGTTTCCCATGGAAACGACTTTGGCAGCCAGGAAAAGAGCAAATAGAAAGTCAGTGCCAGCTGTGAGCTGCATCCAATGCCTTACAAATCCTATTTGGAAAAGATTTTAGGCCAGCAAAGCATTACAAGATCATCTTCTCTTTTCTTCACCATGGATAATTTGTCCTCTTTGGGAAGTTTTCATAGAGAGAAAAAATATCAGAATGTGCTTTCTTCCCATTGTCCTGCTCCACTTGGCAATCAAGTTTATCTCCTTGTATCTGAAGAGACTAAACTAAACTGTGGGGCTGTTTCCTACCATCCAAGACGTGCAGAAGAAACTTCCTTGTGGAAAATGAAGAGTGTCTTAGATTCATGGGCTCCTTAGAGGTGACACTCCAATTCTGTCCTTGCTCACCTTGCCCAGCTACTTCCATTTCTGGGGGTAACGAGGTTCCTGACCCCCGAATAGTCTATGGACAACCTTGCCTAATTTTCTTTCTCTTTAATGAAAAACGGATACTTTTTCACTGTAAAAAAAATTGAACATACAGAAGTACATTGGTATAAAGTAGAAGTCCTTTAGTGGATGGTCTCTCTAAGTAGTTTCCAGTTATTTCAATGACAGACTCGTACATATATTCACACAGTTATTTGTCTAAGTTAGAGTTCCAGAAGTGAAAGAGTTAGGTCAAAGAATACATATACATATACATATGGATATATGTATATGTACATGTATATGTAATCACTTTATTTAAAGAATATATATATTCTTTATTAAAGAATATATGGATATTTTTATTCTTTTTATTCATTTTATTCAAAAAATATATATTCTTTGTTAAAGAATATGTATTTGAATAAATATAAATTTAAATAAGTGTAAATTCATTATTATTATATATGTGATTATTTTTTCAAAGAATATATATTACAGCTATGAAATAAAAAAGATATATATCAAATTTTGGTAATCTTTTTTTAAAGTTTATTTATTTTGAGAGAGAGCATGAGAGGAGAAGGGGCAGAGAGAGGGAGAGAGAGAATCCCAAGCAGGGTCTGTGCTGTCAGCGCAGAGCCCGATGCGGGGCTCAAACCCACAAATCATGAGATCGTGACCTGAGCTGAAATCAAAAGTCGAATGCTTAACCAACTGAGCCACCCAGGTGCCCCCAGATTTTGACAATCTTCTTACATTGCCCACTGAAGAGACATGCCATACTGGTTTCCCCACACCCTTGCTTCACTGGAGTTTTTCAGTCTTTCCAGTTTTTGGTAGTTTAACTTCTATTTGCCTGGAACCAGGCCCTCTCCTAACCCTGGCCCCCAGAGTTATGGCACTGGCCCCCTGTGGCCTATGCATGTCTCTGGTCTCCTGGCGATGGACCCCTTAGCTTGCTTACTCCTGCTTTCTGAACCTGCGGACATATTCCTAGTGCAGAAGCAAAGGTAACAGACTCAATGCTTCTCCTTGGACTTTGGACAGTAACTAGCATTCCATTGTGTATTTTAAGGGGGCGGAAAAAACATAAAGCCAATCAATCGCCTACAATACATATTTTGAAGAAAAGACTGTTAGATCTTAGCAAGAGACTTAAATACTGTTTCCTCCCCTCAGGAAAGAAAGGCAAATGCTTATATTTTCAAAAGACTTACAGTGGTTCTGCTGACAAGCTGGAACCCAAGCCATCTGTTCTAATTTGTCTAATAAGTATCCCCAGGGCACTGTTATGTCAGAACAGTCTGTTGTTCCCATTGTCTTTCTCAGTAACAAAGGACCATACACACCCACTCTTCCATTTTTCAGGCAACTTACCGGAACACCTTCTTTCCAGATGGCCAAGTTCCATCCCCCAATGGTGAGGATAATGTCCTTGTAAAAAGGTGACCTCTGAACAGTGTGGACAGCTCCATCATGGATGGTGTAAAGGTTCACTGGCTTCTTTGCTGTTGGGGTGGAAAAGGTCATTTCATCATTAATGATAGTGTTTACATTCCTGCATGAAGGTCTCGATTAATGGGATCCAAGAGTAGACAACCAGAGGTCAGTTGGGGTAAATGATTCTGTCAAGGGACAGCTCTTCCTCTTTTTATGGAAAGTCCAGAGAATTTCCATCAAGGCCATTTTTCCAGCTGAAAGGAATACTTCATGTTCTTATTCATTTACTCAATCATTCATTCATTTAGTTCGTCAAAATGTATTTGTGGATTGCCTATATGTACTTATAGGTACTGTAGATGGCTGGGTGAACAAGGGTTAATAAATGAACATGATCCAGCCCGCATGGAGCTTACAGTCTAATGGAAAAGGCAGATATTCAATAAACAATGTCCAATATCCAATAAACAAATCCAAAGTATGTAATAAAAATATGTTAAAAGTGTTATGGGGGAAAATTACAAGAAAGATAATAAGGGACATCCATAATTTGGACTGAATGGTCAGAAAAGACTTCTCTGAAGATGAGTCATTTAGTTCTTTGTAGCACTTTGGTATGGGAATATTTTTTTAAATTTTTTAATTTTTATTTATTTTTGAGAGAGAGAGAGACAGCGTGAGCAGGGGAGGGTCAGAGAGAGAGGGAGATACAGAATCTGAAATAGGGTCCAGGCTCTGAGCCAGGGGTCAGCACAGAGCCCGATGCAGGGCTCAAACCTACCAACCATGAGATCATGACCTGAGCTGAAGCCGGATGCTTAACCTACTGAGCCACCCAGGTGCCCTGGTATGGGAATATTTTAATGTGGGAACATAATAATGCGGGAGTATTCCAGACTGGGGTAACAACGCACACCAAAGTCCCGGGGAGAGAAGTGCTTAGTGCTTTTATAAACTTGAGGAAGACATTAAGACTGAAGTCTGGTAATCCCAGCGAGAGACATATGAAACAGAGGGGGACCAGGAGGGTCCAGACCATGCAGGGCCTTGTAGGAGAGGAGTTTAGATTATATTCTAAGTATAATGTGTTTCCATGAGTCCTTTAGGCCTAGAAGACAATCTGACTGATTTCCAAAGATTCTCTGACTACTGTGAAGAGAATGGATTAACAAGAGGTTAAATAAAAAAAGAGGGGATGCCATAAGAAGTAGTTCTGGTGAGAGAGCATGGTGGCTTGGATGAAGGTGATGCTTGGATGCTCTTGATGAAGAGCATCACATGGAGAAGAGTGGATGCTCAAGAAACACGTGTGAGCTGGAATTGACAAGACTTAGAGATGGCTTGAGCAAGAGGGCTGAGAATAACTGCTTTCTGGCAGGAGCAACTGGAATCCATGGAGTTTCCATTTACTCCCACTGGGAAGACTAAAGGAGGAGCAGGTTTGGACGTTAAGATCAAGGGTTCCCTTTAGTCTCTGCTCCAGTCTGGGGGTCCTCCTTTCCCCTAGGGTGTCTACCCCACCATTGCTGGGGTCTCCTCTCCCCCAGGCCTGGCTGCAGAGCTGGCTGCTCCCCCCTTCTTGCTGCCCACCCCACCTTAGGGATGGCCATAAAGATATGTGCCTATCTAGACCAAACCATAATGTCTGGCTATTTTATAACCAAACCTGAACTTATTGTGAATCCCATCATACTGATAGCTATGTGAAAGCTGGATTTTTTTTCTCAGAACCCCATGGGGACATTGAGCAGAAACATACACAACCCCCTACTAAATCTTGCTCACAAAACAGAGTTTCAAAGAGGTATTTATCCACCCATATTCATAGCAGCATTATTTGCAATAGCCGAAATGTGGAAGCTACCCAACTATCCACGAACAGATGAGGGAATAAACAAAATATGACACATACATACAATGGAATATTATTCATCCTTCCAAAAGAAGGGCATTCCAACTTATGCTACAACGCGAGTAAAACTTGAGAATATTCTGTTAAGGGAAAGAAGCCAGTCACAAAAATACTGTACAATTCCACTTATATGAGGTATCTATAGTAACCACATTCATAGAGACAAAACGTAAATGGTGGCCGCCAGAGGCTGAGGGCAGAGGGGAACAGGGAGCTGGTGATTCATGGGTGCAGAATTTTAGTTTTACAAAATGGAAACAGCCCTGGAGATTGGTTGCACAACAATGTGAACGTACTCAATAGTACATTCTAAACTTAAAACTGTTAAGTTTTAATTTGTTAATTTAAGTTTTAATTTGTTAAATTTGTTAAGATGGCAAATTTCACACTTAGGTGTATTTTACCACAATCTAAAAATTATTATTATTATATCTTTTCCTTCCCTTTGTCCTTTTAAGGACCTTTAGTTCCATTTAGCAATGAATATAACTGTCCTTAGGTTATTAAATGGAGTACCAGAGGCCCCAGGCCAAGTTGCTATGAGAAAATTACAATAAACAAAGAAGTAGTTTCCAAAATCATTATCTAATGCAGGATTCAGAACAGTGATGTGATTAAGAGCATAGATTGCCTAGGTTGAAACGCTGGCAATGCTGGTAGGTACCCCAGAGGGATGCTGTGAGGATTAAGTGAACTAATCCATGGAAAGTACTTGGAAGAGTGCCTGAAACATGGCATGTGCCTCTTTGTGAGTAGAACATATGAAATAATTATGTCAATTGTTATTTAGCCTGTGATTTGTTTTTTTGTCTTGTCACTTAGATCATCTGGAAATTTTGTTTTATTTGGACTTCTTTATCACACATATCTCATTCAGGATAATATATCTTTCAGAACCTTCTTCTTAGAAGAGGAAATTCTCCTTCCTGACTTGTTGTTGATAAGAACATGGAGTTCCTAGCAAATAAGAAGGACTGGGTCCCAGTAAATGCCTCATCTTTACTCAGGTACACTCCACAGTGTTTATGAAAAACATTAGGCTGGTAGCTCCTAAGGAAAACACTGCCAGTTCACAGAATGCCATTAGGAAAGCAGCGCACAACTTAGAGAGTCTATACATTGACTTTCCCTGACGTTCAACATTAACCAATGGGAACAACAGTGTTGTTTAGCTTTCCATGTTACAAAAGGCCTGACTGATGATTCTAAAGTATTTTAAAGTAATGTGGTGATTTCAAGGTATCTTTTAAGTAAGTGGTGAAAGCTATTTCTCATTTTTTTTTGCGGTGAACTAAAAGTCAAGAAATTAAAAGCAACTCTTCTTCTCCTTTACCAACCCACATCCTATTGGTCACAAAGTCCTTCCATGTTGACTGCCAGCTCTCTCTTATATTTCCTCTGCTGTGCACCCCTGTTACCATGCCCGTACTTAGTCCTCTCCATCTCTCATCTAGACTATTCCAGGTGGTCATCCTACTTCTATTGTAAGTCACACCAACAAATTAATCCAGTTCCAGCTCTCCTGCCGGAGTTTCTGATTATACTGGTGGCACCAGGAGAAGGTTCAGAGCTTAGTAGGCACTCTTAGCCATTTGGACCCAATTGTCCTTCCTGGCACCTCTCCTGCTGCACTCTCTATGGGCTATGCTTTGGCTACGAGAGCTCTCTGTGTCCTAATTGTTCACTGCTCTTTTGGGCTTCCTTGTCTTTGCATTTATTATTCCTCCTACTTAGCAGGTCTTTCTCCAACTGGAAAATTGCAATCCATCCTTTAAGATCCAGCTCAACTGTATCTCTCTTCAGTGGGGCCCTTTCTTAATAGCCCAAGAGAGCTGGTCCCTTTCTGGGTTTCCACATTACTCTGTGTTTGCTTCTAATCATGGCACTAATGACAGTGTAATGTCATCATTTGTTTACGTTTTCGACTTTTCTAATAGATTAAGGACCTCCTCTGGGGGAGAATAATATCTTGTTCATCTTTTTTTAAACGTCTATTTATTTATTTTGAGAGCGAGAGAGAGTGAGCACTCACACACCTGAGCAGAGGAGGGGCACAGAGAGAGGGAGAGAGAATCCCAAAGTGAGAGGCCCTCACTTTGAGTAACAAATGCAGAGACAGGACCTCAGGGGCCCGCCTCCCTCCCACTAGCAAGGCCAGGCTTACTCAGCACTTTGTTCCAAAGAGTAACTTATTCATAACAGAGGAATCATCAAAACTTACCCATCAATCGACCAGTTTCAGGGTCTCTTTCCATTTTCCAATCTGTGTATATCACTCCACCTTCCTAAAAATATTACAGGTTCTTGATGAGCACAAAGACAACTTAAGGGACTAAAGATCTATTCGTGTGCTAAGACGGACTGTGTGCCCCAAACAAAAACAAAGCCACAGGCTAACATAATCAAATGGTAATTCGATACAGTGCAGGGAAGGCTCAAAAATTGTTTACATTGAACAAAAAAAGGAATTTGTTAAATTTTTATTGTCACATAGTGAAATGGAGAACACGGGCATTTATGGAGATACTCTATGTACACAAGTTCCAACTGCTGATTTTCTAAAGCTTTGTTAATCAGAAATTGTCCCCTGGACTGAAAGCTCCAGGAAGGGACCTGGTCTGACTCGTTCAGTGATTTGTTGTCAGCATGATACAAAGTCAGTATTTTTAAAATTTTGTGGAGTAAGAGGAAAAAAGGGAATATAAATTCATAATATGGTGTCATTACCTTTTAAAGTTGAGAACAGGAAGCAAAGTTCCACTTAAATAACATAACCATTAATAATATATATTCCAGCTCTACTTATGGCCATTTTAAGGAGTGGGGAAGTCACGGGGACCTGCTGAAAAGAAGGGACAGAAACAACCACACAAAGGGAAAAGACGCAGAACCAGTGAACAGCAGAGGTGGCAGAGGTTTAGAGAAAGCGTTTAGTCGCATGCCTGGTTTTATAGAAGGAGCACAGAGGCTGAGAGAGGTGAAACAATGTAGTCAAGGTTGCCCAGACGCAGTCTCCTAATTCCAATGTTTTTCTCACTGGATAGTAAGAGGAAAACACAGAGAAAGGTGTCTAAAAAGAGGGATTGAGGGGACTCGAAGGATGGCTTGGGACGCGTAGGCGAGGGAGAGGAGAGGGGAAAAGACTGGAGTATTGCAAAGCGAGGTATGCTCCCTGGGGCCAGGACCCACTCATTCGCTCCTCTGTGCTTTTGTTCATTAACTCATGTAACAAACAAGGCCTAAGTGTTGTGTTAGAGATACGGGGTCAGAGGATAAGCACTCCTTCCATTCATGCTTCTCCGAGTCCGAGGGAGCAGAGACCGGAGCGTGTCTGCTGCACAGACCTGGTCTGTTGCCTGTGGCACATCACCCGCAGTACCACTGATTGAGTGCACAGCGTTGCCAGGGTTGTTAGGACCCAGCCCTTGCTGGAGTCCCATAGGAGAGTTATCAATACCTCCTGGCTCTCACAACTGATATGTGGAAACCGAACCAAGTCAAAGAGGAATAGCCTGAACCAGGTTAATAAATACATGTTGAAGGCCCATTATATCATCAGCCTCCTAGTTGGGAACCTTCCCATCCTTCTCCATCCACTTACCTTTTTCTGAGAATTCTACTCCTCTTACACCTGTGTTGACATTCTTGGCCCCACCGCTCATGCCCTCTTCATCTCTGGGTTAGCCCACTTGAAATCACTGCCTCCCTGGTCTCTCCACCTCCCTGGCTCCACTTCCTCATGCTTCAGCCCTGAACTGGCCAGTCTAGACCCCAGAAGGGTTTCCCTTATTCTCTCTAACCAAAGTCAGCCACGTCAAGGGTTGGAAGAAGGGTTGGAAGAAGAGCATTCTACCCGCATGTCAGCCCATGAGGGTAGGGAATTTTATCTGTTTGTCCATAGCTATATTCCTGGGGCCAAGAACAGTGCCTGACTTATAGTAAATGCTCAATAAATATCTGCTGAATGATGGATGAAGTTAATTCTTTCAAGGACAAGGGCTCGAAAGGCAAGAAACAGTTTGGCATAGAAAAAGAAAGAAAAATCAGAGCAGCTGAAGGGAGAGGAGGAGATTGGTGCAGATGGGGGTACAGAGATAGGAAGGAGCCATGTTATGAAGAATCTTGTAGGCCACAGTGTGAGGAGTTTGGATTTTATTCATGGTTGAATGAGTTGTCACCGAACAGTTTAAGCAGAGGGTATTATACTTTAATTTATATTTTAATATCTCATGGTCATTCATCTTTCTAAAGCTGTCATTTCCTGATTTAAAAACTCTGGTGTGCACAGAAACAGTTATATGGTTCTACTTACATGAGATATCAGGAATAGTCACATTCATAGAGACAAAGTAGAATGGGGACTGCAATGGGCTGGAAGCAGAAGTGAATGGTGGGTTATTGTTTTAATGGGTACAGAATATCAGTTTGGGATGATGAAAACGTTCTGGAGATAGATGGATGCTCAATGATATGAATGTATCTAATAGCACTGAATTATACACTTCAAATTTGTTAAGACGGTAACTTGTTATTTACATTTTTCCAGAATTAAAAAGAAATTAGAAGCCCAAGTTATAAAAATTAACAGTCCAAGTTATAAAACAAGTATCTGTTTGGTAAGTGCCCCAATGCTTACCAAATGAAATTCAAATTCCCTAACATGGCAGAAAAGGCTCTTTGACTGGATCCCACCCTAGCATTCAAGGTATAACATTTCCTCTCGCACAAATGATTCCACTGTCTCCAGACAAATCCCAGACTCTGGTTATTCCAAAGCATCATTTAGGCTGTTACTTCTGCTGGGAATTGTACTCTCATCCTGATCTTTCAGATGCCTCCCCAACCTCCAAAGTCCCTGCAAACAGTCTGGCTTCCCTAACCTCCCCTGTTCTGTCCCCATGGCCTCTGGATGGGCACTGACATAGATAATGCTCTTAACGTATCTGCTCCACAACTAGGCGGCAAGGGCCCTGTGGACAGGAACTGTGCTGTTGATTCATGTCCGACCCAGGGCCTAATGCTGTGCCTGGTGGGTGGTGTGCTCCGGAGAACTGATGTAATCTACTAATCTCATGATACTGAAGTGTGAACTCAGGCTGCATTCTAGTGAGGCTGACCTATGTATGGCGTCTTCCCATGGCTTAGGAGAAAAACTCCTTATTGCAGGGAAATAGAGTCATGAATGAAGATTATTAGGATTAAGTGAGATATAATTTGGAAAATACCTGGCACAGACCCTGCCATATAGAAAATGTCCAATAAATATGTCTACTTTGGTTATTATAATAAGTGCCAAAAAAGGGCAGTCATTATAATTATTATATCCAGTTGTTACTTTTGAACTGAGTGAGTTTTGCACTCTGTTTTCTACTACATTTTGCTAGCTAACAAAACAATATATTTTCTTAATTAATCTCTAACATTTAGCATGGTTTCTTCTATATGGTGTGGGTGTTCGATAAATATTTGCAGGTTGATCAGTAAGTCATTGGTAAAGAAGGTCATACTGAATTTCATAGATTTTTTTCACATTCATCAGGAACATTTTAAATATGAATCTATGAAGTATTACAATTTTTTAAAGATTTTTTAAATTCAGTATGAATAAGTATGTTAAAATATGGGACTAGTATAGATATTGTAAGCCTTCATAAAGCAAATGTACAATACAGGTTGTAATGAAACAGAGAAGAAAAGTGGTTGCCAGGGTCTGGGGGCGGGGGTGGGAGAAACAGGAAGAGGTTGGTAAAAGGGTACAAACTTTGAGTTGTAAGGTTAGTGAGTTCTGAGGATATAGTGTAAAACATGGTGACCACAGTATAATACTGTATTATATAGTTGAAAACTGCTAAGAGCATATAACTTAAATGTTGACACACACACACACACACACACGCACACGCACACAGGCACAAAGATAAATATGTGACGTGATGGATGTATTAACTAACTAGATGGGGAGGGAAGCCTTTCTCAAAATATATGTAGATCAAATCACTATGATGTACACCTTAAATATCTTACAATTTCATGTACATTATGCCTCAGTGAAGCTGATATTGAGACTGTATATATAATGAAGACTATACATATATAAATATATATATAACATGTATAAATAAAAGAGCAGGTAATTCTAACTCACCTCTGTTCCGACAAAGAACTTTGTGCAGAAATCCTCTATAGGCTTGAGATTGTTGCCCAAGCCACCTTCCAGACTCTGGTACAGGTTCATCTCTCCTGCCTTCATTGCTTTGCTCTGGGCTGATACTTTGTCTTACAGAGGAGTATGAATAGAAGAAGCACATATTTACAGTGAAAGCCCTTTTAAAATATAGTTAGTTAATATTTTCTGCCCCTTGCCACACACATCTGCCCCATTCCCTCTTCAGTGTGGTGAACATAAGTATGAGCATCTTTGGACTTCTAATTTAGCAGTACAACACGTTTTTCAAACCAAAGTGGAGGCAGGAACCCTTGTGTGTAAGATCTATCAAAACCTGCATTGCTGTGTGTGATTAAAGGATCTCCTGGTGGGAAGGGGGAGACCCCTCCACCTACTTTTAGGGGCTTTAAAAAGTTCTATAGCACACAGTTTAAAAAACAGTTCTACATTATTTATATCATTTCAGAATTATTTACATTAAAAATTAAACATAAAATATATCCTCCGGATTACATTACCTTTGATATTCTCAGTGAAACTCTCTAATGAGAAACTCATGTCATTTTGATTCATTTCACATCGTATGGATTTTTTTCAAATAACTCCTGATTAGACTTTTAAGTATCAGACATGATCAAACTTCAAAAAAAATAAATCCATCTAAAGTGTATTACTTGTTTTTCCTAAGTATATAGCACATGCAGGAACATAATTTAACGTTTTCTGATGAGTTCAGGTTTATTACTTAAGAACAGCAGTGATTGTACAGCATTATAGCTGTAATTACACATGCAAACAGAGCATAGTTTATCTGGGGGCAAAACTTCAAACACCATCTGGAACTTCTTTCTTTTTAAAACAAAAGTCTTTTTAAAAACAAAAATGTCATCTTGTTTAAAAACAAAAGTCTTTTTATGAGCTAAGATTAATAAATGTCATTTACTGAAGCTTTGGAAAATAGAGAAAAGCATGAGGAAAATAAGAAAAATCATCCATTATCATATTTCCCAGAGATAACCACCGTTAAAATATCTCCCTACCATTACATTTCTGTGAATACATATATTCTGTGAATACATAAAGGATTTTCTTTTAATTGGGTATTTTAGCTTTTATCCTGTTTTTCTATTCTCTTAAAGATATTATCTAGGATATATTCCCACATCACTTATTAGGATTTTTTTGTTTTTAACTTTTTTATGTTTTTATTTATTTTTGAGAGACAGAGAGAGACAGCATGAGTGGGGGAGGGGCAGAGAAAGAGAGGGAGACACAGAATCTGAAGCAGGCTCCAGGCTCTGAGCTGTCAGCACAGAGCCCGAGGCAGGGCTCAAACTCACAAACAATGAGATCACAACCTGAGCCGAAGTCCCGATGCTTACCCGACTGAGTCACTCAGGTTCCCCTAGGTTTTTAAAAATGTGATATTGAATTTCTTGGAGAGGTGGTAGGGAAATATATGCTCATCAAGCCCTACTCCCCACATCTTAATATATCATCATCTAGATTATATCAACCAGGGGGATACTAACTAATGAACATCAAAACCAACCAACAAACATATAAATGAAAACTAAAATAGAAGAAAACCTCAGCTACACTAAAAATATATATACCATTAAAAAAATTATAACATAATTCTGGACAAGAGTGAAAAACAATTTTGATTTTGTTGGTACAGTCAACCAGTGCTTCCTCTGTTAAGGATCTACATGCTTTGGGCAGTCTCCCTTCCCAAAAGATAAGACATCATAAACAAGTAGCATGGTAAGCCAAACATAAAACCAGACTTGTAAATAGTTGTACTACAAAGTGTCAATCAACAGTTCAAGAAATAACTAGGTACAGCTAATCACATTGTTCCTACTAAAAGATATTATTCATAATACATTTAGCACGAGGAAAAAGGCATTTTGCATCTGTTTAATATAGAAAATTAAAATCATTAAAATATTTATTTCAAATTCTTCACTCTCATTTCAATAATGTATATTAATATACTAGTAGAGTAGAGCATATATATAATTAGTAAATAAATACATGGTCATTGGCAATAAATGCTCAAAAATTTTTCTTGAGGGGGTTCAAGATGGAGAAGTCTGGAGCCCTCTGGTCTAACAAGGAGAGCCAAGAGCCTCATCCAGGGGTCACTACTGGTAACACAAAGGAAGAGGCAAATGTGATATGTGCTATAAGGAAAGACCTAATTCGTTTAGTGAGAGACTGGATGTAGGGAACTGAGGAGAGAGACAGGGATGACTCAAGTTGTGTTCTGGACACACGGACATTGAGGGATTAGGTTGGGTTCAAGCCCAAGAGATAGCAAGAGGCAATGTGGAGGATTTTCAGCAGTGTAAGAGTAGACCCAGTTACTGAGTGGAGTGAGGAACGAGGAAAGCATACACCTGAAATTTGAGTTTGAGGCATATCCATGCTGAGAGGGCAGCAGAAAAGAGGGCAGAGGAGAGAAACTGAAGAAATGTTAGGAAAACCACAAAAACCAAGGCTGGAGCTCTGAGAAAAGGGGCTAAGTCGATAGTGTTTAATGATGGAGAGTTAAAGTGAATGAAGCCAGAGAAAAATGTTATCATGAACTGTGTTTCCTCAGACTTGACTGGAATAACTTGCATATTTATTAAAATCAACTTCTTCCTCATGGATTTTCCACCTGTGGATTTCCATCACCAGGGCCCAGCATAATAGTAGCAGCTAACACTGAATGCTTACTACCTGATACATACCAGGTACTGAACTGTGTGCTCTACACGCACCATTTCATTCAATCCTCACAATAACTCTTAAGGTAGATAAGCATTAATTCTCCTTCAAGGATGACAAAGTGAGGCTCAGAGAGATTAAGTAGCTTGCCCAAGGTCTCACATATGGTGGCTTACATTTATTGTGGGTTAACAAAGAGCTGTTCTTAGAGCTGTATATGTATTAACTCACTAATACATGAGAGCTTATCTTCTCAATACTCCATGAAGTTGTTACCTTCATTATTTGCTTCCCTTATCTTCACAACTCACTTTTCAAATAAGCTTTTTTTTTTTGTTTGTTTGTGTGCTTTAAAGTAAAGCACAGAGAGGTATAGTAATTTGACCTGGTCAAATAATAAATTGTGGCTTTGGAATTCAAACCCAAACTCCAGAATCCACATCCTTAACCACTATGCCATAGTGCTTAGGAGAATATAACGGAGGCTCTGAAGGCAATTACAGAGTAGGAATTCCAAAAACATTTAGAGCAAAGTCTTCTGCAACAGAATAAACAAAAAGAACATCTTAAAGTGACTACTTAGAAGGGACAGGCTGTTAAGGATCGAACATGGCAGGCAAAAGCCACGTAGCCTACAGCCGCTAGGTGGCAACAGAGTACCAGACAGTGAGCCTGAGAGTGCTCCCAAGAGTGTGCCAGTGGAATAGCTGAACTTGTGATTCTTGCTGGAGGGGAGGGGAAGGACAACCAATAGAGACTCAATATACAGAATAAGGTCAAGAAGCATATGACCAAGTGTGTTCTAGTCAGTAGGTTCAAGTCTAGCCAGAGCAGGTGGATAGCTGGCAGTGTGTCCTAAGGAGATTCAAAATAACATAATGAGATCTCAAATACAGTTCTGAGAACCGGCCATCAACACAAGAGGCTGACTACAACCACGGTAACTGCCTTTAGTGATAAGAGGCGTGTGTTAGCGAGATCCATTAGATTACCAAGTGAAATTTAATTTTCTCCAGGACTTGTGATGATAATGCCTGCCAACATGGACTTCTGAACACACGTAAAGGGATACAGCCAATTAAAGTCTCAGCTGAGAATCGAAAAACGTATGTATGTCCCTTCCCTTTGTGAACTGATTTAGCCAAATACACCATTCTCTAAGAAATATACACAAAAAAGAAAGAAAGAAGAAGAAAGAAAGAAAGAAAGAAAGAAAAGAAATATCCACCGAATGACTTCATCTGTAAAGAGAACATTCATATGATGGGGAGTATTCCTGTTTGGTGACATTTGGGGCATGTTTCAAGATTCATTTTAAATAGGCCCTCCCTTAGGTGGATGCAGCTATTTGTCTATATCAGCAGAATGTAAGCTCCATGGGAGCAGGGAATTAGCTTTTCCCAGCTATAGCCTCAGAGCCTGGCACTTTGCAAGAGTTTGATAAATGTTTTCAATAAACACAGATATAAAGAGATAACAGTGTAAAAATTGTTCTTTAAAGAATGAAGGGATTACAATTACTAAATCACAGCCAAGTGGAGTTTATCCCAGGAATGCAGGGCTAGTTTAACATTCAGATATTCATCAAAGTGATTCGCCATATTAATAAGCTTAAAAAGAAAAAAAAATGATCACCTGCAAAAATGCAGAAAAATCTTTTGACAAAATCCAACATTAATTTGTGTATAAAAGGGAACTTCTTTAAACTGACAAAGGCTTCTATGAAAACCCTACAGTGGACATCATACTTAACTGTGAAAGTCTAAGTGCTTTCTCCCTGAGATCTGGAATAAAACAAGAACACTCTCTCCTAGAGTGTTCCAGTGTAACCAGGTAAGGAAAAAAATCATACAAATCAGAAAAGAAGAAGTAAAACTGTCCTTATTTACAGATAACATTATCATCTACATAGCAAAAATCCAAATGATCTTATCATCTATTTAGAGAACCTAAAAAAATCTACATAAGCCATGATAACTAATGTGATTTTAGGAAGAGTGCAGGATACAAAATCAATACTCAAAAATCAATTATATTTTTATACACTGGTAATGATCAATCAAAAATTAAAAATTTGAAAGTACTATTTACTAGAGCACCAAAAAATGTGAAAGACTTAGAGACAAATCTATCACAAGAAGTGAAAAACCTGTACATGAAAACTATAAAATGTCACTGAGAAATTAATGACCTAAATAGAGAGATATACTGTACTTATGAGGTAAAAGACTGTATGGCAGACACTAAATTCTCATAATACTGATTTAAAGTTTTTACACAATTCCAATCAAAGTCAGAGCAGGCTTATCCAAGACAAAAGATACAATATCCACATGGGAAAGCAAAAAACCTAGAATGGTCAAAAACTATTTTGAAAAAGAGAAAAAAATTTGAAAGCACTAACTTCAAGACTAATTACAAAGCTACAGTAATCAAGACAGTGTGGTCTTGGTGTAAAGATAAGACATATAGATCAATAGGACAAAATAGAGAGTTCAGAAATGGACTCACACATATTTGGACAGGTGATTTTTGACAAAGGTGCAAAAGCCATCCAGTGGAGAAGAACAGTGTCTTCAACAAATGGCACTGGAACACCACACACCAATGACCTCTGACCCATAATTTGTGCAGAGAAAAAAATTATCTCAATAAGGATCATAAACTTAGTTATAAAACTGTACAACTTCTAGGAAAAAAGTAACCCAAACTTGGGTTAAATTCAAAACCAAAATCATGACCCATGAAAGAACAAACTGATAAACTGGGCTTCCTCAAAATTGAAAACTTCTGCTTTTCTCAAGACTGTGTTAAGGGAATAACACTTAATATTTCACAAATTGGAAGAAAATATTTGCAAATCATGTATCTGATAAATGACTAGTATGCAGACTATATTAAGAGCTCTGAAAACTCCATGATAAGAAAATAAACAGCACAACTAAAAAATAGATCAAAGATATGGACACTTAACCAAAGAAGATACATAGATAAGTAGAAAACAATACATGCAAATATATTCAACATCTTTAGTCATTAGGTAAATGTGATAGAAAGCAGATCAGTGGTGGTCTGGGGTGTGGAGGTGGGAGAGGTGCTGGAGGGTGGGGTTACAAAGGGCATCTTTATATGGGTCACCTTTAGGAAGTGATGGATATATTCATTATCTCGATTATAATGATGGTTCCATGGGTTTTTAATATGTCAAAACATGTCAGAAGATGCAGTGATATCCTTACAATTGGATAAAAGCAGTAACATCCTCGTGATCATCTTTTTTCATTAATTTGAAAAGTAAAAGTAAGGTACTTAATGAGTTATTCTTATAAGTTACATTAGCCTCTCTCAGTTTTGGTTTCCTTAATTATAAAATGGTAATGAAACCCCCGGCTTGCAGGATTGTCATGATCATTGGTATCTGTTTTACTCACTGTTGCACTCCTGGGGCCTGGCATAAAATGAGAGTTTTATAAATAACTGTCAATGAATGAAACCATGTGTAATATTAATTAGCACAATACCTGACTCCTGGCTGAAATTCAATAAATTGTAGTCAACAGCTGAATACAAAGAAGTAGAGAAGAGAACCCGCCTTCGATTCCCTCTGGAATGAAGCAGGCCCAAATACATTAAAAAAAAAAAAAAACCTGCAATGTTTTAATACTGCTTAGAAAATGTCCATAAAAATATAGTGATTCCTTTTTTTTTTTTTAAAGTATGAGTTGTATCCATGAAAACACACAGTTTCAAAGTGAGTTTGGCCCAAGCTGGGTATTAAATGTATAATATGTTTGTCTGAGATATCTATCATTTAACTGAACATTCAACAATTTATAAATGGAAATTCATTTGATAAGGCAAATATTTGGAAAGTCCTTCAGTTCCTAGCGATTCTTGTACATTTCATTATGCATTGCTCTCAACCTGCAATATTCATGCATACCTTTATTTTAATAGCTTTGACATTTATATGCGTACACTTCAATTATTTCCACAAAGGTGTATGGGTTGAGTTGAGGTAGATTAAAAAGCCAATTGTTATTTCTCTATTCTGTTTTATTGTGGTGCTATACAAATATTAATTTTTTATTCTGATTAGGATTGGTAATTTCTTACATTTCATAACTTATTTTGCTAGACTCAAGATATGTTCCATTCTATGCCATTATTCTTTGAGCACACACATACTTATTAAGACAGCTTTGTAAAGTTTTTTAATGAGTTTTTAAACATATATAAATGTACTCAGTAAATGTTTATGAAACTAAACTGAACTGAAATCTTTCAAATCTTTGTGTGTGGTTAGGCAATTTTAGTGGGGTTGGCTATAGTTATAATAGCCTTTATAAAGTTCCATATTGGAGGGTTTGATTTTCTGTACTCCTTTTACAAATCAGACTATCTTAGGGGCGCCTGGGTGGCTTAGTCGGTTAAGCGTCCGACTTTCGCTTAGGTCATGATCTCGCGGTTCGTGGGTTCGAGCCCCGCGTCGGGCTCTGTGCTGACTGCCAGCTCAGAGCCTGGAGCCTGTTTCAGTCTGTGCCTCCCTCTCTCTCTGACCCTCCCCTGCTCGCGCTGTCTCTCTCTCTCTCCTAAAAATAAATAAAACATTAAAAAATTAAAAAAAAAAAAACAAACAAATCAGACTATCTTAGCAGCTATCTAACTCACTGTAGACATAAGGAACCATTAATACTCAAACTTTTACATGCCTTTTAAAAATGTTTTTTATTTATTTTTAGAGAGGGAGGGAGAGAGAGAATGACTGGGGGAGGGGCAGAGAGAGGGAGGTGAAGAGGACCCTAGCGGGCTCCACACTGTCAGCCCAGAGCCCAACCCCTAAAATCATGACCTGAACCTAAACCAAGAGTCAGTCACTCAACAGTCCACCCAGCCACTCAGGCGCGCCAACTTGCCTTTTTAATAAGGAAAGACAGTTACCTTGTGCTTTGTAAAGGAGATTGTCCTCACTCAGGCTGACCTTGGTTGGGCAGTGGTCTAAACTCGTGTCACCTTTAGACAGCCTTATCTTTTGGGAGAACATATAAGAAAGATGATTTCTATATGTCCTATGGGTGATTTATTCTTGCTTTTCCCTCCCTCCCCCGACGGCAGCTTCCCACCTCCCTCCCCTTGTTCCTTTTCCATTCTCTCTCAGACTTCTAGTTGCTTTTCCCCCTGGGACGGTGCTTAAACCATGGTTTCTAAAACCCTATGACCCAAGGGCACTTCTCCGGGAGCTCATTTCCAGATCCCAGGCTCATGTAAGTAATTTCTGAAAATATTGTGTATTCTGTTTCATAATACATCCTTTTTGGTTTTAATATAAGATAATGGCTTATTCTCCTGTTGCCTAAATCTTTCATTTAAAGGAACCTCCAGAAAGTTGTGTGGGGGCTTGTCATCTGCCTGGTGCTGCTGAGTCCTCCTGGGGAGTCACGTGCCCCTGAGCTCCAGAAGTGGCCCTGGGTCTGCACCAGAATGGGATGTTTTTCCCTCACAGTGTCTGCTCCACGTTTCTTCTTCAGGATGCTTGTCCACATGCTTCCAATTATTCTCAGGTGAGTTTATGTTTGCTCAGTTGTTTTTAAACTATTTACAGCTCAGTAAATCCTACCGCAGAAAATTCCTAATCCTCTCTACTTTCTAATTTCTAATCCCAGCTATTTCAGGAATATTCTCACCCCTCTGTGCCCTCTCTTCTATTTGGAGCAAATATATAATAATGTAATGTAATAATGATACTTGTACAACAAAGGAAAAAAGTATTAAGTTTGGAATTAGAGCTAGACATTCTAAAAAAGGAGAGTCATCAATATCAGAAGCCCTTTCATACTTTCCACACATATTCCATCCACAGCCATATCTTTCTCAAGTTAAAACTGCTTTTCTTCAAGCTCTTTCAGTAAAAGTACAAGCAATTTCTCTTCCAATTACTTTCCATTTTGTTCGGTCATAGATATTAAAATACTGTTTTTTTTACTAGATGTGAAATATGCAGAATTTTGCCTATATTAGGGGTCAAATTAGCTTTTCTGGCTAACCAGAGAGCCTACCAATTTATAGACAATTGCTCATGCAAATGAATAATTATTATAAAAACCATTGGTAAATTGCAGCTTGCTCATATAAAAACAAATATCAATCTTGAGTTCACAAAAATTGTGACTTTTGGCTTGACCTAGGCAGGCATCATAATAATCCTCAATGAAAGAATTTTGTTGGTTAAATAAATACATAAATTATAAAGTCTTATGTTAATTTGAGCTGCTCCACTTTTAGAGTGTGTGTATATATATGCATGTAAATGCATATACATTATGAAGTATAAGTAAGCTTATAGAACGGACTAAATTGCATGTTACTCACCTTAGTGAGAGGTTTCCAGGAGAGATCTAGATGCAGAAAAGTAGATGGTACATCAAAAGGAATTTCAATACTTTCTTCTTTCTTTTTCTCTACTGGTTTCTCTAAAGCTTTCTGTGGTCTGATATCCCAAAAACATATTGTGCTTTAAAAAAAATTCACATGTTATTTGATATAAATAAGAGCTATAGCCTTAGAACTACCATACTTCCTGCTGTTACACATAACAACGTAGTTATGGCTGTATTTTAGTATCTCTGAAAGTAAGATTTTTATGAACGGCACTGTTTTGTATCGTATAAAAAATTATACGGTTTATAAGGTTATTTGATGACTTTGCTAGTATTAACACTCCTATTATCGTATATGAGAATTGAGTTTGGAGACTTGACACCATCTTTTTTTAAACAAAGCAAACTTTATTGAAATATAACTCATATATCACATAATTCACCTGTTTAAAGTACACAAATCAATGGTTCTTAACTTTTCGCAGAGCTGTGCAATCATCACTATAGTCAATTTTAGAAGACTTTTATCACCCCCCAAAGAAATCTTGTACAGATTGACAGTCACTCCTTATTGCCCCCAACCCCTCCCACCAGCCCTAGACAACTACTCATCTACCTCTTGTCTGCATAGACTGGTCTGTTCTGGACACTTCATATAAGTGGAATCATACAATATATGGCTTTTTGTGACTGGCTTCTTTCATTTAGCACATTTTTGAAGTTCATCCATGTGGTAATACCTAACAGCAAATCATTTCTTTGGATTGCCAAATAATATTCCAGTGTATGGAACATACCACAGTGTATTTATCCAGTCATCAGTTGATGGACTATTATGAATAATGCTCCTCTGAACATTTGTGTATAAGTTTTGTGTGGATGCATGATTTCATTCCTCTTGGTATACACTGAGGAGTGTAATTGCGGGGTTATATGGTAACTGTGTTTGATCTTTTGAGGAACTGCTAGATTGTTTTCCAAAGCAATTGCATCCATTTTACATTCACATCAGCAATGTGTGAGGATTTGAATTTCTCCACATCCTTGCCAGCACTTCCTATTTTTTGTCTTTTTTATTATGGCCATCCTGGTGGGGGAAGTGGTGTCTAATCAAAATTGATTTAGATTTGGGGCTTCTGGGTGCCTCAGTCAGTTGAGCATCCAACTTCATGATTTTACAGTTTGTGGGTTCCAGCCCCATGTTGGGCTTTGCACTGACAGCACAGTGCCGGCTTTGGATTCTCTGTCTCCCTCTCTCTCTGAACCCCTACAAATAAATAAACATTGAAAAAAATTTAAAATTGATTTAGATTCACATATGCATGTTCTTTGGGTGTAATATGCTGGAAATCACTCTCTAATCCAAGGTCATGAACATTTATGCTTATGTTTGTTAAGATTTTCTTCTAAAAGTTGCATAGTTTTGCATCTTACATTTAGGTCTTTATTCCATTTTCACTTAATTTTTGTATAAGGTGTGAGGGAAGGTTCCAACTTCATTCTTTTGCTTGCAGATATCCAGATGTCCCCACACCATTGTTGAAAAAGATTAGCCTTTTACCATTAAATCGTCTCAGTGCTCTGTTAAAAATCAATTGTCCATAGGCATATGGGTTTATTTCTGTACTCTATAATTTCTATCTTTATGCCAGTGTCAGTACATCCGTCTCTACAGTTGTAACTTTGCAGAAAGTTCAGAGATCAGGAAGTGTGAGTCCTCCAACTGTGTTCTTCGTTAAGATTATCGCTTTGGGTATTTTAGGTCTCATTGTGGTTCGGATTTGCATTTCCCTCTTAGCTAATGTTGAATACCTTTTCATGTGCTTAGTGGCCATTTGTGTATTTTGGGGGAGAAATGTCTGTAGATAATCTGCTCAATACACTGGGTTATTTGAATATTTATTGTTGAGTTGTAAGAATTTTTCATATTCTGGAGAGAAATTTCTTTTTTTTTAAATTTTTTTTTAATTTTTTTTTTTAATGTTTTTATTCATTTCTAGGAGATAGAGAGACAGCATGAGCAGGGGAAGGCCAGAGAGAGCTGGAGTCACAGACTGAAACAGGCTCCAGGCTCTGAGCTGGCAGTCAGCACAGAGCCCGACGCGGGGCTCGAACCCACGAACCGTGAGATCATGACCTAAGCGAAAGTCGGACGCTTAACCGACTAAGCCACCCAGGCGCCCCTCTGGAGAGAAATTTCTAATCAGATATATGATTTGCAAATATTTTCTTCTATTCTGTGAGCATCTTTTTAACTTGTTGATAGTGCCTTTTGAAGCACAAAAATTTTGGTGAATTTCAGTTTATCTTTTTTCTTTTATTGCTTGTGTTTTTGGTGTCATATTCAAGAGATTTGATATATATTATATAATGCAAATATAATATATAATATAAATATATGCATATTTACAGCAAAAATACATACATAGGCAATGGTGGATTAATATGCTTTGTACATAGTAAGCATCCAATAAACATTATTCCCCCCCCTTCCTTACAGGTTGACTATAAAAATCAAATAAGATAATGTATGTGAAAATTCTTTATAAATTTCTACACTTCCATATCCCATTGTTTAGCCATATATTTTTTATTAATGGAACTTTATTTTTATTTTTTAAGTTTATTTATTTTGAGAGAGAGAGTGTGTGAGTGGGGAAGGGACAGAGAGGGAGAGAGAGTTCCAAACAGGCTGTATACTGTCAGCAGAGAGCCCAACTCAGGGCCTGATCTCACAAATCCTAAGGTCATTGACCTGAGCTGAAATCAAGAGTCAGATGCTTAACCGACTGAGCCACCCAGGCACCCTGGAATCTTATTTTATCTTTTTCTATATGAAAGACCTTGGCATGGCTGAAGTATAAAGATTAGAACTGGTAAGTTTTCCAATAACTAAAAGTTCACTTTTCTAAATGCACTTTTTTTTTTTTAATGTTTTATTTATTTCTAAGAGAGAGAGAGAGAGAGACAGCGTGAGCAGGGGAGGGTCAGAGAGAGAGGGAGTCACAGACTGAAACAGGCTCCAGGCTCTGAGCTGGCAGTCAGCACAGAGCCCGACGCGGGGCTCGAACCCACGAACTGCGAGATCATGACCCAAGCGAAAGTCGGACGCTTAACCGACTAAGCCACCCAGGCGCCCCTAAATGCACTTTTTTTAAAACAACTTTTGAAGGAATTATTTCCAGAGCATTCTAGAATATTTCCAAATTAAAGGGCCATCATTATAACCAACAGTCAAGAATCCATATCTTAATTTTTTTAAATGTTTTATTTATTTTTGAGAGAGAGAGACAGCATGAGCAGGGGAGGGTCAGAGAGAGAGGGAGACACAGAATCCCAAACAGGCTCCAGGCTCTGAGCTGGCTGTCAGCACAGAGCCCGATGTGGGACTCAACCCACCAGCCATGAGATCATGACCTGAGCTGAAGTCAGACGCTTAATGGACTGGGCTACCCAGGCGCCCCAGAATCTGTCTTAAATATAAAACATGTAATATTTTAAGTCTGTTCAGCATTTGTAAATATTTTCCAAGGCTGGTGAAGAACAGTATAGCTTTGCATTTTGTTGTTTATAATCAACATCATACCATAAGCACTTCTCCATGAAATCATAACAATATTAATTGTGTAAATATTCCATATGACTCTATCGGTGGCCCTATTTGGCTATAATCCCCCACCCTCATGCCCTTTTTCTTTTTAGCAAGAACATTCTAATGGTTGTTTGGGGAACTGCCCTTCCCCCGTTGCATGCAGTCCAGTTGGAGTTGTCACTCAAGGTGCCCTAATGTTACCTGCCTGGCCAAAGGGGTGAATTTGATAGAACAAAAGTCAGGTTAGAACTGATTAGTTCAGATGGAAGGAACTAGGCATTCATTCCTGCTACCAAATCCATGGGGCTGTTTCTGAAGCCTGTGTCAGCTCTTTTTTTTGACTCAGCAATGCCATTACTTACTACCTATTGTATAGGATGTAGTTGTATTATATACATACATACACACACGTACACACACACGCACACACACACACCCCCCTTACTATATGAATAGTGATTTATTGGTAGCTAATGTGTTTGCCTTCAGAGCCTCATTTTCTGTATCCATAAGTATTTTTGGGGGTAGTTGTGAATATAAAAATAGTTAACTTATTAGTATTGGTGTAAACTTCCAATAAGTTGATTTTATCCCCTTCAGTTAGCCATAGTCAATTTCTGTTGCTTGCAGTCACAGAACCTTACCCGATATGTGTCCACAGGATTAATCATGTCTCCCCCACCCTTTGCCCATGGCTGCTGTTCATGTCACATATACCTTCATCTTCCACTCCATAGCTGTCAGCTTCTATGGCTTAAAGTGTCATTATTTCTATTAGGGTTAAAGCTATTTGGAATGGACAAGTTTTGCCAGTATTTGGATGCTAGATAAATAATATTACTCTTTCTATTTCCTACTTCATTGTGAATTTTTAGTTCCAGAAATTGGGAGGTGTGATTTTACTTAAATGAACATTCTTCAACATAGTTATCAAATTGTTTATTTAAAAAAGTTTATAAACATGCAATAAAAATGTAAAGCTTTTGGGATGCCTGGGTGGCTCAGTCGGTTGAGTGAAAAATATTTTTTCAACCAGCAACAATCTATTCTGTCCTATTGTTATATTAGGTTTAATTGCTACAATAAAGATTATTTAAGGAACAGAAGAAAATAATGGTTTTAGAAGCATCTAAGAAAAAAGATATATTGTATGAAAACATTTTAGGTAATGTTTAAAATAAGACTGTGAGATTATGAATTGTAAGATATATAAATGTGATCTTCCTCCAGGATTCTAGCAGAGAGCTTCTCATTTTTTAAAAAATGTTTTATTTATGTTAGAGAGAGAAAGAGAGAGAGACAGAGCATGAATGGGGGAGGAGCTGAGAGAGAGGGAAACACAGAATGTGAAACAGGCCCCTGAGCTGTCAGCAGAGAGCCCGATGCAGGGCTTGAACTCACAGTGAGATCATGTCCTGAGCCAAAGTGGGAAACTCAACAGACTGAACTCACAAACAGTGAGGTCATGTCCTGAGCCAAAGTGGGAAACTCAACACACTGAGCCACCCAGGCAATCCCCCCTCTCTCCCCAGAGAGCTTCTAAAACCCTTGGAATTTCCTAGATGTGTGAGTGTGGTAAAGGTGAGGTTTGTTATGTTAATAAAGGGACCTTTGGAAAACACCTAAGCATGGAGGCTGGTTACCAATGGAGCCAACCTTGCAATTTGAGAGCTGGAATTTTCAGTTCTACCCCCTGACTTCCAGGGAGGCGAGAGGTGCTGGAGTTCAGTCACCAATGGCCAATTATTCTATCAATTGTACCTGTGTAATGAAGCCTCTGTAAAACCCCAAGAAGACAGGCTTCAGAGAGCTTCCTGGTTGGTGAACACCTGGAGATTGGGGACAGGTGAGTACCAGGAGAGGGGATGGTAGCTCTGAGCTCTTTCCCTAGACCTTGCCCTAAGCATCTCTTCCATCTGGCTATTCCTGAGTTACATCCTTTTATATGCCAGTAACCTAGTAGGTAAAATGTTTCTCTGAGTTCTGTGACCTGCTCTAGCAAATTAATCCAACCTGAGGAGGGAATCTTGGGAACTTCCAATCTGCAGCAAGTCAGTCAGAAGTACAGGTAACAACCTGGGCTCCTGACTGGCCTCTGAGGTGGCAGGGGAGAGGGGTGGTGGGGGCGGGGGGCTGGGGGGGCAGTCTGGTAGGACTGGACCTTAACCTGTGAATCCTTTCAGATAGTGTCAGAATTGAGTTGAGTTATAAAACACCCAGCTGGTGTCCTGAGCATTGCTTGTTAGAACTGTGGGGAAACCTTCCCCATCCCCTACCCCCACATCGAATTGACCCAAGAACACTAACAATGACCTACCAATCAGCCGAACATGTGACAAGTTGGCAGCATATTCCATTTCGATTCTCAAAGACAGAACCCATTCTGTTAATCTGTTTTTTAAAAACACAAGAAGTAAGTTCTGTGTACCTAGAACAGTAATGACTTTTCTCATAGCTTTTTGCTCTTTAAATATTTTCTGGTTTTAATTTTTATTAAGGGAAGATAACACTGTCACAGAAACTTGGAGGATAGGCTTTAAAATAAAATTTAATTCTGCCATATTTTTCCAGTCTTTTTTCACATAAACATTTTAACATAGTTTTAATCAGCATGCATAAAAATTTCTATCCTTAGATTTTTCAGTTGATATCATTTGAACATTTACCTATGTACTCATAAATCATTTTAATAGTCTTATATAGATGGTGTGTCATAATTTCATGACCCATTATGATTAGAAATAATTAGAAATGTAGGCTCTTTCGTCTTTTACTATTGATGGTGGAATAAAACATAGGAGTTTTTATGAGATTGTTAAGCAGATAAGGTCAGTGGAGAAGATGCTTAGTGTTACATTGGATACCAACAGCCACCTAGCACAGTTAGTGGCTCCTCAGGGTCCTAGAAGGTCCCAAATTCCAAGCAGCTAGCTTTGAAACGAGATGAAAGGTTTTGTGGCAATCTGTGAAAGTGTGACTCTTGAATCCATAGGGAAACGTGACTTTCCCCGTTCCCTACTTTTCTGGAAGGACTGATGAGCAAAATAGTAAAACAAAGGCAGGGACTCTGGCAGCAAACAGTGAGAGTGGGGGGTGGAAGGAGGGAGATAGGTGCTGTACTACTACTGCCTGCAGGCAGCACAGGAATTAGGACTCTGGAAACTTGGCTGAGGCCACCACAGCCGGAACCCTCTCAGGTTCCTAACTGCTGCCAACTTCTATTCAGATCTGATAAGCAACCCAGAGTCTGTGCGCCTCGCCCTCTAGGGAGACTTCCCTGCAGTATGAAGTGCAGAGAAGCGGCTTGCCCTGGGCTTTTATGTTTTAATGATTTAAAAAACGGACACAACATAGCATAATAGTACAGAGATTTGGAAAGTAGGTTTTAGAATCCAATATAATTCTAACCTATATTCTTTTCCAGTCTCTTTTCACGTTACATTTTGACAGTTTGTTAAGATGTGCATGTAATTTTGTCTCTTGAGGCACGAGTTAGATTATTTCATTTTTTAAAAAATATTTTTAATATTTATTTCTTTTTGAGGGAGAGAGAAAGGGACAGGGCATGAGTGGGGCAGAGGCAGAGAGAGAGGGAGACACAGAATGTGAGGCAGGCTCTGGGCTCTGAGCTAGCTGTCAGCACAGAGTCCAATGTGGGGCTCGAGCCCACCAACCATGAGATCACGACCCGAGCCAAAGTCGGACACTTAACCCACCGAGGCACCCAGGCGGCCCCAAGTTGGATTATATCTTAATATGAACTCCCACGATTTGAATTACTGTTCAAAAAGTTGAAATTTTGGATGATTTAAGAATCACATTGACTAATTGTATTCCAAAACTTTTATGTTGGAAGCAGCATTGCTAGAGTTTACTGGTGTCACCATTGAATCCTTTCTAACACAGGGTATTATTATTTACTAAATTTTTATTGAAAAATTAAATAGGTCCAACATAGTATATTATTGTTGTTTTATAATTAATTTTTTTGATATTAAAAAGCCTGAATGATTTTCATGTTTATCATGAAATCATACTAATTGTATATAGTGAGTATACAGTGTATTATATATAGTTGTATTGTATAGTATACAGTATATATTTTATTTATTGGAAATTTTGTCTTTACCATATTTGAGACCAATATTTTCCATTTTGTTGTCTGCTCTTTATTTTTTAATTTAGAAATTTACATGTGTATGTTTTGAATGTCTTTCAACATTAATTAGCTTAGAAAACTGTCCTTGATATGGAAATATAATATTCTATTTTGATTTATTACATTTTTCCTGTGATTTTTATTTTTATTTAATGTTATAATCCTCTGAATTAATTTGTGTATATGGTGAACTGAAATGAAGTCAGAGAGTTTCTTCCATTATCATATGTTAAACTTCTACAGGTAATAGAAATTATCTGGGCTATTTGTTTTGGTCCATTATAACTTTCAAAAGTATTGTTGCTTTGCATAATCCATTTGAATACATTGAAAGGCTAATTATCTTTCCTAACTTTACTTTTTCATAATATGCTTTGAGTTTCTGAAAGTACAGAGGAGACCATTAGGGCCTTCGAGGAAGACATTCGGGGAGCTCACCAGTATCCAAATTCACCAACACCAGACTTGGTGAGTCTGGTACAGAACTAAGAAGCCAAACTGCATTGCTAGTGCTGGGCGGAGAGCTGGACTCACTCACTGCATGACCAGTTCTCACCCACTGGTTCAAAGTTGCCTTGGCAAAATAACACATTATTATGTGTCACATCACTTCAGAGTTATCTGCTCCAACTAACTGAAATCATTAACCTTTTTAAATTAAAATAATTTTTTAGTGTTTATTTATATTTGAGAGAGAGAGAAAGAGAGAGAGAGAGAGAGACAGAGCTTGAGCGGGGGAGGGGCAGAGAGAGGGAGACACACAATCTGAAGCAGGCTCCAGGCTCTGAGCTGTCAGCACAAGAGCCTAACTCAAGGCTCAAATCATGAATGGTGAGATCATGACCTGAGCCAAAGTCGGATGCTTCCCAACTGACTGAGCCACCCAGGTGCCCCTGAAATCATAACTTTTAAACCCACAAAGGCTAAGGGTGTAAAATATTTGCACTCTATTTTTACATATCAAACTCTTATCTTCTTCACTGTTGTATTATATCAATGTTGACACCATCTACATTGTTCAGTGGTTTATAAACCATTGAAGTTGTAATATTGGCCTTATTCTGAGCTCCAAGTCAGATATTGGCCGGGCAACACTGACACAACCGGTTGACGCCTGCTTCCTGGTTGTTTCATGATTTAAATGTAAACGAATCGTTGACTTGAAACATCAACTTTGAATAAAATCTTCTGAGAATGTACAGTCCAGCAGGAGAAAACTATGAAACCGTCAAGGCTCACCTCAAATGTGTCAGGCAGCCAGTGTATATCTGTAATTACTTTCTTATGGCCATTTTCTATTGAGGAGACTGCGCAGTGTCTGATATACATCACTTCTTTATTACTGTCTGGTTCAAGGAGAAACATAGGCTGGAAAAATGTCAAGAGAATGTTACGTGCTACTTTCACAGAGTTAATGAGTGAATTCATACGTTACTAGTTATTCCAGCTACAATTAATAACTTGGAGAAATACTAGTTCAGAGAAAAACATAAATTAGTTCTTCTGCGTATCATATATTGAGGTAATAAGATTATGTACTTTCCCTTCAGTTTAGTCTAAGATTTCAAACTTAACAAGAATTACTGACCCATCCCCTACGGAATCAATGAGCTTCCATTTCGGAAGGAGTGTTTCGTGCACGCACAGAAGGCCACGTCCCTCTCTGTCTTGGGAAGAGGCCTGTTCAGGCTGAAGAGCTACGGTAGAGCTGTGCAATATGGTGGGTATGAACTGTGTCGGGAGCCGAGGAGCCTTTCCTTGACCTTCTTGGAAGCATTCACAGCTTCACAAAATCACAGGATATTATTTTCAGGAAGGATTGCAACACCTTCGTTTACACTTGAGAAAATCGATTCTCGCTGAGGTGAGAGGGCCTGTCCAAACTCAAAGGACTATGATCTGGAGCCTAGATACATGGCCCTCCTGGCCCATGTTCTTTCCACGACATCACTTTAGACAAGTCACTTGGTCCCTTTATTTTATTTGACAACAAAAATATCCTAGCATCCTCAGACAGACTATGCGACTTGTTTTACTGACTTCTTAATCAAGGGCCAACGTAAAGGTGATTCAGAACATGTCCACAAACAGACCTGAAGGCGTAGGAAATAATACCTCCCCCCACCCCCACTCTGGGTTGAGGCTTTCTTTAACATGGCAGTTCTGTGGTGTATTTTTTGATGAACTCCTGAACTGGAAAAACTTGCGAGGGAAACGTTATAAAACGCTAACCTTGAGCGTGACTTTTTTACTTCTGCTACCACCTGTCTTGATGTTTTCTATGCGATCTGCATGTGCAGTAATATCCCACAGGACAATCTAAAACAGAAATAAATGTTATTACAACATATTTTCAGGAAATAGCTAATTGGCTTTTAAAGATTTTTAAAAGCCTACTAATATTGGCATGCACCCCAGTAAATCAATGACACTGAAGGATAGTCAAATTTAGCCTCAATCCTTAGTTAAGTCAGAAACTTCTAAAGCTAATAGGAAAAAGAATGTTTTCTCCTCTATAAAAGTATTTTCAGCACTTTGATTTTGGTGCTTATGCTTGTGTTAATAAAGACTAGCAGTGTTTTTTTTGACTCCAAGATAAACAGTATGCAGTCTCCTCTGCTTCAGGAAGATTCTTCCTCTGCCTTTGGGAATGTGCTGTGATTGTGGGGAGAGATAGATGTTTTGCCTCTTCTCCAGAAGCACAAATACTCAATTGTCCAAAAAGGGGGAAAATGATGGTTTCTACTTAACTGAATATTCTAGCCAACTCCAAAATTACACGGTTGGTCATTTTTGGAAAAAGAATAAACTGGAATGTGCAATGCTAAATTAGATTAATTTTCAATGGTTAAAGGTCATTTCAACACACTAAAATGTTAAAATGTCAGGATTACAGAATTGCGAGTGGTTTTATTGTCATCATTTGCTTTTCTAAAATACTTTGTTTTTCTTAAAGTGTTTATTTATTTCTTTAAGTAATCTCTATAATCTCTGTAACCAACATTGGGCTCGACTTCACAATCCTGAGATCAGGATTCCAGTGCTCTTCTGACTGAGCCAGCCAGGTGCCCCTTTTCTAAAATATTCTTAAACAGAGTTGTATCACCTTCATAATGAGTAACTAAAAGCATTTCAGGATTTATATAGCTTGGGGGATGGGCTCTGGGTCATCATTCCGACCACCAGTTATTGTTGAACAAAACTGAGGGGGAAATTTTGTTTTCCAGTTGTTTTGGTTCTGGATAAATGGTCATGGATTAAATTTTCAATCCCAAGCAAGTTTTCCTAGCCGCACAACAGAAGACCGTATACCCTTAATGGTCAAACTCATGGAGTCACAGTGAATTTAAATTCTGATCATAAAACAGCATTAAGATTTTTGTTTTGCTTTATTAGAGAAACAGGCAACTGGAAGACATGATTTAAATTTCATATAACTTAGATAAGTTAAAAGAGGCTCCTGGGTGGCTCAGTCAATTAAGTGTAGAACTTTAGCACAGGTCACGATCTTATGGTTTGTGAATTTGAGCCCTGCATCAGGCTCTCTGCTGTCGGCATAGAGCCTGCTCCAGATCCTCAGTACCCCCCTCTCTCTGCTCCTCTCCCCACTCCTCTCTCTCAAAAATAAATAAAAATATTTTTTAAAAAAAGGAAAAGAAGAAAAAAGCAAATATGGGATCAAATTGTACATATTTCTTTTTTTTTTAATTTTTAGCATTTATTCAGTTTTGAGAGACAGAGAATGAGTGGGGAAGGGGCAGAGAGAGAGGGAGACACAGAATCTGAAACAGGCTCTGAGCCATCAGCACAGAGCCTGATGTGGGGCTCGAACCCACAAACTGTGAGATCATGACCTGAGCTAAAGTCGGATGCTTTACCGAATGAGCCACCCAGGCGCCCCTGTACATATTTCAATTCAGTAATATATATATGCTTTTCCAGTGCGTTTCTTTTCAAATTCTGGACCAGTCCCTGACTGCTGTCCCCAGGGAAATGTTAGAAGAGGACTCTTGACCAAGAGGTATTAATGCTTGCGTTTTTGGTCTTCTGTGGAATCTTGTACAATGTGCAGCTCTATTCCAACAACACAAACAGATTTGACTTGGTTTTGTTGCAGTTGTCAGTAGATTATCTTGGGCCCTGCGAGCCCTGATACCATGTCTGACATTTCTATATACCCCAGTTCTTGGCACACAATTGGCATACTTCTGCTACATTGAATCCATATGTTAAAAAAAAACAAACCCTACCTATCAAAACATATTACAGAATATTGTCTAAATTAATACATAGCTGAAAAAAAAATCCATAAATACCTGCCCATTTATGCAGCCTCCAGCAATGATATTAGGGTCACTCGGACAGAACTTGAAGCAAAAGATGTCATCTGGGCTCTCCAGCATTAACTAAAGCAAACCCCCCAAAGTCAAGAGAGAGTGAGAACACCTATTATGATCATAGTGAGAAAATAATACTGAGACAATCAAAAGTTGAATTTTATAGCTCTCTATAAGAAATGTGGACCTAGAGTCTATTCCCAGAATCCTACCTCGGGATGGGAAGATGCTTTTGCTCAGTTTTATTGTGCACGTTGGCTACGTGTATGAGAGAAGTACATTCCCAAGGGGACCAGGTCTCCCCTTCCTCCACCCTCCATGGGTCATTGCTGGGAGATGTTAGGATTTTTTAGAGACAAAAAGACTAAGCTTAGTGTTTCTGAGAAGTGTGAAGGTAAGCTCTGTGAGGACAAGATATTTGTGTGTTTTGTTCCCTGCTGTCTAGCTAGCCTGGCACAGAGTGAGGACTCAAAAAGAAAATTTGTGGAATGAGAAAAAATAAAGGTGTTGCCACTGATAACAGTTCAAATTTTAAGACAATACAGAAATAAACAAACTCAAGTGCCTGGAGGGTAAGAAGGAAGCCCTGTAAGGGATAGGTATATTAAATCTCTTTGGCACCTGCACTAATATGGTACCACCAAGCAAAACACTTGCATGGTTACTGTGCTTCTTTAAACATAACCATCAGAAATAGGGGGCCCTGAGGCCATTGGTTTGCCACCACTGAGCTAAAGGTTTCAGACTGGAATTGGAGTTCATCATCTTTGTTTATTTGGTACTCTGTGGATTCTAGAGAAACCTCTACTTTAAAAATAAATTTTAAAAAAATCTTCCTATAGTTTTAATAGAACAAAGACAAAAGAAATCATTTGCATTATTTCTTTAAGAAATTATTTGCTTGGTTTTTAAATTTTTTTAATGTTTGTTTATTCTTGAGAGAGAGACAGAGCATGAGCAGGGGAGGGGCAGAGAGAGAGGGAGACACAGAATCTGAAGCAGGCTCCAGGCTCCAAGCTGTCAGCACAGAGCCCCACATGGAGCTTGAACCCACAAACTGAAATCATGACCTCAGCTGAAGTCAGGCGCTCAACCCACTGAGCCACCCACGCACCCCTATTTGCTTGTTTGTTTGTTTGTTTTTAGCTAGTCTTTAAAATAGAGGAAAATCTCCTTCTTTCCTCCTCCTTTTTGCCTGAAAGTACAGCCACATTTCCGCTTTGTGGACTGGTGAGTAATTCTATGCCACTAGAAAATGTTAGAAAACCCCAGTGAGAGAATGGCACCATTTTTGTTGTAAGTAGGCTGACTAGAAAGAACTAGAGACCTGTCATTTTGACCTCTAAGTCTATAATAATTAAAGTACTTCAATCTATTATAGTAAGACTGCCTGAATTCAGATGAATTAGGGAAGAAGGAAGAGAGGAAGGCTAGGTTTTATTAGGGAGAGGCTTAGTTATATAATACTTTATAGAAACAAAATATTATATTTAAGTACAGTTTTAAAAACTTAATCTAACACTATAAAGCACCCTAAATAAAACTGTTTTTCAGCAGATGATGGAAACAGAACCTCGTGGGACAAACCCAGTCCTCAGCCTTCTCTGAGTTGATTTGTGTGTTTGGTTTGGTTTTTGTTGAACTATTTAAAAATTGGGAGATTTCACTCAAAATTTCTGATCTGGATCCCTTTGACAAATAGGACCACCTGGCAACGAGAGAGCTGAAGTGTCGCTGTCCCCGCAGGTGGGTTGTACACTTTCTGGGGCCATGGTCCCCACCCCTGGCCCTGCACCCCTGTTGTTTCCCACACAGGTGTCTGTGCTCATTACCATCACCTACTGGTGATCCTCGGAACTGAGGAAATTCATGTGAAATTAAAGTTTATTTGCATTTGAACGAATAATATTTAAAGAAAGCCCATAAAGGAGTTTGCTTTTGAAAAATGGTTTAACATTCCTCTTAAGATCTTTTTTGAAAATAACATACTGATTCGTTCAATAAACTGACTGTAAACTTTAGTTTTGCTCAAATTGATGACAAATTCTGAATTGAAGAAAGCCTAACTTTACAAGGGCTTGCCATAGTAAGTGGTCATAAAGTATTTTGCAATTAAAACTGCTGAAGAGGAATGTGAACATAATATTTGATATTAGACCATGTGGGCAACTCCCCTCAATTACCTGAGGGTGTATGGGGTCGGAGAAACTCCAGAAAAGAATCAGAGATGGTTGCAGCAGTAATTTACCGGAAAAGTGGACTCTGTCTTCAAAGGAGAGTCTTACAGCCACTGACACAGCTATTAGCCCTGATTGAAACACAATTAGAAGTTAAAACCTGCAGCAACTGTACTTGGGGTTGTGCTTCATTGCTCTACATAGTCACCATTCATCTCCATTTTGTTGAAACAAATATATTCAATAAGAGACCAAGAGTCTCTTTGAGCTCTACTGTGGAATATGGTAGCCAGTAGTCACGTGTTGTTTATTTAGCACTTGAAAGGTGGTCAGTCCAAATGGAGATGTACCTTTACTATAAAATAAACAGTAAACTTTGAAGATTTAGTAAGAAAAAAATATTTTTGTGAGAAAAGGGTCCATGTGGGGGAGGGGAGGAGGAAAAAAAGTGGGAAAGGACATTTTTCTCTGTTTAGTGGCATTTACACATGGTCCCCCCCCTTGGTTGCTGAGTGATTTAAAGGAGGTGTGTTTGGGGTGCCTGCGGGGCTCAGTCGGTTTAGCAACCTACTTTGTAGCCCAGGTCATGATCTCGGGGTTCATGAGTTCAAGCCCCATATCGCTGGCTGCTGTCAGTGCAGAGCAGGCCTCAGAACTTCGCCCCTCCCATCCCTCCCTTGTTTGCACTCTCTCAAAAATAAATAAACATTAAAAGAAAAAAGAAAAGGAGGTGTGTTTCGTCTCTTGCCCAGTAATCAGAGAGGAAGAGTGTCAGGCGGGATGGAGCTAGCTTCGGGAGTCCCAGGAGGCTGAGGCAACTCCGGTTCAGCATTTCACCAGCTGGGTGACCTGAGCCAGTCACTTCCCTGGCTTGGGCTTTGGTTCTCTCCTTGTAGAGGCCACAGTGCAGTCCTGGGAGAGCACAGGACTGCAGGGGTGTCAAGAAAGAAGCTGGCAGGTGCACTCAGCAATTGGAAGTTGTCTGACTGAAACTGAGTAGCTGAGCTTGTGTGTAATTTCACATACAAAAGCAACCGACTTTCCTCGCCCTCACCAAAGGGAACTGCAGTCTCACCGTAGATAGTCGGATGCCATGAGACACAAGTGACCATTTTCTCTGTTAGGTTATGAAGGTCGGTGAAGGACTGGTACTCTTTCAAGTGGATATCAGTCTTGTCCCCAAAGGTGCCTTCTTCTTCTGCCAGGCACTTCCAGTCATCGATAAATGTGTTCATGATTTCATTTTGCTGCAAGGCTATTTCAACACTATTTTGTTAGGGAAAACACAACAACACAAGATGTTGGATTATAGTGTTCAATGATAGGTCTTTCGGCCGCTCCTCCTACTTCATTCGTATGGGAAGAAACAAAGTATCCTCAATTATACTTGGTAACTAGTGATTACTCCTATGTGAAATAAATGACTTAAGAGAAAAAAACCTCCTGGCTGCGTGCTACTCAGAACTTCTTTCAGTGGGAGGACGCTGTTAGCTGATGGCCTGGAGCACCTTCGAGATCAGCTGGGGCTTCCCATCCAAGACTGTGCTTTCGCGGGGCCAATGTCTGAACTTCAGCTGCAGGGACACCTGCCTGCCCAGCGCTGCCTCCCCCAGGACCCCTCCAACATGTGGGTTCCCTCTGAAGCCTCCTGCTGCGGGGGGCTATGACTTTGCTAAAGCTCTCCTTGCCCAGTCCTGCTAACTTTATTTCTTATTCTTTTTTTAAGTTTATTTATTTTTGAGAGAGAGAGAGCATGATCAGGGGAGGGACAGAAAGAGAAGATGACACAGAATCCAGAGAAGGCTCCAGGCTGTGAGCGGTCAGCACAGAGCCCGATGTGGGGCTCGAACCCACGAACCTCTAGATCATGACCCCACCTGATGTTGGACACTTAACCAAGTAAGCCACCCAGGTGCCCCACCAATCCCAGACTTTAAAAAATTTTGTTTTTACACAATGGGACCCTCAATAAACCTCTATTTTAAACTCAGTCTCATTTGCTTCCTGAAAAACCCAAACTGACAGAAAATGCCACTTTCTTAGCCATATTCAGTCCCAAATGAGTATATGTACTAATTATTATACAAATATATCATTACTATTTTATACATATATTTAGGATTATATATTAATCAGGATTATAATATATATTTATATATCATGTCTTTTATATGAATGATATATAAATATATATTATAATAATATAGTGATTAAATATATATGAAAACAAGATTCTCAAGGGGAGCTTTGGAATTTAGAAGTGTGCTGTGTGTGCATCCGTGGTGGTGGTGGTGGTGGTGGTTTTAGTTATCACAATGCCCTGGAGGCACTAATGTGTTTCATTCCACAGCTAAACCTGCAACACAGGAGACAACCTCTAAAACAAAGACTTGTCCTGCTAACACTGACCCTTTAAGAACATTCTGAGTGCTAGGCTCATATCTTTTTTTTTTTTTTTTTCACTGTTTGTTCATTTTTGAGAGCTAGAGAGACAGAGTGTGATCAGAGGAAGGGCAGAGAGAGATGGAGATGAAACCTGAAGTAGGTTCCAGACTCTGAGCCATCAGCGCAGAGCCTGATGGGGGACTCAAACTCCCAAACTGCGAGATCATGATCTGAGCCAAAATCAGAGGCTTAACCGACTGAGCTACCCAAGTGCCTCTAGGACCATCTTTTAATAGCCTAGGGACTAGGTTTGACAGGCTCCTGTCTTAAAAATTACTATAGGAGCTCCCAAGTTGGCAAATGCTAGAAAGTGCCGGGAGGCTGGCACGTCCCTCTCCCCCCACCCCCCAGCGCCCACCCCCAATAACTTGTCCGATGCAACTCTTCCATTTGGCTGCTCCTGAGTTGAAGTGAAGCGCTTCCCTGAGTTAGATGAGTCATTCTGGGGAAGTATCAAACTGACTTATTTCTAGCTGGCCAGTCAGAAGTATGTGTAGCACCCCAGGCACTGGAGACTGGCAGGCTGGTGAGACTAAGTCCCTTAACTTAGGGAGTCTGCACTAACTCCAGATAGTGTCTGAGAGTTAGAGAGTTGGTGTTGGAAAAGATACCACATATTTGGTGTTGGGGAATAAAAACCCTTGTTCGATGCCAGAGGTGGTGTCAGGGAGAACCCAAGAGTCCCATTTTCTGGCTTCTTCACAGTTAGTGACTTTACATATGTAACGAAACTGGTCATTATAAATGATGTGCTGTAGAGGCCTGGACTTTCTTGTTTCTCTGAAAAGTGAAGTTTGTTCTATAACACAGTTAACTTGGCTGGACTCAAACTCCAAGTTCTGTCCTCTCTGTGTAGAATAGTAACTGAAATCTCTGCTCAGTTTTTCAGCTTTTAGATGCTGGTAGTTATTTCTGGACTCCCCTGGGGTTTCCCCTAAAAATGAGTCTTAGTCTGCAGCCTAGGATCTCATTAGATTTTTTTTATGTGGATTTGGGGTCTCGGCTTGTCTGAGGTTCCCTCCTTTCCATGATTTCCCCATGACCCTTTGGTTATTCTGTCACCAACAGACCTGTATGAGCCTACAGGTTTCTGTCACTTAAGCTTCCTGTGGATTAAGCAATACTTAAGAAAAAACACTGCGAATTTGCACATCTCATCCTTCTCCCCCCCAGTTTCTGCTTACTTTTGGTCCTCTCCTGAGCTTTCAAGTGGTTGTGTGTGTGTGTTTGTGTATAAATATCCTTTTCTAGATCTTATAACTATTTTCTGTGAGTTGGACCAACTTATTCCACCATTACTTAGTCACTTGTTTACAATATGAAACTGAGGTATGTTCTTGAAAGAAGCAGTACTATAAACAAACAAAAAACAAAAGCAAAAAATACTTTCTATAAGTTTCTGTTATGTTTATTGCCCCTGCATATGTTTCGGTTTGAAAACCCAGCTCACTCACATGACCTCTGGAACTTTCTCACAGTTAGAATGCCACCAAAGGTTTTTCCCTAATGACTGAGAGTCCAAATAGCTTGGTTTTTTAATAGGTGTGATAAGCTGAAAGAGTGGTTCTTGATTATGAATTTTCTAAAACAAGAAAAAAAACCTTCTCTTTTATTGAGACAATTAAATATAAACTCTAAATATTATAATAGATGTTCCTAAAAATGCAGTTAAGCAGGATAACCATTTAGTACCCCTGCCATTAAGAATTAACACTATGAGGGGCACCTGAGTGGTGGCTCAGTTGGTTGAGCTTCCGAATTCGGCTCAGGTCATGATCTCATGGTCTCTGAGTTTGAGCCCCGCATCGGACTCTGTGCTAACAGCTCAGCGCTTGGAGCCTACTTCAGATTCTGTGTCTCTCCACCGCTCCCCCACTCATGCTGTATCTCTGTCTCTCTCTCTCAAAAATAAATAAATGTTAAAAGAAATTTTAAAGATTCATGTTGCCAGATCATACCTCTGCCATCACTCTTTAAAAAAAAAGAGAGAGAATTAACACTACTGTTGATTGCTTAATTGAATACTCATGGTTAAATTCATCTTCCCAACTAGGACCTTACTACCAACATCATCAGCATGACCGGGAGTTTGCTAAGAGTGCAGTCACAGACACCACCTCAAAGGAGTCAGAGCCTGCATTTTAACAAGATCCCCAGGTGATTCATACACACATTAACATTTAAATACCCTACAGCGAGTAGGTTCACAACCTGCAGCCTCAAGCAGAAGCGTTTGTTAGCATTTTCAAAATTTTGGTTTTGTTTTGTTTTGTTTCTGTTACAGCCTTAATGAAAACGGAATTCCCAAGAGAGGAGCTACAGACAGGGGCTTTTGCCCTGGTTTCCTGATTCTTCCCTCTGAGCTTGAACTGGGAAGTAATCCACGAGGGAGAAGTGAAGACAGCACCTTTTCTCTGGTTTCCTGTTTCTGGACTTCCTTGCTCTCCAGTCTGTGGTTGCGGAGGGAGATGCAGTGAAGGCTGGCAAAACTGTTGTCTGAGTTAAAGCCTGTAAGTACTTTTCTTTTAAAGCGTTCCCCCCTTCTCGAAATGAGCATTTCCTAATTGCTTGAGAATTCCTGTGTCCTCTCTTATCATTTCCTTCTTTTGCAAATACTGTTTCCCTCAGGTTAGGTACGGGTAAAACTCTATCAAGAAAGAACTCATTTCTAAAAGAGCACTCTTCCCAGAACAGAACCAGGCTTATATTAACCTTTAAAAACTGAATAAACCTTAAACAGTTTTAGAGAGGGAAACATGACGGTGATATATGTACATGGGTGTATTTATTCTTGACCAGGGCTACCGTCATTCCTATGCCAATTTTCCTCTTTTCCTTATGGTTCCGGCTTCTCCTTCCCCACATCTCAGGGAGGGAATTAGGAACTATTCCTCTCTAAGCATGGCAACTGAAAGGGAAGAATAAAATAAAAGAATAAAGGGTCTAAAGATAGCACACAATGTGAATAGTTAAGAATTGGCTATAGGCCATTTATGCCCTTGAGATGGATTGTACGTAGACAGACTTCTCATTTTTAGTATTCTTAGCTGGAAAATTTTTAATTACTAGAACTTGAAATGGGGAAAGAGAGACCTTAGGTTTTCTTGTTTCTCATTGCCCCATAGGAAAAGTACAGCGTGCTTCCCGTAAATGAGTGGCAAATAGTTAATGCACTCTCTGTTCTTTTGTTTTTGTTGTTTTGTTCTGTAGCTGAGCAGAAATACATTTAACTTGGTCACTAGACAAGAAAAGAAGGCTTACTTCGAAGTCTGGCATAAACTCACCTGATTTTCATTTCCCCTAATCAAGCAGCAGTCCACAAAACAGCAACCCCCTTTTAACAACATCGACCCCCTGGCAATCTCTGGAGGTTTCATGGACTTATCCCTGTGGTGTGCCCCCCTAGCCTTGCCATGAGATATACAGGATGTAATTCTACCAGTCTTTCTGTATCTTTAATATCTTTGCCAGAGACCTGCTCGAACTGAAATCCTGTGAGGAAACTGTGTTCGTGCCTCTGGGTTTCTGGCTCTTTGGTAAAAGGCATTGTATTTCCTTTGCTGTCCTTAGCTTTGATGCCATTGTCCCTCTGGTGGCTGGCACAATGACACAGCAGGCAAGCCAGCTACAGTGTATGAAGAGTTAGCAAGGGACAGCCTGTTGAACAGCTGTTAGTCATCAGGCATTGACGGAACATCTCTTTGTTCCACCTTGTAACAAACTTCACAAGAAGCCTTGACCCAGAGTAAACATAGCTATACATATATGAAGTATTTAGTTTAAAGGACTCTCTTTGCATCATTGATGAATTTTTGAACCAGACCCTCCCTAGACATAGGAAACAATTTTCTTTTTTTTTTTTTTTAATTTTTTCATGTTTGTTTATTTTTGAGAGAGAGAGAGAGAGAGAGAGACAGCATGAGCAGGGGAGGGGCAGAGATAGAGGAAGACACAGAAACTAAAGACAGGCTCCAGGCTCTGAGCTGTTAGCACAGAGCCCGATGCGGGGCTTGAACTCATGAACCACAAGCTTATGACCTGAGCCGAATTCGGATGCTTAACCAACTGAGCCCCCCAGGAGTCCCTTTAGGAAACAATTTTCAAGAGTTGGAATTTTCAGGACATTTAAACAGTGTGAAAATTGATGGTGTTTTCTTAAAAATGAAAAAGGGAAACATGGTCTGTGTATGAACTTGACCAACAAATTTTTGATTTTGGAAAGAAATGGAAGCCAACCTACGGGGTACCGCTGCAGACCCGCCCACCACTGGTTCCACTTCTCTGAACTCCGAAAATTGACTTGAGAACTTGTCAAGCTATTTCTCTGGTTTAGAGATCCCAGGTTTCTAGTAACTGTGTGTGCGTGTGCGTGTGTGTGGGAGCTTTCTGAAGACACCTCTCTCTTAGCTCCACTAAGAGTGGAAGCAACACAGGAATTCGGGGTGAGGAATAAGATGTACAAGGGAACATCCGAATCGATTTCAGGTTATCATTTACAAAGAGCAGCATTGTCGTGAACATCTTCCACATCCACTGTGTCCTCATCTTTTAATCATACAAGTAAGTGAAGCCAAGAAGGGGAGTAAGGAGGAGAGAAAAAAGACTTAAATACGAGAACCATCATATGGGGCGCCTAGGTGGCTCAGTCGTTTGAGTGTCTGACTTCAGCTTAGGTCATGACCTTGTGGTTTGAGAGTTGGAGCCCCATGCTGGGCTCTTTGCTGACAGCTCACAGCCTGGAGCCTGCTTCAGATTCTTTGTCTCCCTCTCTCTCTGCCCCTCCCCTGTTTGTGCTCTGTTTGTCTCTCTCTCAAAAATAAACATAAAAAAAAAAAAAAGAACCATGGTAAGTAAATAATTGTTAACTTGCCATTAGGGAAACATCCTCACACACTCAGCTGTATACATCTCCTAGGTTCACACTGGTGGCAATAAAAGGAAAGAAAGACTGAGGATGTGTCATATCCCCGTGTACATCTGATAACTCTTCATATTTTCTATCAAGCCACCATGTATGGAGTTGCTTTTTAAGACCTATCACTATAAGTACACATACACATTTTATGTTTTATTTTAAAATTTTAATATACATTTTTTACCTTATAGATGCATTATTCAGAAAGTCAATCAAAGGCTTGGATTGTCCAAATATCTCTTTTTCCTCCTCTGAAAATTCTCTTGGATAATATTGTGTAGTAGCGTTTTTGGGATATGTCCTAATACATAACAAGAAAATTGAATACCAAAAATTAGATCAAAGAAAAGTACATATAGGTTGTGACACGTCAAAAGTTTCTTTCTGTGACAATAATAAGATACTATTTTATATTTAAATTCTACATATTGAATTTTTTTTCTTTATCCTAGACAGTTGGTATTGATTGCCTTTTTGAAATACTTTGAATATTTATGTATTTCCAACATAATCAAGAAGTTCTTATTTTTTTAAAGCTTTATTTAGATATTTTTAACTTAACACTTACTCATTTTTGAGAGACAGAGCATGAGAAGGGGAGGGGCAGAGAGAGAGGGAGACACAGAGTCTGAAGCAGGCTCCAGGCTCTGAGCTCTCAGCACAGAGCCCGACGCAGGGCTGGAACCCACGAACTGTGAGATCATGACCTGAGCTGAAGTCAGATACCCAACCAGCTGAGCCACCCAGGCACCCCTAGATATTTTTAACTTAGAGAAAAGCTGTAAGAAAGATCTAAGGAAGTCCCATACACTCCTCACCCAGATTCATCAATTAACAGTTTGCCACATTTATTTATCATTCTCTCCCTCTTTGGTTTATCAGATCAGTGTTTCTTAACCAGTGCAATCCTATCCCACCCCATACCCTGGGGACATTTGTTCACATCCGGAAACATTTTTGGTTGTCACAACTGGGATGTGCTACCTGCGTATAGTGGGTAGAATCCAGGGATGCTGTTTAATGCCCTACAATGCACAAGACAGCCTCCCACAAAAGAGATTTATCCAGCCCAAAATGTCAGTAGTGTTGAGACTCAGAAATCCTGCTCTAAATATACAAAACTAGAAACAATGTGCATTTCAGCAATGATGGCAACATGATTTCTGAAAGCTTCTTCCTCCAGTCTGCCCTCAGTGCTCACCTCCACCTCTGAACCTATCATGCTGTTGTATTTGGGCGTTGGCAGTCTCACCCACTAGACTGGTGAGCTCCTTGATCTTAGGGTTTGGGGCTATAGAAAGGCTGGATGGCACAGTCATTAAAAGCATGCACTCTGGTGACAGGCTGCCTAGTTTTGAAGCCTGGGTTTGTCACTTACAAGCTTTGTGACCCTGGGCTATTTATTTAACCTCTCTGTGTCTGTTTATTCATCTCTAAATGAAATTCTTAAAGTACCTAGCTCATAGAGTCATTGTAAATTGAATCTGTTAATATATGCAAAGTTTTTTATATAGTGCCTAGCACATTTTAAGTGTTCAAAAAACCATTAAGGTTGTATTTAATCTGTGTTGAACAAATGTGAGTGAAACGTCGCTGTGAGAGGCAAATATATTAAGTGAAGAGCAATCAAACAAGGGGTAAAGAGAGTTTTGCTTATGTTTAATAAATCATTTTTTCCCTCCTCACTATTTCAGTATCACTAGCAGAAGGCAGTGATAGAAAGAAAGAATGTTGGTATTGGAACCAGAGAGACTTGGGTTCATATCTTAGCTTCACCTTTTTTTTTTTTTTAAGTTATTTATTTGTATTGAGAGAGAGAGAGGGCAAGCAGGGGAAGGGCAGAGAAAAGAGAGAGAATTCCAAGCAGATTCCAGCGCTTTCAGCGCAGAGCCCCAAATGGAGTCCCACTGGGATCATGACCTGAGCCGAAGTCAAGAGTTGGACACCTAATAGATTGAGCCACCCAGGTGACCCTTAGCTTCACTTTTTAATGTCTAGCACATATTAGTATCCTCTGGATAGGGTCAAGTAAGAAATTTTATGGCACCTGGTGATCTCAGCAAAGAGACTAAGAGTTGCTCTTACTTTTAATATGTGATTTGTTTTGTTATTTCTCAGCAGATCTGTTTATCATTGCTGCATATTTAAATTATGTCCCAAACATTGTGCTTTCATTTCTCACCTCACTTTGCCTCAGTTTATTTATAAAATGGGGATAGTGTCTATCTCAGAGGGCAGCTGTGAGAACTGAGTTGCTGTCTGCCAAGCGCTTAGAAGAATGCCTGAACACTGTGAACATTTGCTTTCGCGGTCATTCCTCGTTGAACCTCACCATTGACCTTTTTTACTTCTATCAAATCCTGGGGGGGGCGCCTGGGTGGCNTAAATAAAAATATTAAAAAAAAAAATCCTATATCTCATCCTCTCCACCCCAAACTAGCTACCCTTCCTCATTTCCTGATCTTTCTAAGGAGAACCAGTATTCTCCCAGTCACCTAAATTTGAACCTTTCAATTCAATTATTTTTTCATATTATCGGTCAAGACCTTCCCTTACTTCTCATCTATTTATTTCACCCGTAGAGCTATAGCTGTCTGCTTGTATTGGTCAACATTCAGTGAGCGCCTGCTAAGTCTCACATCCTACAATGAGGTTCCTGTTGTGGGACGTTCACTGTTCTTTTCTGAGTCTGCCTCCTGAGTCCATCCTTGCTGACTCATTCTTGTTACTTTTCTGTACACTGGCAGGAACATAGAAGTCTCTGGCTGGCTCGGCTTAGCAATTTGTTTTAAAATCTAAGTTTCTTTGGTACTAGTGCATCACCACTCTCCTTCCTGTCTCGCTCTCACATCTTGGTGTTTATGAATCTCTGGTATCCTAATTCTCTGCCCAAACTTGACTACAGATCCTGTCTTCATTTTTACCTCCTTTCATTCTGGCCTGTCTATCCACCTGCCCGCCTTGTTTATGATTCATTTCTTATTCTGACCCCTGGTATCTCTGTATATGAGCCTTGATGTTAACATTGCATTTTTATGGTTTCTGACTTGGGTTATATAGATTTGACAAGGCTCTTTTTTATTTGTTTTTTAATTTCTGATCTCCTGGTCATATATTTCATATAGGATTTCAGCTTATTTCATGGCTCTCCTCTTAACACTGGACTCGTCAGTCATCTGTTCTTCACATTCTTTTTTAAATGTGATCATCTCTTCCCCTTTCCTCCGTTCCTTGTCTCCCTCCATTTGATAATGTGTTCTGGGAAATACCCTAGGAATTGAGGATGTGGAAATAAACAAAATAGACAAATTTCCTGTCTCCTGGAGCTTGAATTTTGAGGCGGAGGACAGGAGGGAAGGTGAGAGAGGAATGACATTGACAAACACATATTAAGTGGTGATAATAATGTGAAGAGAAATAGAGTTAGAGGGTGGATGGTAATGGCGGTGGTTGCTTTTATAGATGGCCCCAACTTATGATGCTTCTGCACGTGATTTTGTTTGTTTCAGGATGGTGCGAAAGCAATATGCATTCAGTAGAAACTGTACTTTGAATTTTGAATTTGATATTTTCCTGGGCTAGTGATATGTTGTATGATTCTCTCTCGCTGTGTACCCACACAACCATCCTGTTTTTCACTTTCAGTATTTAATAAATTATGTGAAATATTCAACACTTTATTATAAAATAGTTTTGTGTTAGATGATTCCGCCCAACTGTTCTGAAAACATTTAAAGTAGGCAAAGCTATGTATGATGTTCAGTAAGTTAGATGTATTAAATGCATTTCAACTTATGATATTTTCAACTTACAATGGGTTTGTTGGGATATAAACTCACTATATGTCATGGAAGATAGGTGTACAGGAATTTCAGAGAATGCCTCATTCAAGCAGAGATCTGGATGAAGGAGGAAATGAGCCCTAAGGTTATCTGGGGAAAGAGTAGCCTGTGTAAGCATATGAGTATCTTGTGTAGGCATTAAAACACATTAGGTATGAGTATGCTTGGTGAATTTAAGGAACAAGGAAGCCATTGTGGCTGGAATGGATGAGGGAAAACTGGCAAAGAGGATCTGGACCATATGAAGCCTTGTAGGTTCCTGTAGGATGGAAGGCCATTGGTTTTCCAAGGGTTTTGATCGGTGACATCTGATTTACATTTTAACAGGATTACTCTGGCTCTTCTATGGAGAACAGAATGTAGGAGAGAAAGAGTGGATAGAGGTAAACCAGTTAGGAGGCATTACTATAATCTAGACAAGTGGTGATGATGGCTTAATCCAAGGTGATAGCAGTGGATATACTTTGAAGACAGACCCAAGAAAATCCAAAGTTTTGGGTCTGAGTAATTATAAGAATATCGTTGCTGTTTACTGGGATGAGGAAGATTCAGTGAGTCTCAGGTTTGGCATTAAAAGGAAAACATTTGTTGTTGGGCATGTTAAACTTGAGGGACATATTAGAAATTCAAGTAAGCAGATAAATAAATGAATTCAGGGAAGAGATTGAGGCTGAAGGCATAGATCTGGGAGTCATCAGCAGTAACAGACAATATGTTAATATCATAGGACTGGATAAATTCACCCAAGGATTAAGTATAGTTAGAGGGGGAAAAACATCAAAAGGAGTAAGCCTTGGGGCCCTCTAATATTTAGAGGCTGGGAGAAAGGGATCCAGTAAAAGAGACAGGGAAGGAGCTGCCAGTAAGTTAGGATGGGTACAATGAGTGTCATCCATAACACTTATTGGAAAGTTTTGCTTTAAGAAGGAGAAATGCTCAATCACAGTAAGTAGTGCTGAGAAGTAGAGAAAAAGAAGGTCTGAACATTGGATTAGGCAATCAGACAACTGGAAGTCTTTGGTGACCTTGTGAAGACTGGCATGAGCTCAAGACAAAATGCAGAAGAAAGAATGGAACTAGAGAATATGGACAAGGAAGAGTTTTGTCATAAAGAAAAGCAGAGAAATTAATATCTAGAGATGTCAAAAAAGTTGGGTTTTGTTTGTTTTAATGATGGGAGTTATGGCATTTTGTATTTACACATGTTTCCTTTCCACCCTTTCTTCCATGCCTACTGCCACCACCTTAATTTAGACACTGGTCACATTTTGCCTGTTTTACTACAGTGGTCCCCTACTTAGCCAATGTTCTCAACTCCAGGCTTCTTTCCTCTGCTCTCATCTTTATGCTTGGCTCATGTTATTTTAATAGCCCTGTTATCCTGCCTCTCCCATGCTCCAGAACTTTCCAAAGTTCCTTACTGTCTGCCACAGGGAGTCCACTTCTGTCTGCATCTGCTACTCACTCTACTCTACCCAGGCTGGTGTCCCTGTGGTCCCATGCAGACTCTGGTCTTCCCACGCCCTTGAACTGTTCAGGTCTTTTAAAGACTTGGGCTGTTTTTCCTTTCTCTGTATCGCCAAACCATATTCAGCATCAATGGCTTATCTTTCATAAATCTAAAATTATTTCAAAATAAACAGTATTTTTTAAATCCTGAAAAAAAAAAGCATGGTTTAGCTAAGTATATTTTCCAATTTAATGAACTCAAGTCCCCATGGCATTCTTTCAGCAATCCATTTCACATCAGTTCATTCACTGGATGAATTTTAATAAAGAGCTTCATGTGTGAAATGATATGGGTAGTCTCAAAGTGCTCCGGATCTAAGGCAGGCAGACAGGGAAGCAGATGCCTACAGTGTGGGTCATCAGTGCTACAGTAAGATGCCTCTAAGCTCTAGCGGGACCCAAAGGAGGGAGAGATCAACACTACCATGTAGTTCCCGGAAATCACAGAGAAAGGGGCACTGAGGTGGACCTTGAAGGGTAAAGAGGTGTTCTACAGGTTCGCCATTTTATACAGGGGAGCAGCACGGGCAAAGGCAGGGAGATGTGGAAGAGCAGATATTCTGGGAACTGGAGGCAGCTCATAGCGCTAGAGCATAAGAGCTTGTTTCAGAACAGGGTGACAAGGCTGAAGTGGCCGGCAATGCTTGTAATGGAGGAAGGAGGACCTAATGCCATCCTAAGGGCTCTGGATGTGGTGGGGTGCTAAAGAAGAGATTTAGGCAGTGACCTAACACAATCTAATTTGATATGTAAGAATGATCACTTAGGTGGTGGGAATAGAGCAGTGAGGAGGCAGAGGCGGGAGACAACACTTCTCTGAAAGCAGTAGTGTGATGATTAACAGAATCGGTTATTTTCCCACTTCACAGCGTTTACAGTCTTCTATACTTACATCTCATTTTTCTATTGAGATTTTAAAAGGTATTATTGAGTAAGTCTCCCTGAGTTGAATCACTCTGTGAAGAGCTATGTCATCATTGTCAAGCCATTTCTATTTATTATAAGATCTTTCCAAAATAAGCACAGGTATTGCTAGATTTTACTGTACTCGCCTTTGAAAATATACAACCCCATCGCATACTTACCATCTTGTTTGAGTACTTGTGTCCTTGATTTTGGGGACGACTTGCATGCCAACATCTTTCTCCAGTTGCTTAACAATAAAATTTTTATCTGAGTAGGCTGTACATTCAACATAGGAATCTTTTACTCTGGAAGCATTTTGGTCACTGAACTTAACTGGTGCACCAAATTCACTTCGTTTCCGAGAAATCATATATGTGATCTGCAACACGTGTAAACAGTAAAAGAAACATAATCAAGTCCCTGGAAAAATGGATGTGCGGTAGACAATACTGGTGCTCTGCTCAGATCCTCTAAGATCTCTTCCTGTGCTTTCTGTTTACCTCTCCAGTTCTGTGTTTTCCATTTCCAGGGCCGCCAGCTGCTGCTCTTCTGCAGAGCATGCTCTGGGGCTACTGAGACCACTTTGGTACAGAGGTACAAAGAATAGGGAGTGATGGGCAGTTTACATCTTGACCAATGTTGGACTTGCAGGAGATGTGTAAGCCCATCTCCTTTACTTCTCTTTGGAACAATTCAGATGTAATTTACACTCCAGAGGTCACTGAGGGGTTCAAGCTAAAGTCTTTCCTCTATGTGACTTTTGCCTGAGATAACATCCTTTGTAGGACTTCTGCTATTGCCTGTCCTGCTGCTTTTCTGGTTCTTCTGTGGAACACTTTCATAATAAACCACTCCTACGCAAATCTTCTTTTCAGGGGTGCTATGGGGATGCCACAGTGTCAGCTTCCTAGGGCTGCCATAACCAAGTGCCACCGTTTGGGTGGCTTAAAATGACGGGCAGTTATTTTAACTATTCTCATAGGTGTGGAGGCTGGAAGTCTGAGATGAAGGCGCTGAAGGGTTAGTTCCTTTTAAGGGCTTTGAGGGAGAATCTGTTCCTTGCCTCTCTCCTAGCTTCTGACAATGGCCAGAAATCCTCGTTGTTCTCTGGTTTGTAGATCTGTCGCTCCAATTTCTGCTTCCTTCTTCACGTGGTGCTCTCCCTGTGTCTCTGTGTCTTTGCATGGCCATCTTTTTAAGAAGGACTCCAGCCATATTGGATTAGTGCCCCCCATTTCCTAACAGGGTCACATTCTGAGGTACTGGGCATTAGGACTTCAACATATCTGTTTTGGGGAATACAGTTCAACCCATAACAACCCACATATCCAAAACAATAACCATTCTTCTATCAAAGGAAAAACCACATCCACGTTGGCAAACATAGCAAACCTTACAGATCCCTCAGGAGTAAGTGCTGTTGAGCATTATAGAGAGGTAATGCACTGAAGATCATATCAAATCTCTGACCTGCTTTGCAGATTCCTTAACCGATTCTTCATCAATTTCTTTTTCACTGCCCAAAGAAACCCATGGCTTAGAGATAGGTGGTTTATAAATATATAAATCTTCAGGAATATACTCTTTATGTTCTTCCTGTTCTTCTGGTACTTCTGCGTGCTAGAGTAAAATAAATAGCACTCTAAAATATATGACCCAAAGTAGATTACAGCTGCATGCATGTATTCTGCGAGAAACTTTACATTTATCTAAAATCATTAAGCACTTACTTATTTTCTTTTGTATTTGTTCATGTTTTTCAATTAGGAGAAGGAAATTAAACAAAAGAGAAAAAGCCCATTTAATCTTCACAACAGCCCTGGAAATAGATCCTTTTGGTGCCACGACTCTGGGGACTAGTGGTTCAGTAACTTTCTCAAGGTCATGGAGATGGCAAGAGGAGAGGCAGGAATAAGGGTCAAAGAGTGGCCAAGAGCAATGTTACTCCAGATTCATTGTTTCTCCTCTCATTGGGTCAATGAAGGACACATAAGTAGAGTATCTGCTACTCTGAGATATTTGATTTACTTCATCTAACGTTTGCTGCTTACCTACTCTAAGTACCAGAACTGGATCTAGGCCCCAAGGAAAGAGAGCTAAACAAGAGGTATTTTTTCCTTCTGCTAACAAGCAAGACTTGGGATATACTTACATTTAAGTAGTTTTCTTTGCCCTCTTCTGTTCCGATAAGATAAAAGTTAAGTCCATATCTGAAGTCTTTGTCATGAACAACCAGAAGCTCATCTCCAGGATATTCCTACAGGAATATAATCAGAAGAGGTCAGTTTTCATTCAGCTTATTCATACACAAAATTAATATTTTTCTAATCAATCATAAAAGATGGCCATAGTGCTAATGTATAGCTCATAATCCCAGATTGATTTTATTAAATTAATAAAGCTCTTAAAACTCAGTGGGTCTAAGGAAATTACCATGCAATTTTATTTCTAACAGGACAAAAGAAGCATTTCTTTTATTTGGTGTTGGTGTTCTGTTCCATGTTTCGAGACCTTTCAGGACCAAAATTATAAATTAAAAAATTAAAGTAGGGGCACCTGGATGGCTTGGTTGGTTAAGTATCTATCTGACTCTTGATTTCGGTTCAGATCATGGTCTCATGGTTCTTGGGATCAAGCCCTGCTTTGGGCTCCGTGCGGAGTGTGATGCTGCCTAAGATTTTCTTTCCCTCTCCCTCTGTCTCTTCCCCGCTTGTGCTCTCTTTCTCTCTCAAATTAAAAAAAAAAAAAAATTAAAGCAGTATGGGAAAATAAGGGTAGATTCCTATTCTAGTCAAAATTGGGAAGGATGGACTTTTCTAGGTATGAAGTAATAATCAGTCACTGATAGGTGCATGCTTTTCAGAGGTCATCAAATGGGATCCCAAAGGAGGTGTGGACAAGCTAGCATTTGCCCTAAGTAAGAGGGGGTGGTGGTGGAATACCAGATTTGAGCTCAACAAGCTCTCTAACTTTTCGTATTATGTAATCAGAAACCTCTTGGGTGGGACTGAAAAATAGAGATGTTGTACTTACCTGGATAATTTTTTTGACTGGGTGGAAGTCAGACACTGCAGCTCTGTTTTTAAAGTCTGCTAAAATATCTTCTTTTTTGATAAGTTTATAAGGTTTTTCATCTGTGACATCTTCATCTATTCGGCAGTTAAATATTTCCTGTGTCTGGGTAGTTAACACTAAAGGATAAATTTCCGGATGACCTGGGGAAGGCAAAGTAGACTTTGGACATTAAATATAACCACTTAAAATATTAAGAGGAAACATGCAGATTGCTTACTTTAAATAATTGTCTTGGTCAACATTTTGAAAGACTTTTTAAAAAAATGTCTTTAAATTTATTCTGAAAGGGGGGAAAGGGACAGAGAGAAAGGGAGAGAGAAAATCTGAGAGTGCAGAGCCTGATGTGGGGCTTGATCCCACAAAATCTGAGATCATGACCTGAGCTGAAATCAAGAGTTGGATGCTTAGCCGACTGAGCCACCCAGGCGCCCCTCGTTGTTCTTGTTTTTAAAGTAAGTATATCCATTACAAGAAATGTAAAATAAATAAATAAATAAGTGAAAAGAAGAAACTAACAATTACCCGGAATACTACCTCCCAAATGAGAGCCTCTGTTAATAGTTTGTTCGGTTTCCCCTCTCTCAATCCGTCTTCTCATTGTCTTATCCTTCTTATCACCATCAGCATCCATGGTCCCAGCCGCAGCTCGGCCTCTACCCCCAAAACTCCCTCTCCTGCTCCACCCTCCCTGGTCCCAGGGGCCCCTCCTGTCTTTCCCAGACCCTACGCACCTGGATGTCCTGACATCTTTTCCCCTGCTGCTCAACAGATGTGCCAACAGGGCGACAAATGCATGTGGCCTCGCAAATGGAATTTGAGGCCTACTTTCCCATAGAAATATTTACTGCCCTGGACTAAAAAACAATATTTACCCCCCACCCTAGTGGCTCTATGATATAATTATCCAGGTAATTTGGGAGGGTTTTAATGACTGTATGTGTTCGTGCACATGTGTGGGGTGTGTGTGTGTGTGTGTGTGTGTGTGTGTGTGTGAGAGAGAGAGAGAGAGAGAGAGAGTATGGGCCCAAAGGCCAGCCATGTGTGTGTGAAAATAGGTTATAAATGCATAAACAAAGAAATACAGCCAATCTTCATCATTCACAGATTTTATATTTGCACATTCACTTGCTAAACTAATTTTAACCCCACCATCAATAGTCACAGTGCTTTTTGTCATCATTAGCAGCCATGTTTAGAGTGGCAGAAACCTTGGGTTGCCTAATGTGCACGGTTCCAGCCGAGGTCAAACACGGTGATGCTCTGCTATCTTGTGTCCGCCCTCAAACTGTAAACAAGTGTCCTTCCTACTGTCAATTTAGTGCCATATTTTTCATATTTTTGTGCTTTTTAAATTGGTGATTTTTGCCAGTTAAAATGGCTCCCAAGCATAGTCCTGAAGTGCTGTATAGCATTCCTAAATGCAAGAAGGTTGGGATATGCCTTGTGGAGAAAATACGCTTATTAGATAAGCATTGTTCAGGCATGAGCTGTAGTGCTGTTGGCTGTGAGTTTGATGTTAATGAATCAATAATATATATTTAATAAGGTGTCTTCAAACAGAAACACATATAAAACAAGGTTATGTATTGATTAGCTAATGAAAATGTTGTGACCAGAGGCGCACAGGAACCTAACTTGTATTACCCCAGGGGCACTAGCTCAGTACTTGCTAATTCAATGTTCGCAGCCACTGTGCAGAAGTTCCAAGAAAAACAAGAGTCAACTGTCCTTTAATTTCAGACTCACGGTAAGTGCTAGGAAGGAAATAACACGGTGATAAGTGAAGGAGAGGTCAAGCAAGGCCTCTGGCAGAGGCAGGATTGGAGTCCAGAGCTGAATGATGAAAAGGAGAGAGTTGCATAAAGATCTGGGGAAAGATCTATTCAGGTATCAAGAGCAGCAAGAACAAAGGCCCTGAGGCAGGAATAATTTTGGTATGCTCTGTGTTAAGCAAGGCTGGTGGGCTGTCGGCTGGCAGGTACCATGGTTGTGGGGGAGAGGATAGAGAAACAGTCAGAGAGGAAGGTGGGGCCGGGACCAATGTAATGACAGAGTAAAGCCGTGGGAGAGTTTAAGCAGGAAAAAGACCTGACCAGGTGGTGTGCAGAATGGATTGAAGGAGGCTGAGTGGAAGCAGCGATAGCAGTTAGAGGCTGGGGAATCAATCTTAAGTGAGATCTTGAGTAAGGTTGCAGATGTGGAGATCATGTGAAGTGGATTGGATATACTTTAGGGGTGGAATTGACAGAAGTAGAATGTTTAGATGGGGAAGTGTGAAGGGGGAGAAAGGCGTTAAAGATGACTTCCAAGTTTCTGGGTGGTACATTCATTAATTCAATAAATTATTTGTTGGGCAGCGTGCCCTGTTCCAGTGCCATTTACCGTTAGCTGACAACCTCTTACCATCTCCCCACCTAGACCCTCTCTATCCCCCTGGCCCAAGCCACCACCATCTCTTCCCTAGGCTGCTGCAAAAGCTTCCTGACTGCCCTCTGCTTCTGTCCCTGATGTGCTCAGCTGAGTAGCTAGGGTGATACTTTAAAAGCAAATCAGATCCGGGGCTCCTGGGTGGCTCAGTCGGTTAAGCATCTGACTTCGGCTCAGGTCATGATCTCACAGTTCGTGGGTTCGAGCCCCACATCAGGCTCTGTGCTGACAGCCAGCTCAGAGCCTGGAGCCTGTTTCAGATTCTGTGTCTCCCTCTCTCTCTGACCCTCCCCTGCTCGCTCACTCTCTCTTTCTCTCTCTCTCACAAATAAATAAAATACATAAAAAAAATTTAAAAGCAACTCAGATCCTATCACTCCTCTGCTTAGATACCACCAATAGCTTCCACCCTACTTGACTAAAAAGTCAGAGCCCTCACAACAGCCTATAAGGCTTTTAGATCTTCCCTCTCCCCAACCCTCACTGTTTCCTAAGCATGAAGTGAATCACCCAGTCAAAACTAAGAGGAAAGTTTCAACAACAACAGCAATACAAAAGGTCCTCCTAGAATAAGATTGTTTAGCCTCTGAAAGTAAAAACAACATTAATTTGGTTGTCTCAGTTCTAGTTTATCTGCTTAAAAACTAGCCTTTTTAATTGAAATTGAAATAGTGGCATATCACCATGAAGTACAGATAAATATTGTCCATGAGCCAGAGACTTAAAAATATTATTCTAATAAAAGTAATAACTTGTAGACTTACAACACTTTATAGTCTCTTCAGCAACCACATCATGTTGGGTCTGTAAGGGACTGCCAGGTTCAAGTCTTTCTGTTTGAAATTCTCTCTTCTACTCTTACCTTTTTATTCTTTTAACATTTTTCATTTTATATTCTAAATGACAATGTAATTTTAGCTCATGTACATCTTAATTCCTTAAATTTGTATTTTTGTTTGCTTATTGCATTTTAAAATATTATAAAACTGGGATCATAAATTCTAAATTATACTTTCACTTACCCATGCTCTCCATATTTACAGGTTCCGTTTCTTCTCTATCTAGAATATAATAAGATGATGTCAAATTTACATTTTTGACAAATAAGGGTCTTAGTTTATCACAATCTTCTACCACGTCTCAATGCACAAAACACATGCATACACAATGAAGATTTAATCTATTTTATAAATGATTAAATAGAATTTGAATAATTATCTTTTTCCACAGAATTCTGTCTTCATGATAAATGCTATGGCATTTAATGGATATTGCCATGAAATGAATAAAAAATACAAATAAATGTCCAAACTTTAAATTCCATATGTGTTTGACTTGAGGACAGAAAACATATTTCCCTATTGGACACAGAAAACCACAGTCATGTTGGCTGCTAATACATATACAGATACTAGATCCATGAAAACCCCATTAAAGAAGAAACAATCCTACCAGGTAATATTTGTTTGGTTTTGCTCCGTTTGGTTTTTTTGTTGCCATCAGAGCTCTTTTGTTTTTGAGATTTTGGAGCCATGGTTCTGACTTAGGCTGTGTAAAGAGATAATGTCATTAGTAAATTCTGGTTTACAGTTTCAAACAGTCAGCATTACGCTTTAGCAAAACATGAGAAGAGTAGGTTTTCTAAGCTTTCCCTTTAGCTAAGTGAACATGTATCTTCATAGGATGGGTGTTCTGTGACCAAAGGTTTATTGCAACAACAGTCTTACTGATAAGGTCTTGCCATTCCAAGGAGCCTTTCAGTGGAAGCCACGGAAGTGACCTGCCAGCCCTCAAGGCTTCAGCCATAGGCCCTGCCATGGAAACATGACCGGGGACACTCTTGCTGCTGTTCGAAGAGGACACTGGTCCCCCCCGCCTCTTGCTGCTGTTCCCACCCCAGGGAGTTAGGGTCTGCTGCCCTTTGCCCACCTCCCCAGTAGGTGCCCCAACAACAAAGGCAGGCATAAAGTCCATGGGCAGACACAGGCCCACATCCATACATTCACATAATTTTTTAATTTTTATTTTATTTTTTAAAATTTTTAATGTTTTATTTATTTCTGAGAGAGAGAGCGAGCAGGGGAGGGTCAGAGAGAGAGGGAGACACAGAATCTGAAGCAGGCGCCAGGCTCTGAGCTGGCTGTCAGCACAGAGCCCAACACGGGACTCGAACCCACGAACTGTGAGATCATGACTTGAGCCGAAGTAGGACGCTTAACCGACTGAGCCACCCAGGCGCCCCTCACATAATTTTTTAAAATTTGTATCATTTAAGCAGTGCTTTTATCCTAGTATGCATGCCTGTACCCACTGTGTCCCTATTTGTGCTGGCAGAGCGCCTCCAAAGGTTCTCTGTGGAATTGCTCATCAGTTTTGGCTGAGGTCATTTGCTATCACGTCAAATCCTTGTCATCTCTATGGTCACTCCTGTCTCATCTTGTTAGATGGTTAGGAGTGCCATTTCAGGAGCCTAAGCAGCAAGGTTGAAAAATAGACTCTGCTTTTCAGCAGCTGTGTGATCCTTGGCAAATGATATACCTTCTGAGTCTCAGTTTATTCATGTTTTTTTTTTTTTTTAAGTTTATTTATTTATTTAGAGAGAGCACCTGTGCATGCAAGCTTGGACAGGGGAGGGGCAGAGAAAGAGAATCCCAAGCAGGCTCCTCCTGGTCAGTGCAGAGCCTGATGGGGGCCTCGAACCTGTGAATTGCGAGATCATGACCTGAGCAAAGATCAAGAGTCGGATGCTTAAGTGACTGAGCCACCCAAGTGCTCCTTAGTTTACTCATGTTTAATGGGGATGATGACAATAAAACCTACCTCATAAGGCAGCTGTGAAGATGTAATGAAATAAAATTCCACTGTCTTTGACTCAGACATGTCAGTCAGACTGGCTCTTGTTTTATTAACAAACACAGACTGAAAATTAGTTCATAGCCCCCAGTCAGAATATCCTGAGTTGCATTTTCTGCCTAGTCCCTTGATTACTAAATCTGGTCCAAAGTGTGGGTGTGTTTGTTTGTGGTATATATTTTTTACCTCAGATCCTTCACATGTATTTTTTCAAAAGGTAATGATGATAAGCTCACATTTGCTGAGTGCTTACTATGTGCCAGACACAGTTCTAAGTACTTCACATGTAGTAGTTATTTAACTTGAACCACCCTTTTAGGTTAGCATTTTATGAAAACTCTTATCTTCACCCCCATTTTATAAGATGACAGCAGAGGCCAGAAAACTTGCTTGAAGGGGTACACAAAGCGTGAGCAGTAGGCTCAGGTGAGGACCCTGACCCCCCGCACCCCAGTCTGGCCCCAATGCCCACACTTTCCATCTTTGTACAAGACTGTCCCTCGGGCATCAGTGGTCATTGTTTGCTGTGTTTCATCACAAATGAAATCATTTCACAGCATTGTCTTTACCTAGAAAGGTGTGATTTTACGATTTAATCAGCATTTTATGATTCTGACCACTTGGGAATTTCTACTTTTCAAGCCTCTTGCAATGAATGCTTCTGACCCAACTTTTCAGCCTGTCAGGTACCCTCCATCCCACTTCTCAGCCTCACTATAATTTCAAATCTTGGACCTGGTTCTTTATTCAGAAAAATTCTTTATCAGCGTACCCCTCTCCATATTTTATTCCAGCTGCTTTGACTTAGAATACTCAAGGATGCCTGGGTGGCTTAGTTCGTTAAGCATCTGATTGTTGATTTTGGCTCAAGTCATGATCTCATAGTTTTGTGAATTGAAGCCTGTGTTTGGGCTCCACACTGTCAGAGATTCTCTCTCTCAACCTCTCTCTCTGCCCACCCCCCACTCCCACCCCCAGGCTCAAGGTCTCTCACTCTGTCTCTCTCAAAACTAAATAAATAAACCTTAAAAATGAGATACTCAAAACACTCTGGATAGCAGCTGGACTCACCCTACCCACGTACACACACATACCATCACCACCACCACCACTATTCATTCCACAAGCATTTATTGAACAATTTAGATGCACCAGATGCTGTCATCGATGGTAGGAATACAGCAATGAATAAAATAGGAAAATCCTTGGTCTCATAGAGCTTACATTCTAGAGGAGAGACATAGCAAACAAATAAAGGGGCAACATCATTAATATTTTAGACGGTGATAACTGTTACAGAGAGAAGTCACGTAGTAAGGGGAGAGGAATTGTAGGAGAAGGGAAGTTGCAATTTTATATTGAACAATCAGGGGAGATATCACTTAAGTGACACTGGAGCAAAGACCCAAGAAAAGGGGGCGGGGGACAGAAATGCAGTTATCTGAGGAGGAAGGTTATTTCCAGGCAGAGGAAATAGTAAGTGCAAAAATTCTGGGGCAGGAGTACTCTTGGCACATTTAAAAAACAGCAGGTGGGGGCGCCTGGGTGGCTTAGTTGGTTAAGCGTCTGACTTTCCTTAGGTCATGATCTCGCGGTTCATGGGTTCGAGCCCCGCGTCGGGCTCTGTGCTGACTGCCAGCTCAGAGCCTGGAGCCTGTTTCAGTCTGTGACTCCCTCTCTCTCTGACCCTCCCCTGCTCAGGCTGTCTCTCTCTCTCTCCTAGAAATAAATAAAAACATTAAAAAAAATTTTAAAAACAGCAGTTGGTCATAATGGCTGGAGCAGAGTGAGTAGGGGAAGACCAGCAGATGAAGCTGGTCAGAGAGGTGACGAGGTACACATTAGTCAGCTTTGTTATGGCAGTAAATCTCAGTGACATGCAGCCACAAACATTTATTTCTTCTTAGGCTCTGTGTTGTGGCTGTGGGTCAGCTGCTGCTTCAAGTCTTCTCCTGGGGCTCGGGCTGAAGGAACAGCCCCTATTTGACAGCCTCTGTTTTCACGACAGAATAAAAAGTGAGAGAGCTCCCAGAACTGTGTAATGCTTCCTGAATCTTCTCTGTGGCACTGGCACACTGTCCTTTCTGCTTATATTCCTTTGACCCAAGCAAGTCACACAGCTAATCATGGGGGAGGAATCCATACATGATCCTTGTGCAGGGAAGGGAGGTAAAAATTGGGAATGAAATAGTTGTGGACAAAGTATGTAATATACCACAAGGGGTCTGGGTCATGTGTAAGGACTTTGCTTTTCCTCTGAATAAGGCGGGAGCCATTGGATGCTTTTGAGCTGAGTTTCTTTACCTGATCTGAGTCACATTTTAACATCCCTATGGCTGCTGTGTTGTGAAGAATGCAGCGAGGAAAGAGCTGAAGCAGGGAATCCGGTGAAGAGACAGTCAGCAATCCCAGAGAGAGGTGATGGCAGCTTCGATCAGGGAGGTGAGTGTGGAATGGAAAGCAGTTGAGTTTTGCATGTATTTTGTAAGTAGAGCCAAGAGGATTTGTTGACAACTTGGAGGTAGGGTCTGAGAGAAAAACCAGGACCAAGGGTGCCTTCAGTAAGTTGTACTTAAAGGACTGAAAGCATGGGATTGCTGTTTATTGAGATGGGGATCCCAGGGGCAGAGCAGATTTGAAAGGAAAAGTCAGAAATTCAATTTAAGGCATGTGGAGTTAGTCTGTAGACTGTAAACCCCATAACAAGCACATTTCTAGCGCACATGCTAGAAACAATGTTGGACTGATGAATCCTTGGTGTCCCTTTTCCTTCTGCCACTCCTAGCCTATGAATTTCCAGTCTGGACAAACGGCTTTTGCCTAAGATTTGTGGAATCATCTGTAGGCATGCTGTTTTAGTTTTTTATTGCTGCTCTAACAAATTACCAGAAATTCAGTGTCTTAGCACAAAATTCATTGCCTAACAGTGCTGTAGCTCAGAAGTCTGACATGGCTCTCTCTGACTGGGCTAAAATCAGGGTGTCAAGAAAGATTTCACAAGACTATGTTCCATTCATTCTAGCATCTTATGGGAGAATCTGTTTCCTTGCCTTTTCTGACTCCAGAGGCCATCGGTATTTCTTGCCTTGTGGGCCCTCTTCTTCCTTCTTCAAAGCCAGCAACAGTGGATTTGATCTTTCTCACAGAGCATACACTGACCTTCTCTTCTCCCACTTCCACTTTTTATTTATTTATTTTTTTTAATGTTTATTTATTTTTGAGAGACGGAGAGAGATAGAGCAGGGATCTGGGAGGGGCAGAGAGAGGGAGGGAGACACAGAATCAGAAGCTGGCTCCAGGCTGTGAGCTGTCAGCACAGAGCCTGACACGGGGCTCAAACGCACAAACTGTGAGATCATGACCTGAGCCGAAGTCAGATGTTTAACTGGCTGAGCCACCCAGGCACCCCCCTTCCACTTTCACTTTTTTAAAAAAGTTTATTTATATATTTTGAGAGAGAAAGAGATTGAGAGGGCGAACAGCAGAGAGACAGAGAGAAAGAGAGGGAGAGAGAGAATCCCAAGCAGGCTCCGTGCTATCAGTGTGGAGCCCAATGCTATGTTCAAACTCATGAACAGTGAGACAATGATTTGAGCTGAAACCAAGAGTCAGATGCTTAACCTGCTGAGCCACCTAGGTGTCCTCCCACTTTTACTTTTTAAGGACCCTTGTGATTACGCTGTGCCCACCGAGTTAATATGATACTTTCCCTATTTTGTGGTCAGCTGATTAGCAATTTTAATTTCATCTGCAATCTTAATTCCTGTCTGCTGTGTATGTTAAAATATTCACAGTTTCCAGGGATTAGGAGATGCTGCATTGGTATTAAGCTTGAATATATAGCTATCAATCTAACACAATCATCCCAAGAAATAGTCTAAGTAATCACACATGCCCAGTTTTCTCAAAGGCTGCTATTAAACCATCTGTGGGTAATCTGGTTCAGTTTCAAATATTTATGCAGGGGAAAACAAAGTCAATTCTCCAGCCGTACATTAGGTAACAAAACTGGGTTAAACATTACATGTGTGCTTCCTTACCAGAATAGCTCATTTACTATTTTCACGAATATTAACTCCTGTGTCTCACATATTGTCTAGCCACTAAGGAAAAAGGAAGACCAGGTTGTTCTACAGGCTTTTAGAGGTCCTAATTATTCTTAATTAAAAGCACAGGATCTAAGTTGCAACGTAGATGGAAAAATTCACTAGCTGTCGTCAGCCTGTTGAATATACTCTTAACTGAAAAGGAGATGATTTACTTTGGGAGTAGCTACTTTACATTGTATTTGTGTCTCAGGCAAAAACTCATAGTTTAGTCACTTCAAATAATAAAAACCCTACCAATACTGTGTCTAGAAAACAAATCACTTTTAAGTGAAGAGCTCTAGATGAAATGAATGATATACTCTACGTCATTGCAAAAAATACACTTATTTATTCAATGTTAATTTCTTATGTAGAGTTTCTTTAAAAAAAAAAAACACCCAAATAAAAGGCGTTACTTTAAGGACGCACGACACGGCAATGGCGGAGGTGGCCAGGGGTGAGCTGGCACAGCCGTTGGGGACACGCACTTTCGATTGGCTGCGGCGACCATCGTGTCCGGTAGGTGGCGGGGGTTCGCGGCAGCCACAGACCGCCCTTGAACCAGGACCACGGCCGGAGGCGCGCTCTCCGCCCACAGAAATGCGCCTCCAGACAGCGCCCGCATTCCCGACGGGAACCTCCAAGGGTGCATGGTCCCAGAGGGTGCCTTGGAGCGTCTTTTTGAGTGCCCGGTCTGCTGTGACTGCGAGTTACTACCCTTCCTCCAGTGTCAGAGTGGCCATCTTGTTTGCAGCGACGGTCGCCCGAAAGCTCACGCGTCGTCCAGCCTGCCGGGGCCCGTTGGGATCCACTCGCAGCTTGGCGCTGGAGATCCAGAGCGGCCAGCTTCGTGCTTTTCCCCTGCAAGGATGCCTCTTCCGGATGTGAGATGAGTGCCACACACCGAGAAAGCAGACTATGAAGAGCTCTGCGAGTTTAGGCCTTACTCGTGTCCGTGCCCTGGCACTTCCTGTAAATGGCAAGGCTCTGTGGATGCCTTCCTGTTCCCATGTGATGCCTCGGCAGAAGTCGTTACAACCCTACAGGGAGAGGATACAGGTTTCCTTGCTGCGGTGGTGCTGTGGACCCGGTGACGATGCAATCCTGTTTTGGTTTTCACTTTGTGTTAGTCTTGCAGAAACAGGAAAGTACGACGGTCACCAGCAGTTCTTTGCAATTGTACAGCCGGTAGGAACATGCACACATGCTGAAAATTTTGCTTATCGACTTGAGCTGAACAGTCATAGGCGGCGACTGACTTGGGAAGCGACTCAGCAATCTATTCATGAGGGAATTGCAACAGCCCTTAAGAATAGCCACCACCTGGTCTTTGACACCAGCATTGCGTAGCTTTTTGCAGAAAATGGCAATTTAGGCATCAATGTAACTATTTCCATGTGTTGAAATGGCAATCAAACATTTTCTGGCCAGTGTTTAAAACCACTGCATTCAGTTTCACAGAGAATAAGGCACCCGTCTGCCTGCCAACCTGAAACTTTTGGTAGGTGGAAGCTAGACACATGAAGGTAAATAAAAGGAAAGGCTGTTAAATACAGGAAACAGTTGCATGTAGTAAACTAATTAAAAATAAGTCAACAGGGGCGCCTGGGTGGCTCATTTGGCTGACTTCGGCTCAGGTCATGATCTCAGGGTTAGTGGGTTCAAGCGCCGCCTCAGGCTCTGTGCTGACAGCTCAGAGCCTGGAGCCTGCTTTGGAGTCTGTGTCTCCCTCTCTCTCTCCGCCTCCCCTGCTCATGCTCTGTCTCTCTGTCTCTCTCTCTCTCTCTCAAAAATAAATGAACATTAAAAATTAAAAATATATATAAGTCAACAGTAAACCACTGAAATATATACATACAACCAAGATGGGCATCTTTGTATTACAAAAGGAAGCATTGTAAAATAATTCAGATTTTGTGTTGTAGGTTGAGTATACTGTTGAAGAATACCGGGTTTTTGTTTTGCGTGTGTGCCCACAAGTTTGTGTGCGTGCGCATGTGGGAGCATGCGTGTGTGTGTGTGTGTGCCTGTGTAACTGACAAGCCATATTCAGTGGTCTTGGACCACTGTTTTTCCCTTTGTGAGTCAGACATAGTGCTGCTGTGTGTGTATATTTTTTGTATGTATTTGCTAATTTTTATTCTAGTTTTTCATTAAATAAATTTGACTGTCTTTTCTGTAATTCAGGTTTTTCCTCACTATTTTTGTGCCTTTTTAAAAGTTTCTTTTTGATACGCTTAATTGTTTATGGAAAAGTTTATACTTAGGTGTTTGGCATGTATTTTCTTTTCTCCCATTTATCAGTTCATTATAAATATTTTAAATTCAACTCTTTTTTGAAGATATGAATTCTAGAAAGGAAAGGTAACATCAGAAAAATCATCAGAAAGTATTTAAAGCAGCTATAAGATTCTCTGTCTTTTTTTCTCCTGTTGACTCATATCTTTGAACTTATTCTTTGAAAGGTTAGGGAATACTGATTTTTTTTAATACTGGAAAAAAATTCAGGGTTTTTAAATTTCCTTCCAAATATCTTGGACAAGTCACATGTTAAAAATCGGTTCTTATATTTATTGGTTTTGTAAAAGAAAGCATCATCTTACACAGTATTTTTCATCAAAAGCAAATCATTTGTTTAAAAAAGGGCAGTTTGCAAAAAATGTTTTTGGCCTTTTATAATTCTCATTAAAAGAATATCTGGCAAATTAAAATAACGACGTTACTTTGAAATTACAGCAGGTCTTACTAAGAATTTTTTTCATAAAATTGCATATTTCATGCGGTGAATATGCTATATTTTCCAAATTTTTCTTATTAAATTGACTACTAAAAAGGTCATAAGAATTTTTCAATACAGATATTACTTTGTTAAGATGTCTCTGAAATGCTCACTACATGTTTCCGGTTCTTAATTCTTGAGAGCTGCAGACGAGATGCTTCATCTATTCCTAAATAAAGGATTCACCTACTCCAATAGCCTGTATTACATTTGTTTTTCAAGGCTGCTATAGCTGACCAAATTTCAAAACAGAACTTGTGAACTATAATACTTATAAATATTTAAGTGTTCCACATAAATATTTTTGACTTTAAAACCACTTACATGCTTTGTAAATTAATCCACCCATTCCAGAATATCTTTTTGCTACTTTTCTTTCTTTCTTTCCTTTCTTTTTTTTTAAAGATTTTAATCTCCACACCCAATATGGGGCTCAAACTCACAACCCTGAGCTCAAGAGTTGCATCCTCTAGAGACTGAGCTAGTTGGCCAAGTGCCCCAACGATACATTTCCTACCTTCCATGTTTTGTTTTTTAATGTTTTATTTATTTCTGAGAGAGACCATGTGAGCAGGGGAGGGTCAGAGAAAGAGGGAGACACAGTATCTGAAACAGGCTCCAGGCTCTGAGCTAGCTGTCAGCACAGAGCCCAACGCAGGGCTCGAACTCACGAACTGTGAGATCATGACCTGAGCTGAAGTCGGCCACCCAACTGCTGCCCAACCGACTGAGCCACTCAGGCGCCCCCCTACTTTCTATGTCAACAGCAAAAGCATTATGGAGCGACAAGCAAGTACTGGGTAAGTCCTCTGTGTTGTAGCTGAAAACCTGTGCTAAGTCAGGGTCTTGGTGGAGATTGACCAAGAAGCAGCAGTTTTTGGAGACCCATTTACCAGACTCCCATGATGTTGGGACTCTACTGACTCAAAGGAGCCTTGCATTCGGAGCTGTCTAGTTGGTTCCAAACTAACTTTTAAGACATGTTGACTGTGTCTTTTCATGATGCTTCTATTATTCAGGAAGATAAGTACTGCAGATGAAGACATAAGCGACAAATTACAATTGATACAATGCAGCAATTTAAACAGTTACTAAGCTTCCTTCTTTCACTCTGTTCCGCTGTAACACATACCCCTGTTTCCACGTTCTCTTTTGTTACTTGTGTGCCTGTGTGGCTTACTTCCAGCTGCCAGATCTTTAATTCTGAGAAGACCTGTAGCACTGGCACCTTCTCACACCTTGGAAAGCATTACTTCCCCGGGTGTACTTCAATTAGCTGACCTCGTCTGGGTGCTCATCATCCTCTTTTCCCTTCTCAAACTATTTGTAAGCTCATCATATGCCTCCGTTTTTGCTGGTTGGTTGGTTTGTTTTAAAGGGATTTTGAATAAGATCCAAGACGAACATCGTGGGAATCTGGTAAATGGGTCTCCAAGAACTGCTGCTTCTTGGTCAATCTCTAACCAAGACCCTGACTTAGCTTAAAGGTTCTCCTGGGCCTGTGAGCCATCTTCTGACAAGTTCACAACCTCCACCCTCCAGACATAACTGTTCCTACAGTGTTTCTGATTAGTCTACTACTCTTCTTTCTTCCCTTCCAACTTACTTCTACCTCTTTCCAAGACTGGATATTTAAGGAGACACTCTCCCATCACTTCTGCCTTGGAAAATTCTCCTGAAATCTATGCCCTCCTCTCCATGGCCTCCTCTGGTTGGGGCCTTCCACATGTCTTCTCATACCAGTAGTTCCTAACTTATTTGTGCCATGAACCCCTTTGGCAGCTTGGTGATACCCAGGTTTCAAACAAAAATATGAGAATATAAGGGGGACAGTTATCAAACTATTTTTAAAATTATGATATAATTCATGTGCTTCTTCATTAACACATTAAATAATAAGACCTAGCAATGGTTCTAATTACTACCTTGACTTTGAAGAAGTGATAAGCATAAGGAATACATATGTAACAACCATAATACAATATGAAAAGAGCTGTAATTTCATTTGGTGACAAAGTCACACATCGTGCTAATACTGCTGTGGCTTGGTACCAAATGCATACTTTTTAATAAGTGGTTAGTAAATGAACAGGTAATTTTTTTTTAACCACAGATTCCCCCCTCCCATAGATGAGGAACATTTCACTTGCTTAGTTGCCTCTGTTTTTAGCCAGAACAGTGGCTCTCAGGGCAGGCCTTCAGAGCTCTCTTTCTAAAATGCAGATCGTAACCAGTCACTTCCCTGTGTACTGTGGAATATAATGTGGGTCCCGATGGTCCACAGTGGCATTCTCCTCCAGGATTGTAGAAATGGAGCTCCTTCAAAAAGCAAATTTTCTGGACCTACAGTGATTCTGCAGGTTGGGGTGAACCTGGGACTCTTAAACATCACCATGAAGTAGTTTGGCACTAGTCAGATAAGACTTTGCAAAGCAATTATCAAATCCAAACTTGTACACATCACCTTCAACTTGCTTCACAGCCTGCTTCACCACATCTTCCTTCCAGGTCTGCTCACAGGATTACTCACATCCTCCAAACAGCCCCCATACCTTCCCATCTCTGTCACTGGGGACCCCCTTCCCTCTTCATCCCTTCTGCTCCCCACCATGCATACATTTCTCTGCTTAAATCCTACTCATTCTTCAAGTCTCAACTCCAATGTGACCTTCTCTCTGAAGCCTTCCCAGCTTTCTCACTCAGGCTGTAAGAATCTTGTTTTCCCTGACACTTATTTTTTTTAACTAATTAATTTTTTTTGAGAGAGACAGAGAGTACAAGCAAGGGAGGCGCAGAGAGAGGGAGAGACAAGGAATCTCACACAGACTCTACACTGTCAACACGGAGCCTGAAGCCGGTCTTGAATCCACCAACTTTCAGATCATGATCTGAGCTGAAATCAAGAGTCAGTTAACTGACTGAGCCACTCAGTCGCATCTCCCTGACTGACACTTTCTAATCACATTCTATGTAATTATACCAGACCTCTGCAAACATCTCAGAGCTTCCTGAAATGTTGCTGTGAATGCATTCAGCATGTAACATACACCATCAGAGGAATCTGACAAGGCCCTTACTTTCAAGGAGTTACTGTTCTCCCGTTCATCTTCTTTACTCTTCATCCACTCCAGCCATGTGTAATAGTCCTGAAGTCACTTCTCTAACTTCGTCAGCCCACGCTAATCTTTTCTTCTTTGATCCTCTGTGCCAGGATCATGCTGTTTTCCTTTTTATCCATCCATCCATCCATCCATCCATCCATCCATGCATCCATCCATCCTTTACTGAGATCCTACCGTTGCGCGACAATGTGCTAGAAAACGTGCTATACTACCTGTGAACAAGCTCCAGTACCCGCCCCCCACTTAGAGTGTCGTTAGAGTGTCGTTAACTGCTCTCTCGCTGCCATTTTTGTCTCCTGGCTAGGCTGAAGTTCTTTGAAATCAGGGACAGTTTTGTAGTTTTTTGCAGTCTTCACTGCGTCAAGCACATCACTGGCCCAGCGAGAGTTCCAAAGGCCCTTGAAAGAGTGAGTAAAACCCTGGTTTTCCAAGCCTCCTTTCCCACTCAGACCTTCCCTTACCTGATACTGCTAACCCGAAGGGGAGAGAAGCCTCTTTGCAGTACCCTGGAGAAAGCTCCGTTGGGAGCCGGAGATGGAAGTTTGACTCTCCTCTCAGAAAAGCAAGTCCCGAGAGCACAAACTGCCGCTCCTGGCAAGCTGTTGCTATGACACATCCGTTGCTAAGAGAAAAGAGGCAGCTCCTCTGCTGAGATTGACAAGACACCACCACCAATACCGTGTCTGCTCCCTGGACGTCTCTTTAAGGGCAGACTTGTGATTGGTTGCAATGTGTGACGTCACTCATCTTGAACCAGGGCCGGCTCAGTTTTCCACCGGCAAGGAAGGAGTTGGGCAGTGTTGAGTGTGAGTTCCTGTATAGACGGTGGTGGCCTGGCTTGACCCCAGGACGGACAGCCTTGCCTCTCACCCGGTGCAACAGTACCCAAAGATGAATCCTTCTGGGGTGTGATCACTAGCAGCAGGGAGTGACGGACGGGGGAGAAGACTGAGGGCTCAAAACCCTTTAGGACAGCTCTGCCCAGCCCCTGGGCGGTCTGTCTGGGGGCAGTCCCAGGAACCTGCCCTAGATTCTGGTCTGAAGGAGATAAAATCTGGCTGGATTGGGTGTCGTGGGTGTCCCAGAATTTTGATGTGTTACATTTTCCTCTTGCCAAAATAATTTTTGTGTGGTTTGACTCATACTGGAAGTCTCCGGGGGAGAAAATTAAATCCCTTAGTAACTCTAAGGTTCATTTTATCTGTGGTTATGGGTCCTACGGGATTCACACGGTGAAGTTCATCTCCCTGAACGTCGATTCCCCCTTTCCTTTAAAAAATAATTAAAAACTGCCTAACCTGCAAGCTGGCAGAATTTAATAAAGTAATACAATTGACTGCAGTAATTAGCACAAATTAATTTCTTTTAAAAATATTCTGTTAAAAAATGTTTGTTTATTTAGAGTGAGAGCACACACCCATATGCGAGTGTGGGTGGGACAGAGAGAGATGGGGGAGAGGGAACCCCAAGCAGGCTCCACGCTGTCAGCACAGACCCAGACACGGGACTTGATCCCAGGAACCGTGAGATCATGACCTAAGTCACAATCAAGAGTCAGAGGCTTAACTGACTGAGCCACCCAGATGCCCCGAATTTTTTACCCCCAATTTAAATGAAAATATTTAATTGAGAAGAGGCTTATAGATTCATGACATTTAAGATAATGATCCTAGGGGCGCCTGGGTGGCTCAGTCGGTTAAGCTCTGACTTCAGCTCAGGTTATGATCTCACAGTTCCTGTGTGGGTTCGAGCCCCGCGTCGGGCCCTGTGCTGACAGCCAGCTCAGAGCCTGGAGCTTGCTTCGGATTCTGTATCTCCCTCCCTCTCTGACCCTTCCCTGCTCACATTGTCTCTCTCTCTCTCTCTCTCAGAAATAAATAAAACATTAAAAAAATTTTTTTTAAAGATAATGATCCTAAATGCGATGACTTCACATGGTATGTAGAAAAATCATATATATTCTTTCAAATTTCTGAAGAATTTGTTTTGTTAAATGCTAATAAATTATACTACAGAAATCGTTTTTAGGGGCGCCTGGGTGGCTTAGTCGGTTAAGCGTCCGACTTTCGCTTAGGTCATGATCTCACGGTTCGTGGGTTCGAGCCCCGCGTCGGGCTCTGTGCTGACTGCCAGCTCAGAGCCTGGAGCCTGCTTCAGTCTGTGACTCCCTCTCTCTCTGACCCTCCCCTGCTCATGCTCTCTCTCTCTCCTAGAAATAAATAAAAATATTTTAAAAAAATCGTTTTTAAAAAACTGGGAGGAGGACTTATCACTTTGACATTGTGACATCCTTTCCCCAGGCGCTTCTACTCCCTGACACTGAAAGGGTACTTTTCCCTGGGGTCAGAGTGAGTCTTTTTTTCTCACTCTGTGCTCTCCTGGTGGCATATCTGGTCCCCTTAGCTTTAGGCATCCCGCAAAGCACAGCAGTGACTTTCATTTCTATATCTTCCTTCAGCCTCACACATTCTTAAATTTCTTTCAGACCTGAATTTCCACTGCCTACTGGATATTTTTAAATACATGTCTAGCTTAGTTCATGGTGTTTAATAGTTGCTAGATGAAGATATTAAATGAATAATTACTGTACCACAGGCATCACAATTCAGCAGAGGCAAAAATCAACTCATGGTCTTCGAGATATTCTTGAGGTATTTTTGGAAACTTTTTCCTCTCTATTTTCTACCTTAGATAATAGCATCCATTGCTCATGGGTTTGCGAAGCTAGACATCTGAGTCAGTCCTGACTCCCAGGACTCGCAGTAAACATGTCACTAGACCCTGTCATTTTCCTTTCCTACATTATCTCTCTAGTCTCTTCGTAGCCGTCCTCACTGCCTCTGCCTTATCTCAGAAAGGTTCCAGTTCTCACCTAGAAGGTGGTAACAGTCTCTTGACTTGTTCTGTTTCCTCCTCTCGAATTTTTTTGCCAAGCTGCCATGGTGTCCTACAATAGAAATTCAATCTTGACATCACCTTGATTAAATATTCCCAACCTGGCATATGAAACCCAGTACAAATACGATCCTGAAAGATGCTTTACAGCTATCTAGGAGATAATGAGTTATTTTTCTAACTTCATTTCCTGTCTCTCTCTTCTATTCAACCCACGTTTTAGACCAGTGCTTCTCAGGTGAAGCCCCTAAGAGCCAAGGGGCATGAAACCATAGGGGTAGGTGATAAGAAAGTTGCAGCTTGAAACAGACTTCTGAAACTGGGGGAAATTTGTTTCTTATAAAGAATTTTTGAACTTTTTGTATTCTGTTTCACAAATGTATTCATGTTTATTTTTTTAAGTTTATGTATTTAAATAATCTTTACACCCAGTGTGGGACTTGAATTCACAACCCCAAGATCAAGAGTCTCATGCTCTTCTGACTGAGCCAGCAAGGCTCCCCCTTTTTCATTTTTAAAATGTCTAAAATCTCTTTTCAATGTTGTATGTCAATTACATTTCAATAAAACCTGGGGAAATGTCTAAAATCACTATTAACTAAAATTGACAAGTTGAATAAACTCAGAGAAGCCCCAGGCAGCTGGGACATGCTTGTCTTGTGGTTTTCCATAGCCCCTAGCATACTGCCGCACAGGCCCAGGGATTTGTCCCAGTAAGGGAGGCAGAGAGCTCTCTACTGCTCGCCCAATATGCCATGCCCTTTAAGAGTGTGCATCTGTTCATCCCACACCTCTACTTCTATCTCTACCTCAATCTGTAGTGTCTTTCTTCTTCTTCATTATCTGGTAAACTCCTATTTATTTTTCAAGACCCAACTCACATATCACCTTCTCTGTAAAGCCATCCAGGCACCCAACAGAATTAGGCACTCTTTTTCCTGTTTTTTCTATTATAGCAAGTGTAACTTGTTTATACGGATGTCCCCTCTCCCTCCCACCCCCCACGCTGGATTTCAGGATGAGGATGGTGTCTCATTCCTTTATATCTTTATTGTTTAGCATGGCACTTAATAAAATATATGTTGAATTATTTAATTGATTGACTATTCTTGAGAACAAATCTAGAAAAAGCTATCTAACAAAAGTGTCTTTGCGTTCTTCTGAAGAATTTCCTTTCTTAAAAAAAAGTTCATAATCCTTTGCAGTCAGATTTAAGGAAGTAAAGATCATAACCTTGTGACTTGGATGAGACATCAAGCCTTTTTGTCCTGTTTCCTTTAGAGACACCCTGAGGGGATGACCATTGGAGGAATGAGTCATAACTCATGATACCCAGAAAGTCAGAAATTAAATGGAAAATGTTTGGTAATTTCTTCATGTTACAAATTTAAATTATAAATGATTGACCAAACATCTGTTCTTTCATGGGAGTGGTCAGAAATGAAACATTCTCATGGTGGCTAGTGAACACGTGTGCGATCTTCCGGGAGATGCTGAATTAAATTTGCTTAAAATGTGAAGATACTTAAAAATTAGTTTCAGCCTTACTATTTGAGTGAAAATGTAACGAGTCAAGAATTTGTGGCTGAAAATACTTCTCTGATTATTTAAGGTCATCTTGTGAAGTTTCAGACTGGATTTATAGAAGGGTAATCTGACAAATTAGATACAAGATGGCTCTTTGCTAATTATTATTTTAGTGAACGATACCTCCACCCCTTTTTAAGAATTTTTTAAAAAGGGCTGAGAAACTAGGGGTTGAGGATCATGAATAGGAGTCATTATGCTTATTTCCCCCCTGCATTAGTATGCCTGGGAGGGAGAGAGGGTCGGAGGGAAGGAAGGGGTCCTTGTTTGAACCCTAAACTGCTGGGATTCCTCCATGTTTGCAAAGTGCTTGAGGAAACTCTCACAACCTATTTATTGCATGAGGAACTGAGGAGCATCCTAGAAGAGTACTCAGCTTCAGAATTGAGAAAACAGAATAGCCTGACCTGGGGACAAAGCTTTAGAATTTGGAGGACAGGATCAATTGTGGCAATTTTAGAAAAAAATGGACTAAACTGCCAACAAGAAATTGGAATATGTGCAGTGCTAAAGTGAAGAGTTAGGCATTTCTGATGACTTCTTCATAGAATGGCTTGAGTGTAAGAGGAACTAAAAAGGACTGCCCTCCTCTCCCAATCAGAATTGCTGGCAGGCTGCGGGCAGCAGATGTCCCTAGAGGCACCAGTGCAGGAGCTGAGGAGGAAAATACGGGCCCATGTGATGGCAAAGGGGACTTATTTGTAGGTATAGATGAGACTCCATTCTCTACACCCAGAAAGAGTTGGTGGGACAGTCTTTGTACGGCAGTGATAGTCCTATAATATCAATGGGCATCAGGAGCTAGTGAAATATCAGTTCCAAATGGATATTGATTATTACCGTCGAGGCACTTTAAATATTTTTTATGCTCCTGCATTTTTTGAATATTTTATTCAGGCTCCAGGCTCTGAGCAGTCAGCACAGAGCCCAATGCAGGGCTTGAATGCATGAAGTTTGAGATCGTGACCTGAGCCGAAGTCAGACGCTTAACTAACTGAGCCACCCAGGCACCCCTAAATATTTTTTTAAAGTGGAGTCATTCAAATAATACTGTCTTTAAAGTTTGAAAATTATGAGAAAAAGTTAGAAAATTATGTTGGAGCCTAAATTTGGCACTTTCCAGGTAAGTGACATCAGGCAAGCTATTAAACTCTCTATGTCTCAGCTGTACGTCTCCAAAATCTGGGATGACAGTGCTTTCCTCAGAGCCACGCCAGATAAAGGTGGAGAGCAACCACGTTGCTACCACAACGGGCATGTCTCATAAGAGACGAAACTTCACAGTAGCAAATTGGAAATAGGTTGTCAGTTGGTCCAGCTTTCCCTAAGGGACTTCTTCTGTACCAGGAGAGGGAGAAACTTGATTCTTCTCTCAACCAAGTAGAGAGCTTCAGGTCTGAAATAAAATCTATGTTGAATATTTTTGTCATTTGATATGAATCACAAGGTTTAGCCAACAGGTAGTGCTCCCATCTCTGAGTTCAGCCAGCTGGAATGTTTAAATTTTGAGTAGTTCAATATGCTCTCTGTAAGTTGTTTAATTTGGAAAATTGTGTCAACAAATTATTTCAAACGTAAAGAAAAAGTACCCATGCTTGTTAACAGAAATCAGCTTTTCCCTATTTCCATGAGATATGGTGAATAAATTTAAAGAATATTATTAGTATGAAGGGACGTCGAATTACTAGCCTGTCCTGATCGCCCGCTGATCTTAATCTATCCCTTCGCCTGGGCACTGCCATGAAAAGGCCAGCATTGTGATACAAATATAGTGCATCCTCAATGAATAGTTGTCGAATCAGAATAATCTTAAATTCCGTTAAATGTATAGACACTGCCTCTGCACTTTGGTGATGATTAAAGGTAGATTTGAATATTCAGCATCTACTAGACATTTCTGCCTGACTGTTGAATACAGGGCGTGGCCCCTCATATCACAGCCAGCCAGGAGACATTTGTTCCTAGTCGTCTAGTCCACGAAAACCTCTTACCCGTCTACAACAAAAGGAGTACAGAAATGAAAAGTACATAAAAACTTGCTAGCGATTTCATGGAGTAACTATGTTACATATGAACAAAGTTGAGGCTTTTATTTTGAATGTCTTTATTTCATCTTCTAGCAACTTAGCTGTGCTGTGGATTACAGAAGTCTCAACCCGTGAGGGAAATGGAAACAAGACCAAACCAAGCAGCCTCCGACAGGTAGTCTGAGAAGCGCTCGGTAGACATCTCAAACACATGTTCAAAACGAACTCCTGATTCTCCCCACCGAGCTGCTCGTCCTGCCGTAGGCGTCACCGCAGGTGATGGCATTTCTGTCTTTATGGCCGTGCAGGCAAAACCTAAGCGTCATCCTCGACCCCTTAGCTTTCATCTCTCACCCTTTGGGATATATTTTTAACACTGCAGCCAGAGGGATCCACCTTTCAAACATAGGGCAATTCATGCCAGTCCTCTGCTTAAAACCCTCCAATGGCTCCCATTTCATGCCATGTGAAAGCCAGTCCTCTCAATGGGCTACAGCTGTGGCCCCTGTGACTCGCCTCATTTCCCACCAGCCCTCTCTGTGGCTCACGCTGCTGCAGACACACTGGCCTCCAGGGGTTACTCACACACACCAGGCACACGGCTGCTTTCCGCTGGCTGTTCCCTCTCCGGAACGCTTAAAGCAGGCATCTTTCAAGGTTTCTGCTCACATGTTCACTTCTCAATGAGGTCTGTCTCCATGCTATTTGAAATGGCATCTTCTCAACATTCCTCATTCTCCTTTCTATTTTTTTTCCCACAGCATCTATCACCTTGTAACACACTCTATAATGTACTCAATATGGTCATTGCTGTTTTTGTCCACTAAAATGTAAACTCTACAAGGGCAGATTTTTTTTTTTCTTTTTTTACTGCTGCATCCCCAATGCCTGAATCTCTGCCGGGTGTATAGAAGATACACCAAATATGGGGTGCTTGGGTGGCTCAGTCGGTTAAGCATCCAACTCTCTCTCTTTTTCAAAATAGGATCCAGGATATTTTTCTTTTTTAAAAAAAGTTTTATTTTATTTTATTTTATTTTATTATTTATTTTAATGTTTTGAGATAGAGAACACATGAGCAGTGGGGAAGGGCAAAGGAAGAGAGAGAGAGAGAGTCTCAAGCTCAATCCCATGACCTGATCCTGGAATTATGGCCTGAGCCAAAATCAAACATTGGAAGTTCAACTGACTGAGCCACCCAGGTGCCTAAGTGTCCAACTCTTGATTTCGGCTCAGGTCATGATCTCACAGTCCTGAGTGAGATCAAGTTCCGTGTAGGCTGTGTGTTGGGCAGGGAGCTTGCTTAGGATTCTCTCTCTCCTGGGGTGCCCTGGTGGCTCAGTGGGATGAATGTCTGAGTCTTGGCTTCATGAGTTCAAGTCCTGTATCAGGCTCCATGCTGACAGTTCAGAGCCTCCTTAGGATTCTCTCTCTACCCCTCCCTGATTCATGCTGTCTCTGTCTCTCTTAAATAAACTTTAAAACAAAAAAGATTCTCTTTCTCCTTGCCTCTGTCCCTCCCTACTCATGTATGTGTGCCCGTGCATTCGCTTTCTCTGAAAAATAAATAAATAAGTAAAGAAGAAGAAGAAGAAGATATACCATATACTATTCAATAAATTATTTGGAACAATCACATTGGAGAGTAATTTCGAAGTATCTATTAAAACTGAAAATGTACATATCCTATCATCTAGCAATTCTACTCCTGAATATTTACCCTAGAGGAACTCCTACATACGTGAATTAGGGAATGGTACACAGATGTTTATTGCAGAATTTCTGTGTAATGGCAAAAGAGAGAAATAACCTAAATGTCCCTTAGTAGGGAAATGGATACTGTTTTTATTTAATCAATAAATTACCATAAAGCTGCTAAGATAAGCAAATTTGCGTGGATATAGCTTAGAACCAAACTGGTGAGGTAAACATTGAAGCCTATATACAGAGCAATGCCATCTTTGGGAAGAAAAACATGCACAAATGATTTCTATTTATTATAGGTATGTGCATATGAGAAAACTACTGCAGTGGTTTGTACCAATTCGTGATGGAAGGTTACATTTGAGGAGGGGTGGCTAACTTTATAATGTTTTATTTCTTTGGAAATAGAAAGACTGGAAATAAAGCAAATGACCTGTAACATTTGTTGAATTTGGGAGCTGTGAGTATTTTTAATATTTTTTGTGCTTTTCTGTATTTGCAATTTTCTTAAAATTAAAAATTGTCTTTTAGACTGTAAGATGTTTAAGAGTGGGAACTATGTTTTATTCATATTTCTATCCATAGGGCCTAATATTCTTATTAGAATGCAGAAGATTGTTGGGGCTCCTGGGTGGCTCAGTCAGTTAAGCATCTGACTTTGACTCAGGTCATGATGTCACAGTTTGTGAGTTCGAGCCCTGCATCGGTCTCTGTGCTCATAGTTCAGAGCCTGGAACCTGCTTTAGTTTCTTGTGTCTCCCTCTCTCTCTGCCCCTCCCTTGCTCATGCTCTGTCTCTGTTTCTCTCTCTCAATAATAAATAAACATTGAAAAAATATTTTAAAAAGAATGTAGAAGATTGTTGAATATATACGTGTTGATAAGTAAACATTTTAATTTAAAAAAAGAGAAGGCATTAAGGGTGAAAGAGATGAGTGGTACAGATTAAAGAGAAAGGTGAAAAATATTTGGGCTTGACATGTGTGTGACTTAACACTCATGCCACCTGAGACCTTCAGCTGGGCTATATTACTTTGAAATAGGATTTTGGAGACAGTAAGAAGATAAAGGTGTGAAAAAGCTCTATTTTATCCATCAGCTACAAAGAATACTGTAGGTATTCATTAGTTATTGTAGTAACTAATTCCCAATTCCCAACAGATATTAACCTGTGAGATTCAGGAACAACAACAAAAATGAAATTCCTGAAATCATGTTTTTTTGTATTTTTCATAACATTTTGTTTACATATTTTTGAAATATAATGAGTAAACATAATAACGAACAATGAATCGTTTTCCTGTGATAAGGCTATACTAAAAGTTCCAGAGCTTTCTTTCCATTTAGAAAAAGATAATAACAGGGTGCATGGGTGGTTCAGTCGGTTAAATAGTGGAGTCTTGGTTTCTGCTTAGAAATCTCACAGTTTGTGGGTTCGAGCCCTGAGACGGGCTCTACACTGATGGTCTGGATCCTGTTTGGGATTCTCTGTCTCCCTTGCTCTCTGCCCCACCCCCCATCTCTCTCAAAAATAAACATTTTTTTTAAAAAAAAGATAATAAAAACATAGTTTAAGGTTTATTATTATGAATAATATGGGACAAGATTCTATGTTTCAGTTACATGCAGCAATGATCACAACTTCTTATAGACATTTCATTAAAGAAGTCATTCTAAAAGAAGAAAGCATTAATGCAAAAATAAATGTAAATAAAAAATCATTGTTTTTACATTTTTTAATGTTTATTTATTTTTGAGAGAGAGAGTGCAAGTGGGGGAGGTGCAGAGAGAGAGGGAGACGCAGAATCTGAGGCAGGCTCCAGGCTCTGAGCTGTCATTGCAGAGCCCAGTGTGGGGCTCGAACTCAGGAACTGCAAGATCTGTGAGATGACCCAAGCTTAAGTAGGATGCATAACCGACTGAGCCATCCAGACACCCCTAGATGAAAAATCATTTTTAAAAATAAAAAATTAACACTTCAAAAGTTATTCTTTAAATGATAACTTAAAACACATAAAATATTGTCTTTTCCAACAGATTTGATATTTGCTTTGTGACAAATATTCCAGATAAGGAAAGATTTCTCCCATTCTATGATGTTGGCTTAGTTTTGTATGTGTGTGTGTGTGTGTGTGTGTGTGTGTGTTGTGTGTGTTTAGAGAGGGAGGGGTGGGGAGGAGGAGAAGGGCAGAGGGAGAGAGAGAATATTACACAGGCTCTACATTCAGCACGGAGCTGAAGTGGGGCTCTATTCCATGACACTGGGATATGACTTGAGCCAAAATCAAGAGTCCGATACTCAACTGAGCCTCCCAGGCACCCTGATGTTGGGATGTTGGTTTAGTTTTAAGAAGCGCTTCCAAAAGCATAACCAGATTGAGCATTAGGACATATGTTGCTTTATATAAACTCGTTTACTTTTTTAGCAGTGAAAATGTTTGGTCTGTTTTACAAAGAACTACATCTTTTAGTAAATATTCAAACACTGAATTGCAGCAAACATGATTGGACTGTATTCAAATAATGTAATATATGGATCTCCTAGCAGGATCAATCACAGACATTAAAAAAAGAAAGAAAGAAATATGTTGACATTGCCAATTTAGGGAATTGTTTTTCTTGCAAAACTCGGTATTTCTTGAAATACCATCCATAGGATTAGCACTATGTATTCTATGCATATAAACATGTTAATGTTTATTTTATTTGCAAGAAGTACTCACCAGTAAGGCCAGGGACACACACTTATAACATAAAAATAACAAGCAAGATTGATTACATCTTAACTGCTGCTGTCTAACGTGCTCTTGTTATCCTTTCCAGAAATGTTGACCTAAATCTGCATGTCAGCATTTCCCCTCTGCCTTTTGACTTGATGTCAGTGTATTCTTGTGAGCCAATAATATTATGTTGATTGTTAAGGTTTAATTTTCTCCTCTACATTGCTTTGGCCCCTTTGTCAAAAATCAAATGACCATACACAGAGAAAAACAGTACAGCATAGGGAATATAGTCAATAATATTGTGATAATGTAGTATGCTGACAGACAGTGACTATGCTTATCATGAGGAACACAGTAACGTATGTAATTGTAGAATTGTGATGGTGTACACCTGAAACTAACATAACATTGTTTGTCAACTGTACCTCAATAATAAAAAAAGGGAGATGTAACCAAGTACAAAATAAGTGAAATACTAATTTCATACTTAAAAAGCCAAAGAGAAAAAGGAAAAAAATAAATTGATCATATATATGTATGTGTGGATCTATTTCTGGATTATTTAATCTATTCCATTGTCTATAGTCTATATGTCCATACACTCTATATGTCTCTTTTTATGAATACTAAAGTGACTTGCTTATATATCTTTATAATACATCTTAAAATCAGGTAAGTTCTTCAGTTTTGTCCTTATTTTTAAAAACAGCTGTAGTTAGGCTCACCTGGGTGGCTCAGTTGGTTAAGCATCTGACTTTTGATTTTGGCTCAGGTCATGATCTCACAATTCATGAGATCGAGCCCCCTATGGGGCTCCACACTGACAGCATGGACCCAGCTTGAGATTCTTGCTCTCTCCCTCTCTCTCTGCCCCTCCCCCTGCCTGTGCACTCCCTCTCTCTCAAAATACATAAACATTTAAAACAAATTCTGTGGTTATTCTTGGCTCTTTGTATTCACATATTAATTTTAGAATCAGCTTGTCAATTTCTACAAAACAGCTTTCTGGAATTTTGATTGGGATTGGATTGAAACTATAAATGAATTTGGTGAGAATTGATATGTTAACAATATTTTGAGTCTTGCAATCCATGAACATGGTCGATCTTTTCATTAATTTAGATTTTCCAAAAATAAAAAATAAAAAGCTCAATAGTTACAACCACATAAAATATGCCAGGCAAAGTATTGTGTGCTTTATTATGTATACTATTAATTAAATTTCATCATTCCTTTAATTTGACAGATTATACATAGACGGAAATGGGGAGGTGGAGAAGCTCAGTGATTCCCCAGTCAGTTAATGGTATAAAAGGGAATGTGGGCCTCCATTTGTCTGACTCAGTTTTCTTCTTTTCAGTTTACTTAACTCAGCTCCAACTAGGGTTAAGTGAGGGTCATCATTTATGCCTGTGAACCTCTTCAAAGTTCAGATTGTTCCTGAACAATCAGGCATTTCAAACTCCCACTGCTATGAAGACTTTACTGTTATGGTAAGGAGATAGTGTTAAATCATGTGGAGGCATACAGGCATTAGAGACTAAATTATATTTTCCAAACTGCTCTTGGGAATCGAGTGTGCCAATTGGGCACTATGGAATATCTATCTTGTTTACAGTACCTGGGATTCACATTTATGAACAGCATAAAATTCTTGTACCCCACTGCAAGAGAAGATATTTCTGTTTATAAATTATTAATGCAAACTGGTTTAGGATTTGAAGAAAGGACTTATAATATGTATTAAAAGATCTGACAGCTCTTGATATAATTTGGGGGAATTACCTGTTATGGATATTCAGTGACTTTTACAAATTTATCCATGGCAAAAAAAAAAAAAAATCAAAACAAACCTGAAGTGGCTGTAATTAAAATTAATCAAAGTTCCTGATCTATTTCTGACACGTAAATTAGGGTTAATTTTTAAAAAGAATTCATGAAGAAAAAGGTTATAGTGGAAGATCTATTCTTAAAGAAAAAAAATTGGAGGATACTTTACAAACATGGTAAGGCAGACTTTTTTTAGGACCATCCAGATAGTTACAGGGACCCCTGCAATGGGATTTTACAGTGGGGGAGAGAGAGATGAGGCTCAACTGGTAACACAGCATGGGCAAGGGGGAACTGATAGCCCAGGAGCAGGAGAGGGGTCAGTGAATGGAAAATTACCAAGAGAAAACAAGGTCAGGGGGAGTTTTGGCTAAACCCACCTAACAAGATTCTTGCTGAAAACGGCCCAGGGTGATCAGAGTTCATGGGAGCTGGTGGAGGGCGAGGAACCCAATTACATACTGAAGATCACATATTGGGGGGGGGGGAGTGTTTTGATTAAACTGACTTAGCAAGGTTCTTGCTAAAACTGGATTTTGACAACAACAACAAAAAATGTAATCCTAGGCACAGCTGAGCCAAGGAGGTTTAGCAGCCTGGCTAATGTTTAATACCGCAAAGAATCTTCATCACTATGTCCAGTATGTCCAGACACATTTCTTCTAGGAGCTTTCCAGGGCTTTTTCTGTCCCCGGCACCCAGCTTACAGGAGTCTAGTTAATTGCTTACAAGCAAGTCTGCAAAGCTGTAAGGCCTAGAGAGGGTAAAAAGGCTGAGGCTTGAGAAGCCTTACATTTCACGATTTCCCCTTCGGCCGACCTCAGAACGGACGGCTGCCGGAGAGCACGGCGCACTCACTCACCCGCCGCCAGGCTCTTTACACCCAACGTCACGTCTACCACCCCCCGCCCCAACAAGTGCATGAGAGGCTTCCACCCGGAAGGGTGGCCCCTTGGCGGTAGGAAGCCCGTGGGCCCATGCACTTTTTCTGCACCCACCACGCCGAAGCCCCTGAGCACCGGACAAACCCGAGGAAGGCTATGCGGGTTGTTTACAGGAACCGGGAGGTTCGTGAACGGGTGCCCAAGACGCGGACAGCGCCAGGCTCACTCGGAGGACTCCTTCGCACCACCTGGCCGGCTGAAAGAGTACCCAGAAANGGGGACTCCGAGACCCGAAGCCACCTGAGGCCAGAGTCTTGCCCTGGAAGACCTGGGGAGAGGTGGCCGTCTGGGGGGCAGCCGGGGGCTCAGAGAGGGTCCAAAAGTTGCGCAGCCAGCCTCTCGTGACTCGAGTGGCCTTTACTGGCGGCGTGGGGGGCGGATGGAAATGGGGGTGCTAAGCCGGGACCCCTGCGCGGGGCGAAAGCGGCGTGCAGCTC
>NW_027531143.1:8065588-8071008 GCF_008692635.1 Crocuta crocuta | reverse complement strand
TCAGTGGGGAGGCTGGTGCGGGGGCGGGGGTGGGGTGGGAGAGAAGAGTCCGGTGTCTGATGGAGTGAGAAAGCGCTTCTGGGGAAATTAGGTTGCGTTACTTTGTCAACTGAGGTTTTTACTATTTACACCTATTCCCTGGTTTTCTCTCCTTTTCTGCTGCTCAATCCAATTAAGCCTCTCATCGCCGTGAATAAACAACCTCTGTGTGTTAGTTTGTAGATTGTAAGAGCGCGTCTAATTCCGCGGAATAGGCGCTCTCCCGCCCGGCGTCTCCACCTACCCCGGCATCCTGCGTGGCGCCCCCGGGTGGCCGAGTAGGGTGGTTGCCTTGTGAAGGTATTGCGTATGCTATTTTTTATGCTGTTGTAAATAGGCTTTATGCTTTTACTGATTCAGCAGTATTCTTGTTAATCTTTTCATTAATCGAGATTTTTAAAAGCTTCCCCATGGCTAGTTTTTATAGCCAGTATCTATTATTTAGAGATGATGGGTTTGGTAAGAATGTTTGAATCGGAACCAAAAGGGGTTCTAAATTTGGAAAGCAGTGTAATACCTGAACAATGACTTGTTAGAGGTTGTATTATTATAGTCTGTTTTAATCCCTCCCCCCACCTTGATCTCTGAGTAGAAATCACTGTAAAGACATCACACAGAGCCAGCCTTTCTATTCTACAGGGAAGAACTCTACTCTGTTAGGTTTATTTTGAACAGGTTTCTGTAATAGTAGTATTGGTCTGAGTGAAAATCCGAGTGAAAATCTTGCTTCTGGAGGGATGTCTTTGTCATTTTGAAAAAGCTGACTACAAACACAATAAAACTAGCCCCATCCTCGTCAAAGAGATAAAAGAAATAATAGATATGAGGTACTTTGAAAAGTAAAATGTACTACATAAATATATGGCCCTCAATAAAAATCAAATGCAAGTGATATGGCTGATTGGGATTTGGACTTAAATGAAGCTCCTGCATTCCTCTTTCTAGAATAGGTAAGTTTCCCGAGCCTCCATTGCCCCTTAAGAATCTTGCTACCTGTTCAGGAAGCTGACGTGGCTATTGGGGCCATAAGGAGAGCGAGGCTGCTTGCTCAATGTTGGACCTTCTGCTAGGGCTCTATTTGCATTTTTATTTAATCAGAATATATGAATATAGGTATTGTTATTACTGTTTTTTAGAAGAGAAAACTGAGGCTCAGAGAGGCTGAGTGACTTGCCTTAGGTCACAGAGGTGTCAAGTCATAGAACCAGTTTTAGACACTAAACATGGTTTTAGTTCTCCACTCCACATCTTGCTACCTTTAACTCAGTGGTTTTAAACTTATTTTGATAATGACAAAACTTTAAGTATCACTGCAGGAAACATGGCCATATCTTCCTGTATACGATATTTTGTGTATAATTTCGGGGTCCACCTACCTTCTAAAACCCTTACATAGGCTTTCGGATCACCCTGTTCTAACTATATCTGTTACTGACTGAGGCAGAAAGTGTATACATATACATACTATATATATGTATTTATAATCATTTTACTAATAGGAGTAGCCCTCGAATTCAGTAACTTTCCATCAGGTGAACATTTACTTAGTAATTGAAACAAAAAGAAACATGTCATGTTATATTCTAATTGACTCCGTAAATGTCTGAAGGGCGGTTTAGAACATTGGTGCTTATTTGAAACCAGATCTTTTATTTAGGCTTCTTCAATTATCCTGTGATAGCAAAGAATATAGATTTGCACCTTTACTTAAAGAATGGAAATAATTGTGTGGTTTTTTGTTTTGTTTTGTTTTGTTTTTGCTCTTCCTAGAGATGGCAAATCCTGAGGTTGTTATCAGTAGCTGCAGCTCTCACGAAGAGGAAAATCGCTGCACTTTCAACCAGCATACATCGCCCTCTGTGGAGCTTCTGTTAGAAGACCAGATGAGGCGAAAACTCAAATTTTTTTTCATGAATCCTTGTGAGAAGTTCTGGGCTCGTGGTAGAAAGCCATGGAAGCTTGGCATACAGATTCTAAAAATTGCAATGGTGACTGTACAGGTAAGCAACTCAAATCATGAGTTTAGTGAAGGCCTCTTTTAGTAACAAAAAGGAGCATGGACAGTGGTTTTTTATAATTTTGAACTGTATGTATAATGGAGAACAATAAATAAGGAAACATACAGTCTTAAACCCTTCTCTCTTCAATATCTGTGAAAGAAGACTTTGGGTTTTTTTCCCTTAAATTTTCCCTTCTCATCTTTCATTAAATTACAATTTTAGTCACAAAATGCATGTGTCTGGGTGGCTCAGTGGGTTAAGCACCCGACTTCAGCTCAGGTCATGACCACGTCGGGCTCTGTGCTAACAGCTCAGAGTCTGGAGCCTGCTTCAGATTCTAGCTCTCTCTCTCTTTCTCTCTCTCTCTATCTCACTTTCCCTCTCCCACTTGTGCTCTGTCTCTCTCAAAAATAAACTCTAAAAAACCCCACAAAACCAAAAAACCCCAAAAAACAAAATGGAATCTGTTTTCAGGAAAAAAAAGATTTTAATATTTGGTTTCCAATAGAGAAGCTGGAGATTTTTAAATCATCCATGAAAACTAGCTGTTGCCCAACCAGAGGATTCTTTTCCTTCCTGGTTAGTGTCCTGGGAATTTCTCTCTCTTCAGAAATTTCAAAGGTTTCTGTTAAGGCAAGTGTCTGGATTCTCACAGCCTTGTGATCATGGGGACCCTGCAGTGGACATATATGGAGTTAACTAAAAATGAGTGGCATACATAGTGAGACCTGAGACTTTAGCAGAATTTGAATCTCATTTCCTCGACTTCTGTTGACATTTTTGGGGAAAACCATATATTTTGCAATTCTTTATATATATATTGGGTACGATTTACTCTTGTGAAGGTATATTTTCCTACTTGTAAGAGTAACGATCTCTCCTTAAAAGTGAAAGAGCAAACATAAAAGCAGGTGTTAACAGGAAAAATAGATGTGATAGGTTTATTTTTATTAATACTTTCTCTTGTTGAAAAAAATGCATATGTAAATAAATAGCAAGTATTCAAGGAAAAAAATTTAAAGCCCTGAAATCACTAACACTTAACTGATTATTGGGCACAAATGCTTAAGGTTAGAAGCTAAGGGAATTTCTACAATCATATGAAGTTGGAAAAATTTTTGTCCAAGTTTCTCATGCTAGATGTTATGTAAATGAATCTAATATTTGAGTGACTACTCTGCCCCAGGACATTATTTCATTTCATTATAATAATGCTTCTATTGGATAAAAATTAGCATCCTTCATTTTGTGGAAGAGGAAATTGATGTTTATAGAGTTTTTAAAAAGCCACATGACTAGTCAAGCGTTTAGAGGAAGGTGCTTGCTCTCTTTCTAACATGTCACCATTAAAATGGATGTTCAATTCTCCATATAATATTTGGCAAGTTGGATTTGCAATTCTTCCAGGTGACAATACAGTGCATCACCAATAGTGGAAAATTTTATCTTTGTTGTTTCTGACAAGTAGAGGGAAAAGCCTGTATCAGATGAACATGAATATTTTTTACTTAGTATGATAGTTACCACTTGAGTGTTTGCTGTATTGGAGGCTGAACATCATCATGTTCAATTCTTAAGTCAGAGGTAAGTAGTGGTATCCTGATGTCACAGATGAGAATATTGAGGCTCATTGAGGCACAGTAGTCTGTCAGAGTCAGGAAACCAGAAGAGGAGAGCTGAGATTCAACTCAGATTTTATTCTAAGACTCGTCTGCTTAATTACTCCTAATCTTTTAGGGAGCTCATCTAACCGTCCTGTTTCCTAGGGCGCTCATGAGGAAAATCGACCAATGGTTTATTTGTTAAGCCTGTTAGTAATACACATATGAAAGGCATTTAGGGACGTTCTTAAAAGGAACTGAGGGTTTTTCTTAATTGTGATGCTTCCTCAATCTGTATTGGGGCACCCAAGCAAATGCTACATAAAAACTTCGTGACTGAGCAAGTAGGGATGATTTGGTGACAGATTCCCTCTTTTCAAGGAAGAGAAGGTGGTCTTTCTGTTCACTTAGAGATTTTGGGTCTGCAGTAACAAAAGAACGATGCCTACATTGACAGGCACCCTGCTAAAGTCTTCCCTTCCCCCACTACCTGGCTGGGTCTCTGCATTGCATCGGTTCTCTCTCTGCCCTGGATGCACCCCTGGGGCCAGGGACCAGGCATCCTCGGGACCCAGCTCAGTGCTGGCATGAGGGAGGTCTCATGTACTTAACTGCATTGGTAATTGCTCTTTAGGAATTCTCTGGAGGCTTTTCAGTCACCAGCTTCATTAGATATAAAATCCCCGGAAGATCAAGCTGTCATCTTATTAAGATTTAAAAACTTGGATACTTGGCTTAAAGAGGCTCAGCAGAAAAAGAAGTCCAGTTAGGTGGAGAGCACTGAGGTGTGTTGGGTACAGGACATACCTCATGAGGAGAGGTGAAAAGAGAAAAGATTTGTGTCCTTTACTTCCCCCCAGTAAGACCCTGGTCTACTTTGTGTAGCATGCTAGGGTGGCGAGAGCTTGGATTTAGTCTGCTGGACTCGGGTTCAGATTTCGACTACACACTTGCTAGTGGTGTGACTTGAACAAAATTATTTAACTTCTCTGCCTTTATGTACCCATCTATAAAATGGGTATATTAGGAACTGTACTGTGGGGTTCATATGAGGGAAGCTCCTGGTATGGCACATAGGTACTCGGTGTTGTTCCCTTTTCCCATATAAAACACACCCTGCATCTCTCTGGGATCCAAGTCAGAGTGTATGTTCTAAATGTACAGTGTGTGTGTGTGTGTGTGTGTGTGTGTGTGTGTCTGTATCAGAGAACGAGAGCAGGTGAGAGTGAGTGAGAGAATGTGCAAGAGAGCAAGAGACAGAGATAGTTTTGGAGGGAAGAGAGACTTTGAGTACAATAAAGTTTCAGCTATGGCTGAAAAAGCTTATGTTAATACAGTAATGCAGTTAGACAATATTTTTTGCATGGATAACTGAGTTTCATATAAAACTCTGGGGTCAATCCTTCATGAATATGTAAGGATATGTTATGCGAATTTCTTTAATTTAGAGATCAGTTGAGAGGATATTTTTATTTTTGGTCTTACTGTCACAGTTTTGGTAACTAAATGGTGATAATTAACTATAAAGTGGTTTGATTGGAGGACTTAGACTTACTTAAGGTATTTCTTGTATTGCATTGTACACCTTCTTCAAAACCTTCTTGGTGTTCTGCATAAATTATTTAAAATCTTAAAAAAAATTTTATGTTTTTATTTTATTTTTGAAGAGAGAGAGAGACAGAATGTGAGCTGGGGAGGGAGTAGAGAGAGGAAGACACAGAGTCTGAAGCGGGCTCCAGACTCCAAGCTGTCAGCCCAATTTTTATGTTGACATTTTTTT